>NC_133555.1:6977196-7280227 GCF_048773025.1 Camelus bactrianus | reverse complement strand
TTTAGATGCATTTCAATGAGTCCTGGGATTAGCTCTCTATTCGGGCTGATTAGTAGTTATTTCTGAGCTCCTATAATTATCAGCATGACTAATTTAATGAATACCATGACCAGTGTTCACACCCCTCATTGCAGGGTGCGTGGTAGGGCTTGCTGAGAACAAGGAAGGGGTGATTTCACTGCCTTTTTATAAATAACATTAAAATCAGGATTTTTTTTTTTGTCACTTCTGCCTTGATCATATTTCATGAACCAAAAGTGATATTTTTTAACTCCTCTGGGTCCACACAGCACTGTTGTCACCCAGTCACAACTGTGAGCACCTACGACGAAATCAGGAATTGGCTGATTGTGGTGCCATCTGCTTACCTCTCTGTATGGCCACCCTACTAGACTATGAATGCCTTGAGGGCTGGGAGAAATCTTATTTATCTAGGAGTTTCTTATCCCTAACATAACACACGGTACCTTTTAGGTTCTGTTCAGTAAATGTTCATTGAGTTAACTTACACATGGCCTTGCTGGTGTGACAAAGCTCATGCAAATTAAGGACAATGCCACCAAACTGTGAAATCCTATAGGACATAAGCTGTATTTCTCCTCCATGTGCCATCAATGCCAACCATCAACAAAGCCTCAAACATAGTAGCCACTAAATGAATGTTTCTGGAAAGAAGGAAGAGTTTTTACCTGAGAATGAAAAGCCCATTTAGTTCTATGAAAATGTGAATTTGACCAAATATGTTATGGATCTAAATCAGAAGTTAACAATTTTTTTCTGCAAAGGGCCAGTGGTAAATATGTAAGGCTTACAGGTTTTACCATCTCTGTTTCAACTACTTCATTCTGGTCTAGTAGCATGAAAGCAGACATAGACAACATGTAAATGAATGACTATGTGATGTTCCAATAAAACTTTATCAACAAAATCAAGTGGTGGGCCAGATTTCTTTGGCCAGCCATAGTTTGCTGACTCCTGATATAGACAAGAAAGGTGAAACAACAAAGCTTTTAGAAAAGAATGTAGTAAAGTAGCTGTATGATTCATGACTTCAGCATATAGAAAAAATATTAAAATAAAATACAAAAAAGGAGTTATTTTTCTGGAAAAAATAACAAATAGACTACATTAGAACTAAGAACAATGGAATGTGGCACAGCCATGAAATGATAACGCACAGCTACCAACACAACATGAATAAACTTTGCGACGTGATGTTGAGCAAAAGAAGCAGCATCATTGAGTTAGGGAAAAGGTAAGGTACAGGTGGGAAAGAAGTTTGCCACTTATATAACTAGCAAAGGCCACATACCCATAAAGGTGTTCTGGAACCAATTCCAATGTGTGATCTTTCTCCAACACCAACGAGCAATTCCGAGACACTGGTGGGATGTCCTATGATTCAACTCAGTTCTGACACTATCAACCCAGAGAGAGCATCAGATTCCACAGGTTAAGGGCTCAGTCCCACAAGGCTGCCCTCCCCCAACACACTTTGGATGCCAGTCACAAGCCCAGGTTAATCACCTGTGCTTTCGACCACTTAGCTATAAACCAGAGGTTCCCACGACCTCCTCTCTGAGTTCAATTAATTTGTTAAAGAGGCTCACAGAATTAAGAGAAATATTTCACTTACTAGATAACTGGTTTATTACAAAATAGCATAACTCAGAAACAGTCAGATGGATGAAATGTGTAGGGCAAGGTATGGGGAGACAGCATAGAGTTTCCATGCCCCCTCCAGGCATGCCACTCCCACCAAATCTCCATGTGTTCATCAAACCAGAAGCCTTCAAATCTGATCCTTTTGGGGTGATATAGAGGCTTCATTACCTAATCATTGGTTGATTGATTAAATCATCGGCAATTGGCAAGTGGTTCAATCTTCAGCTCCCCTTCCTTCCCCAGAGGTCGGGGCACAGAACTCAAAGTTCCAACCCTCTAATCACATGTTTGGGTCCCCTGACAGCCAGTCCCACCCTTAGATGTGGTCCCAAAGTCACCTCATTAACATAAAAAAGGCATTTTTGTTGCTATTATCACTTAGGGTTTTAGGAACTCTCTGTCAATAAAAGGGACAAAGATCAAATGTTTAATTCTTATCATAAATCACAATATCATAATCCCTAATATATAAATAACCCCTATGTATCAACTAAGGAAAGACATGTGAAAAAGAAAAATGGTGGGGAGAGGATACAGCTCAGTGGTAGAGTATGTGCTTAGCATGCATGAGGTCCTGGGTTCAATCCTTAGTACCTCCATTAAAAATTAATTGATTAAACCTAATTACTTCCTCCACCAAAAAAAGTTAAAAAGAAAAATGGAAAATGACAAGAACAAGCATTTCACCAAAATAGGATGTCCAAACGGCCAGTGAACATATGAAAATATGATCAACTTCGTAAGTAAGCTGAGAAATACAAACAAAAATCACAATGATGTACCATTACATGCCCACTAAAACAGCGAACATTGTAAAGGCTGGAAGTGGTCCAAGATGGTGATATAAGAGAATCCTGAACTCACCTTGCCCACGAACACACCAAATCCGCAGCTATAGGGGGAAAAACTTCTCTGAAAAAGACCTGAAAACCAGCTGTGCAGCCCTTCCCCTCTGGCAAACAAGAGAAAGTCCATACCCAAGAGACTAGGAGAGACTGGGACATAATCTCACCGTAAACCCATCCCAGGCTCAGTGACCCAAGGCTGGTAGGGAACTCACACATCTGGAGAGTCTCCCTGAGGAGCAACTGGTCTGGATCCACATCAGGCACTCCGACTGTTAAGACTTGCTCCCTAGAGATGAGCCCCTCAAAACATCTGGCTTTGAAAACCAACAGGGCTCACAACCAGATGATCCAAAGTCCTGTAGCAAACTGAGAAACGCCTCTTAAAGGGCTGGTGCAGACTCACCCACCCCAGGACCCAGCACAGAAACAGCCTTTGGAAAAGTGCTCAGACTTTATGTGAAAGAGAATTATTTACTCATCTTGAAGCATCAGCCCGAGGGACAGGGGCCTGATGGAATACTCTCCAGGGACAGAGGAGCTGGTGGACACCTTTCCCTCTACTTGCTAAAGATGCTCCATGCTCCAGGACCTCCCAGAGCTGAGCTGCTGATACACACGTCCGCTAGCCAGGGTTTTGCTGCTGCCACCCAGAGGCCACCCCTTGGACTCCTGGCTCTGGTGGCCAGCGGGACTTGCACTCATGGGTCCCACAGGACTGTAACCCACGGAGAAAGGGTTCCTCATCAAGCGACCATCCCCAGGGAACAGCAAGAGGCACTCGGCACAGAAGCTGAGTCTTCCTGTGAAAGACGCCCATTCATTTATCATCACAGCCACAGCGGAAGTGCGCTTCTAATCAAACACACAGGGCTAAGGACTACCGCCATCCCTTTCCAGCGACCCCGGAGGGCTATCTTCCCCTCCCCACCCCATCTCACGCCAAAGTGTCAGTATCTCTCTGGGTGGAGCTCTTACACGGGTCTTTGCTGTAGAATATTCCATTGTATGAACATTTATCCCCTCCACTGCTGACAGACACATGGATTGTTTCCAGTCACTTCCAGCAAATAATGCTGCTATGCACACTCTGAAATGTGTGTTTCGTGGCATCTTGGCATGCATTTCTCTTCGGCATCACCTAGGAGTCTGTGTTCCACGTGAGTAGACAGTGACAGCCTGTTTTCTAAAGTAATTGTACCAATTCACATCTCTAAAAACCACGAGCACAAAGAAACGGCTATTGACTAATGCCACTAAGTTCCTGGTGCCGGTTACAGAGCTACTGGGATGACCACCTTAACACCATTATTCCTAATTTTCATAAGAATTTGATGAAAAGAGGTCTTTCATCAGCACTTTCAGGGAGATGTGGGTAAGGTTTAGACCAATAAGATGAATTGTTCAACATTATACGGTAGAGCCCCAGTTGAAACCTGAATCTATCTGTTCCCAAAGTCTGGGCAGTGTCCATATGTCATGCTGCCTTTCTTTCAGGGAGGGGTTGATGACCACACCAAAAGACCTCAGAAATGTGTGCAACACAGATAAGAGAGTTCCCTCAATGTACCCTTTGATACTGAGCTTTTCCACCAGAATTTCCATGAGGAGGAGGCTCACGCTGCCATGTGATACCTCCATGGCATGGGCAATTCACCCCACCCACATTTTCTCACCTGTGAACTAACACTCAAGACACGGGGATGTATGATGGGATAACATCTGCTTCGAGCTACCCTGGGAGCTTTTACTGAGGATAAAAATGAGGAAATCATGAAAATGTTAAGAAATGATGCCAACATGCTGCTTCCTGGCCAATGGACTTAAGAATGTGACATTCTTACACATATCTGCAGAGCACTTACAGTTTTCAAAGTGTTTCTACAACTTACCTCGGTGAAATTCCTTGGTAAATTGTAAGGCACGCTGAGGGAAAGCACTATTAGTGACACATAGGAGGACATTATAAGCGAGGAGCATAAGTCTGCAATGGCCATGGAGCCAGAATGAAAGAAAAGAGGAAACAAAAAAGGATGGGGGCACTGTAAGGAAATGTGACTTTCCTTTTTGGTGTTCTCAATGTCCAGAACAGGTCCAGATATACATACAAATGTCAGGTTTCCCTTGCAAGCCAGGCACTGAAATTTTTGAAGTCTCATAGGATAAATTTTCCTCCCAACTTTGCTCTCTCCATGTAAGAGCTCAGGGGGGTATAGCTCAGTGGTTGAGTGCACGCTTAGCATGCACAAGGTCCTGGTCAAACCACCCTAGTACCTTCATTAAAACAAAACAAATATAAACCTAATTACCTATCCCCTCTCTCTCCCGAAAAAACCACACAGCACAAGGCTGTGATTGCAAAATCCAAGTAAGAGCTTAGCAAAACTATTCAACGTGGCCACGAGGAGAAAAACCATGAAAGCAGGTCAGTGTATTTATGGTGGCCAATGTGCCTTTATCCTTTAAGAGCTAAAAGACATTGGTGTGAAAGGACACAGGTCTGTGACCCTCTGAAGAATCAAATGCCCCACAAAAGAGGGTTAGAACTCTATTTCATGGTGTCAATTCAAGAACTTCCTGCTTTTCTTAACCTACAAGAGTTTTAAATGTGCTGCATGACTCGGTCTGATTGTTTTTTTCCACTGCAGCACATACAATGGAACTGAACATGAGGTCAAGAAAGAAGTAGAAGAGAAATTCACTTTCTATCTCTGAGAAGAAATGGGAAGAAGGGGGATCGTGTTCTGAAGCGGCTTTCACTGCTCTCCAAGGAGCAGAATACAATGAAAGACCCAAAGAGTAGGGTTAGAGGCCTTTTCCTTGCACAGCTTTTGAACTAATGTATTTTCTTCTTGGAGGCTCTTACTGTATTCTTCTCTTCTGGGCTGGAGAGAGTCACTTCTGAACGTGTTCTGCCATCTTCTGCTTTTTATGGAGTCAGAGGTTGGTCTGTCTTCAAAGGACAAAGAATTCTTTGTTGATTCTGAGTCTTTATGGACTTCCTGCTGTGGCTTCGCACCATGTGAAGCACCGTATCGGACCTCGTACCCCAGTCTAGTTGGTGATCGGGAGGTGGCTGGTTATCCGTTCAGATACTGAGGGATAGGTCTGCAGCTCAGGTTGATGAAAGGCACCGTCTCTGCCCTCACGGAGCTTCCAGCGTAATGACCGTGGCAGTGGCACTAGGTGCTGAATGCTGCAGCATCAGAGGCAGAAGTCACTGGCTGGCTGGCACTAATTCATGCTTGCCTTCATATAGGAGTCGCTGGGAAGTAACTGCCCACCATGTTTCTAGACCCCTTTGCATCTAGACAGGGTCATAATCACCTTGTCCTAACCAAAAAAATAAGAAAAAGGGAAAAAAAAAGAAAGAAGAAGGACAGAGCAAGGAGGAGGGAGGAGGAAGAGGAAGGAAGAAGGAAAAAGAAGAGATGTACACTACCTCTAGACCCAGACTATAAAAACTTACATCCTTCACAACCTCCACACTCTGTAGCGTCCCCCTTCATTGGCTGGACATCAGTGCGTGTGGGACACTAAAGGTAGGACACCTCTGTCAGCCTGGATCCCTGAATGACTCTCTAGAGCAGAGGATCTGTCCTCATTCTCCGCACGGCCATCCCACCATCACTGATTGGACTTGACATTTGAGAAAAATAAACTTCTATTCTATTAGCCACTGAGACTGAAAGTCGATCTAGTACTACTGCTAGCAACCCAGTAACTACTCATGCAGTACCCTGCCAGTCACCCATTCATTTGTTTAATATATGCATTATACCACTGCAAGCCTCCTGCTAGCTGGTATAGTTCTAGATACTTGAGACGTCATGGGTGGGGAGGGACAGGAAAGAAAAAGAAACTCATAAGAGAACTGAAATTGGAATAATGCTATGAAAGTCTCTGTCCATTTGAGCTGCTATAACAAAACACCGCAGACTAGGTTGCTTGTAAACAACAGACAGATATTTCTCACAGTTCTGGAGGCGGGGAGTCCAAGATTAAGCTGCCAACGTGGCCACATTCTGATAAAGGCCTTCTTTCTGGTTCACAGCCAGAGCCTTTGCACTGTGTCCTCAAATGGTGGTGGGATGAGAGCTTTGTGGGGTCTCTGTCTAAGGTCCCTAATCCCACTGCCGAGGGCTCCACCTTCATGACCTAATCACCTCTCCAAGGCCCCACTTACTAATATCATCACCCTCAGAGGTGAGGATTTCAACACAGGAATCTGGGGGGAACACAAACATTCAGACCACAGCAGAAAGACAAACATTACATGATAGAGAGTAACTGAGAAGCTACTCCGAGGAGATGACTATCTGACCTAAGACCTGAGGATGTAAAGGAGCCAGCCAAGCCCCTACATGGGAGAAGAACACTGCAAGCTGAAGGCACAGCACATGCAAGGGCCGCCTCCAGTGAGAACATCACCAGGCACATTCCAGGAACCAAAGATGCGTAGGCGACAGGAGCTAAATCAGGATAAGCAGCATAAACCAAGACAGCTCCTAGCAAACCGGGAGGTAGAGACCACTACTCTTGACCTTCTAACCTTCCCGACCACCCTTCCAAGGTCAATCACTACTGCCCTGTGGTGCCAACGCCTTGTTCTGTTCCCAGTGCTCCACGCTCTGGCCAAGGCTGCCCCCATCAAGGACTTATGACCCTAAAAGAAAGTTTTTCAGCCACTGTAGCAGCAAGCAGAATTTTAGAACATCATTTGTAATCATCCCCTTCAATCAGTGAAAACAATTTTCAAATTTTTTTTAAACTGGGAAAAGACCTATTTTGGCTTGAATGTCCCCAAGAATCTTGGCCTGAGGGTTTTCAAGGAACCAATACCACACAAAATGCTAAGTATTTCTTTATAAAATAAATGAATATAAGGCAGGACAATCACAATAACCCACTATCGAATGTTTTTCTGTAGTAGGGAAGAGGAAATCGTTATAGTTTCCATTCGGGACCTGGGGACCACATTTGCTATGAACTATCCTGCCTTTACATGAAATATTGAACTAATTTCTGCTATCAATTGGAATATATTGCTGTCTTATTCACTGTGAATTACCCTGGCTGGAAAATATTTGCTGTTTTTTCTCCTTCAGATTCTCCTGGGTCAACAGCCTGGGGGGATAAACTGTCTGATTCAGTTATAGGGAAAATCACTGTTTTTATTTGATGATTTTTTTTTCTTCCAAAGGGACAAGAAAAACATCCTTACCATGATCAACCTGTTTCTAAGAAAAGAAGAAGGTGCCATCTACACACAGTCTGATAACGAGGTTGCTCTGAGCTAGGATGGAGAAGGTTCCAGAAGATGATTTAAGGAAAAAGAGGCAGGAGTGAAAGAGAAGTACTGAGCAATTCCAGATGTGGCCTCAACCCTGGGGGCAGAGGGAAACAGAACCTTTGACATTCAATGGTCTCTACAGGGAAAGAAGAGTTGAAAGAGAGAAAGGTAAATGGAGTCAGGTCCTGACTCCATCCCCAAGTGACAACGAGTAGGTAACCATCACTCTGCCTCAGTGTCTTCATCCGTAAAATGCCTTTGTTTGGTCTCTTCCAATCCAATTGGTCCATGGTTTTTCAACAATATTCACTGAGTGTTGCGATGGTTATTTTTATGTGTCAGCTTGGTGGGGCCATAGTACCCACATACTTGGTCAAACACTATCCTAGATGCTTCAGTGAAGATATTTTCTGGATGAGATTAACATTTAAATTAGTGAACTGGAGTAAATTATACTGTCCTCTATAATGTAGATGGGTCATATGCAGTCAGTAGAAAGCTTACTAAGAAAAAAAACCGACCTCCCCCGAGAGAGGGAATTCTGCCAGCAGATGGTCTTTGGGCTTGAACTACAACTCTTCTCTGGGCTTCCAGCCTGCTGGTCTACCCTGCAGATTTTGGACTTGCCAAGCAAGCCAATGCCTTAACATAAATATTAGTTTTCCTGTTGGTTCTGTTTCTCTGGAGAACCTCAATACAGGCATCTACCATGTGACAAGCATCATCCTCAACACTTGGGATTTGTGAGGGTGCAAGAGAGGTAACTCTCACAGCCCGCTTGGAGCTTATGATCTCGCCTGCGCAGTAAACTCAGAGGGTATGGGATCCTGTAACCATGCACTGTCTAAAGAAAGGACTGGCCCTTGACTACTCATAGAGATAACCTCTAAGCCCTTGAAATATCCTGCCTATGAAGTGTGTCTCTGTACCACTGGGGCCTGGGCCACGCCGGATAGTTTATGCTAACAGTGTGATCTATGGTGAAGGCCTGCTTTTGTTCACCTGGGACCCTGGACCACATTTTATCAGTCTGACCTCTGGGGGGTGCTAGTAGCTAAGGTCAGTCACATGGGTGATCCATGCCTAGGTGAATGACCCCTCAGTGAAAACCTGGACATGAAAGCTTGGATGAGTGTCCCTGGATGGCAATACCACATACCTGTTGTCACATACTGCTGCTAAGAGAATTAAGTATTGCCCACATGGCCCCACTGAGAGAGGGAAGCTTATGCCCACTCTCTCCTGGACTTCACCTTATGTACCTTTTTCCTTGGCTTATTTTTATTTGTATCCTTTCTCTGCAATAAACCATAACCTTGAGCATAACTTTCCTGAGTTTCGTGGTTCCTTCTATCAAATCACCAGACCTAAGACTGGTCTCAGAACCCTTGACACATCCATCTACTGTGAGCCGACACAATCCTAAACACTTGGCATTTATGAGGAAGCAAAAAAAGGCAATGACTCCTGCCCTCTTGGAGCTTATGATCTTGGCTATGTCTTTGGGGACCAAGTGTGAGGTCACAGCTCTCATGTTCATTTCCTAATCACAGTCCTCAGCAGTTAGCACTGACCAGGAGAAAAATGAGAATGAAAGATGTGTTGAGGTGGTTAAAAAAGTAAGTAACTAAAATAAAAATAAAAGCCCAGTATGACCATGGGCTGCAGTAAAAGGAGATGTTTTGTTTCACCCTGCTCTTCAGACCATACCTGGAAAATGCCCAGCTGCAGTCAGCTCTGAAGTCTCTTGCACAACACTAGGAAACCACTGACAAACAAGAATGGATCTAGGTGGGAGTATCCCAGCTGATGAATTTGGCCAAAAACTTCAAATGCTCTCTAGGGAATAGTGGGGAAAACTGCAGATGTTTAATTCAAGCTGTGGTTGTTCAATGGAATGATCTTGCTCATCAGAAGACATCTGTCAACATGAGGAGACATTTTTAGGGGTCAAACTGGGTGGTGTGCTACCAGCCTGCAATGCACAGAGGGCAGCCCACAATGTACAGGATGCCCCCTGCCCCCAGTAAGGAACGGTCCAGACCAAAATGGCAACACTGCTGACACTGAGAAACCCTGAATCAGAGCCAAAGAAGACAGAGAACTACTTAATAAAAGGAATCCTCTTCCTCGAGCACTAAGCACACATGGAATCAGGGGCTCCGTAAGAAATGTATTTTGTGCCGTAGGCTATTTCCAGACAGAAACTGTATTACCAGCCATCAGGGGTATCACAGAGGAGATCCAAATCCTGAACTGTAAGTGATCCTTGAACATGTGTGGGAAACTACATGGAGCAGCTCACAGGTCTCTCACCCACTTTAAGAAGGAAGAAACATCAGAAGTCAGATGCCATCTGTGGCACTCTGGGAGCAGGGTTAGAATTAAAACTCACAGCTATGGAATGTGGCAAGACAATGGCAAAAATACACCTTTGACCTCTCCCCTTTGGCAGATACAATAACGTAACTGAATGGGAAGTAAAAGTAAAGTGATCATCATTTCTAATTATTGCATCTATTGCATTTTTGAGCACCTCCTACTAACCCCTCTGCATGTCTGATCTTTAATCTTCTCAAACAAGACTGGAAGTCACCAACAAGAATGAACTCCTGACAGCCTTGAGACAGCTACTATTACCACACTCATTTCTTAGATGAGGACACTGAGGCTTACTGAGATTCAAAAATTCGCTCAGGGTCATTCAGCCAGCAAGTGGCAGAGCCGGAATGTGAGCCCAGCCTGCCTGATAACCAAGTCTGCATTCTCTCCTGTGTGCGCCAGCGGCAGCCAAAAAGTGGCGTCTGGAAGACCCTGTCAGGCAAGACCAAGCAAAGCATTAATGATGCTGCTCGAACAGTGGATCATATTCAAATGCTAGAAATTACCTTTCCTGAAAAATCCCAGGTAATGAAATCTCACCACCCTTCATCCTTCTGTCAGTGCAATCAGATCACTCTGGAGAGATTAGACTCTGCGTCTTTCTGAGACTAAACTTCCTGGCTTGTAACTCAGGATGATGACCTGTCAATGTGCACAATCTGCTGCAATTAACAGTAAGATCATTTTTATCAGGCTGGGTCCCAACAGGAAACAGGTGCAACACTCAGGCGTAATCCAACAAGGGCTCCTTTACCAAGGGAGTCATTCCAAACCTCAAGGGACAGCACAGGAAACTCCAGCAACAGTGGAGCCATCCAGATCCTAGGAATTAAGGGACCAAGGAGTGAGTGGGTCCCAGAGAATGGAAGGAAATGTAGTTGTGCAGAACGAGCCACCTTGGGCATGTGAGGGACTGAATCTGTGTCACAGCTGACCATACAGGGAGGGAGGGAGTCAGGACAATAACCACCCAGACCTCGCTCTCCCCCCCTCCCCATTCCGTCTCTTGCTGGGGCTCCCCACTAACCACTGGCCAAACCACACAGAAGGGAAAGGCAGGGGAGCCCACTGAGGAACTTCCCACAGGTCACCCCCCACCGGGGGAGGGAAGAGAGGAGACTGGAGAGTGGACCAGAACAGACTAAGAGGCGCTATCAGACATGGGCTATCATGAAGCGATAAGACATGTGAAAACCATGTAACCATGCTGGGACCAAAAGGAAGAATACAATTTAAGCATTTTTATTTCAAATTTGAAAGACATATTTTTAAGATAATATCAAGTGAAAACATAGATTTGCTGAAACAGGCATACTCATTACAGCCAATTCAGGTCAAGATGTTCGTGGTATCTGGAAGGCAGTTTAGAATAAGTAGCAAGGAGTGGTGAAATGGCCTTGCCCTTTGACTCAGTATTTCCACTGACACACCTATAGCTATTCGTTTACTAGGATATTCACTGCAGCATTATTTATGAGAGTGAAAAGCTGGAAAATCGAAAGTCTAACACTAGGGCCTTGGTTGATTGAACCACAGTATACTCATCTGATAGAAAACTCCACAACCATGGAAAATCATATTGTTGAAGAACATTTAACGACATAATAAAATGTTCGTGATATAATATTAATGACAAAAAATCAAGTTATAAAATATATACCGTCAAACCCAATCCTATAAACGTCTTCAGCCTGTGTATCTGGGAATACATCTGAATTCAATCAGGAGGAAAGCATACCAGTATACACGTGGTAACTACTTCTGGGGCATGGGATTCAGGGGGCCGCTCACCCCTGTCTGCTGAGGAACCAGGAGAAAGAGAAAGGAAAATAGGTGCCAAACAGTAGTCTGCCTCAGATGAGCAAGAAAATCAAGGTGCTAAATTTCAGGTGGAACACTGCGCCATCCCTTAATGCCCTCAAGTCACATCAGGGAACCCCAGACAGGGAAGGGAGAGGGGGCTCCCAGAGTCCAAGTCCCTGCTCGAGAGTCTAAAATCTAGTAAAAATCACAAATCAAGTGTCTGTTATTTCTTAATATGGCGATTTAAAACCAAGCTGTAGTTACTTTAGACAATAAGCCCTAAAGCCAACGGTCCTATCAAAACACATACCTCTCATTTTCATCTAGTGACACCGTTTGCTGTTGGCTGTTTTCCAAAGCGCAGCAATAGTTTCTTAGAGACCAGGAAATTCACTTCACCAAACTGTTGAATTCCACATTTACATGTTAAGAGCTATGCAAAACCCCTAGCATCACGGCTGGCCTGACTGCAAATTATTCCTGAGCTCCAGGGCAGTGGCGGGTAGAGGAGGGAGGGGAGTGGGGAGAGGGGGGCGACGCCATTATTCTAATCTTGTACATGAGGAAAGTGAGACTCAGAGCAGTGAAGCTTCTTGCCTAAGTTTACACAGTAGGTGATGACTTGAGCCCAAGAATCCCGAGGCATTTCCCCTATGCCAGTTTCTCTCCAGACGGCTGAGCGTGCTTGAGCCAAATGCATGGCCAGGAAGCCCCCCACTGCATGGAGGCCCTCAAATATATCTTCCCAGGACAGCGCTACATGTGAGAGCCTTAAATGGGGCATATCCTTGGTTCTGCATTTTGTTTCTCAAAATTCATCCCAAAGGAATCCCCGAAGAGGCACCCAACCCTTTATGCACACAGATATATATGACAGTTATTTATAAGAACAAAATAGTAGGAAACAACATAAATGTCCAACAGTAAGGCACTGGTTGTCTAAGGATGGCTTAGCCATTTAATGGAACACTCTGCAGCCATTTTAAATGCTGCCAAAGAAGTCTCCCAATGGCATGCAACGAGTTCACATTATAATGCTCAACAGAAAAAAAGAAAATAATCTGACAAAGATGACAATTTGCTATGCACAAGGAAAAGTATAAAATGATGATTTTAAAGAAAAAAATAACTGTTTTTCATAGTCTCTAAGTAAATACTTCCTGGGAGGACTTCTTTGTTTTTCAAAATTAAACAGCTTGGACTCGTGAAAAATTTTCTTTGCTGCACTCTATCCTCAATGTACTTCAACAAAACTACATTTATTTTCATAATAGCTTTGCCTCTGATCACAACTGTAATATGTACACAAAGCAGAAAACGAGAAAATAGAAAAACAAAAAGAAAACAAAAGCACCAATAAATTTCAACTTACCCTACCCAACCTGTGCTCTCAAGATAGCCACCCAAAAAGTTTTACCCAAAACTCTTCCATTTTGGGGAGCAGAGGCTACAGCTTAGTGGTAGTGTGTGCTTAGCATATAAGAGGTTCTGGGTTCAATCCCCAGTACCTCTATTAAAACAAATAATTTTTTTTAAAAAAAACCTAATTACTTCCCCTCTAAAACAAAAACAAACAAACAAAACTTCCATTTTGCTCCCAAGGTATGGTCATTCTTACCTAAGTTTTTAGATTCTGTAATTAGTATACTGTGCATGTATATTATGATTATGTGAACAAAAGGCAAAATATTCTTTAACTCTATAAGCATATTATATGTTCTCTTGTCTCTTTTGTTATTCAAAAATGAACTAAGTTTTAAAAATAAATAAACCCTATCACCTCGCCAAAACCAGCCTTGCCTTCCCCAAGCATCAGGGGGACCTTTTTACACCCAATGAGCAAGTAACTGAATAAACAGACAGATCTGAATTAATGAATGCTCACTGAGTCAGTGTTTCCTGGCCTGGAAGACAGGGGAGGAAGCCATCTGCAAAGCTGCTTTCTGGCCTATAATCTAATAACAACACAACACAAGGTGGCTGCCATGAGGTTCTGTCTGCCTTCCCACAGGAAGAGCTGAATTACTGTTTGTAATCCTCAGCTTGGTAAGCAAGTTCACTCCTTGTAGGATTTTATTTTTCTTTTGCTTGATGGGTTTTAAATTATTTGCCTTCTAAATGTTTATGTTGAATGAGGCAGCAGGGAAGAGAGAAAAAAAAAAAAAAAAAAACCTGGGAATGAGACCTAATTGTTCCCCACTCACTGGAGGAGCTCTGCCTTCGGTCCTGGCCATGGATGGTGTCCTGGGTCCTCTGAGCTGACAGGGCTTTCTCTATGACACCTCACTGCCTCCCGGAGGCCGGAACCAGGATGTCCAGAGACCCAGGACCACCCTGACAGCCATTTCCGTTACACTGACACCTGCTATTCTTCTCTTGCTCATAAAGTTCCAACTATTCAGGACATAGAGTTCTGATGTCATTTTGCTCATGGTCTTCTCCACTGACAAATGGCAAAGAGACTGAGCAAAGACATGACCCTTTTTCACAAGCTCAGTGTTACTCTAAGAGACAGATAGTCTTTGATAATTCTAATGTCGATTATCACCAGCCATTCATTATTCATTCATTCGCTGGGTAAATCCATGTTAAGTGCCTACCATACTAAGCCCTATGCAACGAGCATATGAAACAGATAAACATGATCTCTGTCCTCATGGAGCCCACAGCCCGGTGAGGGAAACAATAATACAGGAAGTAATCAGACTTTCAGACTGGGAACAACAGGAAACAACAGGACAGACACCGGCGATCAGGGAAGGCTGCATGGTGGGCCTTGTCAAGCTGCCCAGATCATCCTTCAAAGAAGAACTGTGTGCCTGGGAGCACTGCCATCAGCTCCCAGCCATCAGCCATCGGCCGTCAGCCCTTTTGGGCATGGCCTCAGCTGCCAAGTCAACTCCCCAAGGTGACATCCTCTCCAGTGGGAGGGGGATCCCCCACTTAAGACTGATCAGTGAGAGAGTATAAAGGCCTGGCCACGGCTGCCAGCTGCAGGCCACCCTGCAAGACCACTCCAGCTCAGAGCTCCCGTGTGGTTGGCCAAGGCTGCACCCACCCCACATCTCCAGACTCCCTCCACCCACCGGCTCCATCCCCCTCTCTCCCACAGCGGATGAGCCCATGGCTCCCCTATACTGCACATCCTCATGCTAAATTCCATCTCAGAGTCTGCTTCTTGGGAAAGACACAGGTTGACCCTTAAAGGATGAGCAGAAGCCGACCATACCAAGAGGCGAAGGAAGCGGTCCAGACTAAGGGAACACCAAGTCACAAGGCATGGAGGCATGGGCTTGCCAGCATGGTTAAGGACAGGAGAGGTGGTGGCACGTGTGCTTGGGATATAATGAGCCATTGGCTCGCCCATTACGAGATGCGATTAGAGAAGCAGGCAGGAGCCAGACCGTGCAGGGCTCTGCCGTCCAGGGCTCTGCCGTCCATGACGAGGGGCTTGGACTTCTTTCCAAGTGGGAGCGGAGGGTGACAAGTGAAGGGTTGGATGCTGAGAAGCAACCAGATCTAATGTTTATTTTTAAGAGAGAACTCCATGGCTTGCTCTCTGTGAGACTGGGAACACACAGAGGCCTGAATTTTATTCCAGCTGTCCTGATACACAAATGTGAAGAGAGAGCAAATTTTTAGGATTTGTTCAAAAGATAACTTTGCAGGGCAAGAAAGGGGGAAATGCCTAGTAATGCATGACCACCTACTGTGTGCTAGCCTTAAGAAACCTTTCAGTGTCGGTGTGACCTTCACGTAGCAGAGACAGATATGGGGGCAAAGAGAGAGCAAGAAAGTGGCCTAAATTTACAGAGTAAGAGAAAGATCAGGGATGTGAATCCAAGTCTCCTGGCTCCACAGTGAATTACTTTCTCCAAGTATTAAAAATTAAATTATAATTATACATAATAAATTCTTACCATATACAGTGATAGTATTATATCAATATAGTATAAGTATTATAAGATATGAAGTATCTTGTAAAGCCAATGATAATCACAGGCATCTAAATGACCAGTTGCAACAAGTCTATACAATTCCTGGTCCTACAGAACTGCCAAGATGCGCCAAAATCACCACTGATCTTTGAGGTAAAAGGAAGAGACCAAATGCAGCTGGTGGTACCCAAGTTCTGTCCTATGTCCTGAAGAATTCCTAGCAGCTTCCCTCCCGGCACCCCCCCCCCACGGTCTGTCTCATGAGAAGGGCTTCCCCTCGCAGGCTGCTGACCTCAGGTACGAGTCCAGGGCGTGTGTGAACCCAACCACAGCCAACACTGGCTGCTTCGTGTACCCTGCAATTCCACCCGTTGTAATTCGGTGTTAAGTGGCTGAATTTTCAAGTGTCTCCCGTGGGTGGCTTCCCTTGAGCAGGAACAAAACAGCCAAGCAAATGCCTGCAATTGAAGGGCTTTTGTAGTGGGATGATGTGAAGGTCAGGAGAACAGTAAATTCCTCCCTCTCCCGCCTCCCAAGGCTGGCACAACGAAGATTTCAAACACCAATAATGTAAAAGGGCAAAAGGCAAAACGAACGTTCCCTCTTCTTAAACACTTCTGGGAAAAGCCAAGGTCATTGATGCATTCTGTTATTTCAAGGTGAGAGAGTCTTGTGATAGACTGAAAAGAGACTTCCAGCTGTACCTCCTCCCTCAAGTGAATCCAGTCAGCGTATGTTCTTTTTTTTTTTTTTTCTAGACAGTATTATTCCTCTCGTGCTCTGCTTTTGTCATCTTTTGGACAGAACTGCACCTAAAATCATGAGCAAGCCATCCAGGAGGAAGAAGGAAGATCTTGTGGCCACTGCAAAGTTTCAGAGTTTCAAAATCATTAACTATGAACAAAAAATACTTGAGACGGGACAAATCCAAGAAGTCCTTAAATCGAAGTAAAAAGGCAAGAATCAAGAAATAACCCTGTTCAACTTGCTAAGGCTTTCCAAATATATTTTCACAAGTTAGTTGATAATTTCCTAATTTCCTAGAACAGCAGATTCTCTGGCCCAGACGGGCACTTCCGCCTGGGCTGAGTGGCTCTTGCAGGAGTATGCGTGTTTTATATAATAGATGTTTTTAGAGGTTACTCACCTAACTTCAATACATAGGCAGAAGATAATCACTCGAGTCTATCAGCTTCACAAAGGGAGCATGCTGGTGTTACCAGCAACCAGATCAAGGACATGAACACTGCCCAGCACCCCAAAGCCCCCTTCACAACCCTCCCCACCTCTTCCCCAAAGGCAGTCAATATCCTAATTCTATCCCCATAGGTTAGTTTTCCCTGGTTTTGAATGTTACATAAATGGGATTGCATAGCATGTGATCTTTGGTGCTTGACATCTTTGGCTCAGTGCAGTGTCTGTGAGGTTCACCCACGCTGCTGCGTGTCACAGCAGTCCACGTGCATCACTCCCTTGTACAGCACACTCCCTTGTATGACCACACAATGTGTGCTACACTGTGGGTGAGCACTGGGCTCTTTCCTGTCCCCAGAGATCATGAAGAGTGCTGCTAGGGACAGGCTTGTACATCTTTTGATGCACAACTGTACACATCTCCGTTGAAACTGATCTGCTAAATCATACGGTCCATATATAACGTAGCTTCAGGAGATACTGCCAAATAACTGTCCAAAGGGACCACACTAATCTACATTCCTGACTACAGAATATGAGAGTTCCTATTGATCTAAGAAATTTTTCCAAGGTTTCACTGGTTCTGGATTTTTATCAAGTACTGCATGTTCATAGTTTTAAGAAGCAAATAATCCCTTAAGAGTTATAATGCAAAAGATCAGTCCCTTGCCCTGCCCTTAAGTCCTACTCCCCAGAGCCAAGCATTTTCAATTCCTTTAGCTCCTTTTTCCAGCATTTACCTTTGTTCTTCTATATGCTTATATTTTTACTCCTCAAGTGATTGTTTCTAAGGCTAATTTCTTGATTTCTTCCTACAGAAAAAAGCTTTAGGGCCCTTATACCCTATGCCTCCACCCTCCCCACATACATTTCACTCTTACCTTCTTCCTAACACAGCTTTATCATAATGCTCTTTGTATCAATAGATACTGTTTCGATTACTGCTATATAATTATTATTCACAAATGAAACCAATGCTATACTATGACTGCCTTTCCTTCCTTATGCAAACTTTTGTTTTCCCTGAAGTTAGTGATTGCCTTTATTTTTCATCTATTTCACTTTCTAATTATCAGTTTTTCTCGGACTCTTTGGCAGAATTAGAAAATCTCCTTCAAAAAGGTCCAACTTCTTGGGAATCTATCAGTACTGCACTCTCCCTTTGAAGTTTTGTGGGGTTTAGGGGTTTCGGTTTTTTGCAGAAAGATCTCTGTCTTCCTGCTGAGGGTCCCAAACAGCTGTCATGCTAGGAAATTCCTTTATCACTACCCTAGGAACTCCTTTACTGCTTCTCAGAGATAGACCCCCTGTCTCCAAAATCTTGTATTTTCTTTTGTTATGTCTTCTCTTGCTTAGTGCAACAAATTATCCAGTAGCTCCCTGAAGGTAAATGTTTTGAAACCTCCCATGTCTGCATTCTTCCTGCACATTTGATTGACAATTTGGAGGCATTTGGATGTCTAGGTTAGAAGCCTGTGCTCAGCTTTGAAGACATTGCTCTCTTGACTTCTCGCTTCAAGTTTGCTGCTGACAAGTGGGATCTCAGTGCGATTCCTGATACTTTGATGTGTGACCTGTTTGCTCTTCTCTGGAAACTTTCAGCATCTTCTCTTTTTATCCCTGGTACTGTGAAATTCCAAAGTAATATGCCTTGGTGTAGACTCATGTGCTGACTACAGTGAGTATTTTCAATCTGGAGATTCAAGTTCTTTGATTCTCAATACATACAAGATTTTTAAAAAATTCTTCCCTTTTTGTGTCTCTCTTAGTTGCTTATTGGAGCTACTATGTTGATTCCCTGGTTTTCTAATTATTTCTCTCCTGCTATCCACGTCTTTATTATTTTGTTCTGCTTTCTAAGAAATTCCCTCAAGATTAACTTCTAACATTCTAATGATTTTTTTTTCATTTCTGCTATAATATTTTTAATTTCCAAGAGCTCTTTGTTCTTCAGTCCTTTTCAAAATAGCACTGTATTTGGTTTCATCAATGAACTATCTTCTCTTCTCTTTCTGAAAATATTAATTATAGCGTTTTTAATTAAGTTGCCTTCTGTTCCTTTCATGAACACTGTATTCATCAAGTTCATTTTCTCCCAGGATTTGCTTTGGTCTTTCTCACTTGAGAACAGGAGCTTTCCTCAAAAATCTGGTGACTCCTACATATCCACTGGTACTGAAGAGAGAGGCAATGAAAAGTTAATTGGCAGTTCTCCGTGAGGCAGGGCTTTACTAGAAAGTAACTGGGTGGAAATTTATCTAATTCATCAGAGGTCTTTCTCTTAGAGTGGTCAATTACTACCAAGAAAAATCCTCCTTTCTCTGCCTATGTACCAGGCTGCCTACATCCTGGGAATTGAGAAGAGGAAAAGGATGGGGATGAAAAGTCTCTTCCTTTCTTTCATTTTAATGTCTAAAGCCAGTTCTCCATTGCTCCTGGTGTCCTCAAATTGAGCCCCTTCTGTTTGAGCTTCTCCAGAGATAAATACCCTTTCTCCAGATGCTTGGGAAAGGATCCATTATCTGGCTCTTTGGAGTAGAAAAGGGCATCCAGGAAAGAAACTGTTACACATGCAGTATTAATAGCATTGTTTTTTGGTTTATTTGTTTTCCATTTTTTAACTGCAATTTATAGAAATGGATTCTGGCAATTTAAATAGAAAAGGAGTTTATTAACTGGCAAGTGGTTCACTGACTTCTTGGGAAGGCTGAAGAACCAGGCTCCAGGCAAACCCTCTAGAACTATGCCCAAAACCACCCCACAGAACAGGCCCGATGAGGAAATCCTCACAGACTCCACTACCATACTGAGCACTAATGTAGACCATCACAGACCCCACCACCACGCCCTTGACCCTACAACCCCTGACAGACTGCCTCCACTCAAAGCCTAAGTCCTCTGCTTCAAAAATGAAAATACACGCAGATCCTCTGTCCTCGTCTCACTTCTGAATTAAAATTTTACACATATCTGATTGACACAGCCAGGTCACATGACCAGCTAGACGGGAAGCCAGGAATTAGTTCAGACTGGGGAAGCAAGACTCATAATTTTTGATTTCCCTAAATATAGAAAAACTACTCAAAAGATGATGGACAGCCAAAAATATGGAGGCTGTCTGCCACTGAACTGAATCCTTCACGTCTGCTTTTGGAGGTGTCTGTGGGTTCTAATTTTCAATTCTCTAGGATTCTCTAGCAAAAGCTGACTTACTTCTTGTTGGAATTTCACCCTCCAGGCACATAGTTCCAGCTTTCCTGCTCTGCCAGTCCAGTTGCCATTTGTCCACCTGCTTTCTGTCTTCTAAACACTTGTTGAAATCTTTAACTTGCTATTGTTTCCTCTCCTATGCTCCCTGTCTCTATAGGTTAGTAACTTCTTAATTCCTTTTCCACTATTTTCATGGAGTTCAGGGGGGAGTTGAAATCAATGTGTGTTATGTCTAATCAGAATTTAAGCATATCTTTTAAGCTATAATGGAGAATATGTGTCCCAAGGCAATTTACTGACTAATGTACTAGAATAACCTCTTAAATTTTTTTAAATTTCTCAATGGGCTCAGACACATCAAGACTGCCACCCTCACCTGCTGACTTTCTTCTCCCCAGGGAAGAAGCCAGGCCTGTGTGTCTGGGAGAAATGGATTTTTCTTGCTGAGAATTTTATGTATTTTAGGAGTAAGAAAAGAAAAACTTAGCAAAGTGAGTCCCTCTTTGTTTTCACCTCTTTGTTTTGGTGGAGAAATGCAGCTCCTGTCTCCTGTAACTACAGCATTTCTCTCTCAATTCAATTTGTAAATCTCAGTGAAGGATTCTGATTGGCTGGCTTGGATCCTACACCCATCACAGTGAGGGAGTGTGAGGATCTGTGGCTGGATCAGCCTGGCTTACTCTGTGAGTAGAGCATGATGGGATTATCCAAGAAACATCTGGGACAATCCTGTTGTCTAATGGAATGAACCCCTATGAGATATACTGGAAAGCCACAAGATTTTTTTGAGGATGCTATATTAGCAGAAACACTGCCAGTCTGGACTGAAAGGAATGTGAGAGGACAAAATAAAAGAAATGTTTAGGACTCTCAAAATTCCATAGGCAAGAAACAAACTCATAGAAGTACCTGCAAACATATACATGGAGAAGGAGTAGGAGGAGGCAGAGGAGAGGAAGGGGAGAGGGAGGAGGAGGAAGAGGAAGGAGAAGATGAAGGAGGAGGAGAAGGAAATGAGGAAGAAGAGGAAGAGGAAGAAGAATAATTCCCAGAGTAGAACCTTAAGCTAAGAGGGCAGAGCTGCAAGCCACAGAGAATTATTTCCAGTCCTTGAAACCTAATGAAATTGGTCCTGCTGGATTCTGAAATTGCTTAGGATGACTCCTTTCTTCCTTCCATTCTTTCATTTTTGGAATGGAAATTTCTATGACTGTTATCTCATTGTTGTTCCATCATTGTATTTTGAGAGTAAATAACATATTCCCTCGTTTCACAGGTCCACAGATAAGGAGAAAATCTTTCTTATGACGAATTATACCAAGAGTTTCACCCATACCTGATTCAGATGGTTCAGATGTTGAGATTTTAGATTTTTGAGCCATCTGATGCTATTTAGATGAGATTTTAGACTAGAGTTGATATTATAATGGTCCGAGTCTTAAGGGGATGTTGGAATGGACTGAATGCATTTTAAGTGTAGGATGAATGTAGGGTAGACTGAATAATGACACCCCTAAAAGATATTCTCATTCTAATCCCTAGAACCTGTGAATGTTACCTTATAAGGCAAAAAAAAAAAAAAAAAAAAGATGTGATATGTCAAAGACCTTGAAATGGAGAGATTATTCAGGATTACCCAGGTGGGCTCTAAATGCAGTCACATATATCCTTATAAAAGGGAGTCAGAGGAACAGTTAACCACTGAGGAGAAGACAATGTGAAGACAGAACCAGAGCAAGAGAGATTTGGAGATGCCGCCCTGCTGGCCTTGAAGATGTTAGAAAGGGCCAGGAGCCAAGGAATCCAATGACTGCATCTCTAGAAACAGGAAGAGGCAAGAAAACGCACTCTTCTCTAGAGCTTTCAGAGGGAATGTGGTCCAGCTGACACCCTGAGTGAGCCCCATAAAGGTTAGTTTGAACTTCTGGCCTCCAGAACTGCACAAGAATAAACTTTTGTTGTTTTAAGCCACCAAGCTGTCTTTTGTTACAGCAGCCATAGAAGACTAATACAGACTTAAAAGAGTCAATAATCTCTGAGATCAAAGCAATCAAGAAGAAGGGAGCGTAGTCCAGTGGAATGGGAACTGACCAGGAACTGGATGCCCTTGGAATCCTAAAGTCCAAACACTGCCACTTTTACTAATGTCACCATAGATGGGACATAATCTCAGAGCCTCCATGTCTTTACCTTTCACATGAGGTGATAATACCTGAGTCATATTATTCCACTGGATAAGAAAATAAAACAAGAAAAAATTAGAATTCACACTGCTTGTCAATGGAAAAGAGTGATTAAAAAATGCACAATAATTACATTTAACAGATAAATTCATCTAAACCATTACCGTAAGTTAAAACACAAGTACTACAAACACAGCTTACCTGGACTTCTGACTTTTAAAATGTAGAGCAATGAGCCTCACTGGAATTCCCTTGGTAGAACGTGACGGCTTAGGGATTTGGCCAATACAAGTCTGAGTTTGGGGGAAAGATTTGATTTATTTTCTTTTCTTTATCTAAGGTCAGAAATTTCAACCAACTAGACGAGCTCACCCACCCGGTCCAAGCTAAATGTGCTTAGCTACCAAAGACTAGACACAGGATGCCACACCTACCAGGCATGATAAAACTCAACTTTGAAAAAAATAATTTATTTTGGGAAATTAAACCCATTCAAATGACACTGTCACTGTTCAAAATATCTGCAGAACAACTCTTCAAGAATTTCTTCCAAAGCCAATTTTACCAGCCAAACAAGCAAACAAAGAAACAATTCACTAAATCAAACGAAGCCTTTGATTTGGCTCCAAAATGGTATCCCCCAGCATAATTTCCCACCTTATTCACAAGACTTGGCTCTGAAAGTGTTTAGGGTATTTCCAAAAATGAAAACTATCCTCAAAGGACCAAGATTTGCTAACATTGAAAATGTTCTTAAAAGAAGAAAAAAGTTACTTTGAAGGCCATTCCAAAGCAAGAGTTCCAAGAGTGTTCCAAACAATGGTAAATCACTGCAGGGAGGCTCTAGCTTCCCAGAGGGACTGACTGTAAGGGAGAGGTGCTCCTTTCTCTGTACTGAGAGGCAGAAGGCTGGCAGGGAGGACTTGGGCCCTAGAGACAGACTGACCTGTGAGAATCCAGCTCCATCGCCCACCTGCTTGGGTGAACTTGAGCGCGTCACTTATCATCTCTGTGTCTGTTTCCTCTTCTGTAAAATAAGGACAATCTTTTGGGTGACCACTTAATTTGTTGTCCAACTAGAACACTTCGGAAGGTGAAAGGGGGCTCTTTCAATCAGGACAACAGGCAAACCGGGATGCCTAGTCATCCTAATAACCAACTCCTTTTTGTGAGGACTGAATAATGTAATAGATTCATAGAATGGGATTAAATGAAAGCCCAATAAAGATTTTTTAAAAATCCATTTACTTCTTGGAGATGCCCGTTTGCTCCAACAGGTCTTGCGTTCAAATGCCTTTTATTTACCAATCTGTGCAGGTCTGGCCCCTAGCCGGGTCTGCATGATAAATGGGTGTGTGTTTTCCACCGACTGCTTGGCAGCGCTGCTGACATGGCCTTTCCTCCCTCCATCTGCAGAATATCACCAGCGAGTGGCAGGTTCCCCTGTGAGCCCAGCCAGCGAGCAGGCAGCACATGGCCCATTTATCATGGCTCTGCATGCACAGAGCTGACCATACAGCGGAGTTTCCAGAGTTATAACAGGCTCAATGTGGATACTTGCTCTCAAGTGGTCAAACTTCCTCAAGAAAAGCCCAAGTGAATCCGCACATCCAACAGTAGACAGGTGACACTCACATGTCTACATTTCACTCTGGGATGATAGAGATTTCTTTGGAGAAAAAAGTTATTAACAATCCAAGTCCTGTATAAGTTGTTATACCCTGTAAGGTTAGTACTGACTTCAGGAACAAATATATCTGATTATCTTAGCATGAAACCAGTGTTCTCTGACGAGCTCCCAGGACTGTTTGGTCTTCTTTTGGCTCCTTAGGCCTCCCTGAACAAACTGCCGTCATCCTACAACAACTACAACCACAGACTGTAAAGAGGAGGAGCACAGACTCAGGTAGCTGTCTGCCTGGATTTGAGTCCTGCCACTTACTAGCTACATGAGCTTAGGAAGTACCTGGACCTCTCGGTGCCTCAGTTTCCTCACCTGTTAAATGGAAATAATAACAGTATCTAAATTTTGAGCAAGTGAGTTAAATGAGTCACTTAAGTAGTAAGGACTATGTATGTTTTTGTTAAATTTTGTTTTTATTTTATAATAAAACAGCAACAGCATCACAATATATGAGTTCCCATTCCCTGGGTCCTTACTGTGAACTAAGAGTTTCACTAGGCTCTGTTTGGTTTTTCCTGACACCAGATACATCATTTCAACTCCAATTCTCCAATTCTCTTAACACCAACAGGGTGTACTACAATTTTCTGACACCAACCACCCAGACTTAGCACAGATCCAATGGGTTAAGGCCTCAGTCCCAAAAAACTACCCCTCACTTCAAACACCAGCTGCAAATGGGGGCCCCAGACTCAGTTTAAAAAATAACTAATTAAGAAGTATAATCTGTTTATTCTCCCCTTGAAAGAGGACTGGCCTCTCTGACGAGTAGAAGTGGGCAAAAGTGATATCATGTGAGAAGTAACTTCCAGATCTAGGCTTTAAGAAGACTGGCAGCCTCTACCCTGGTCTCTTGGAAGCCAGTGGCCAAGTAAGAAGCGCAGATACTCTGAGACCCTCCTGCTCCATGTGGAGGGGCTCTGAGGATGAGATGCCACAGCAAGAAGAGAGAGGCCAGTTGGAATCATGGTGTCAACATAAGAAGAAAGAACCGTCTTGAAGGCGGGTCCTTCCAGCCTCAGCCGCCCTCCCTGATGATGCCAAGTGGATCAAAACAAACTTCCCAGCTGAGCCTTTCCCACAATACCCACAAACCATCAGCACCACACATAGGTCATTTAACTCTGAAGATTGGAGAGAGTTGGTCATGCAGCAGTAATCATTGGAATAGAATCCATTTACCGAAGATGCTTATCTTGAACATGTTCCCACATCACAGCCTTTGCACTGGTTTCCCCTTATGCCTGGAATGTTCTTCTAGTCATCAGCCTGACCAGGTCCTTCTAGTGGCTCAGGTTCTAGATCAAACACCTCCAGCTTGGAAAGGCCTCCCCTTACCTCCTTTTCTGAAGTACCTGCCCTCAGCACACACCTGTCTCCTTACACCTACCACCCCACTAAAATTCCTTCACTGGCTCGTTTTTTTTAACTAGTTGATAATGGGTCTCCCCACCCCCATAAGGATATGAAGCTTTGTTTTCCCTGTTCATGGCCTTATTTAAACCCCTCAGAACAGCACCTGGCACACATTAGGTCCTCAAGAAATCTCTGTCAACCAAACTCAACATTTTTTTAAAAAGAAAGAAATATGTGTTACCAGAATACTTAAGGGAAAAAAATCTCCAAGAGGAAAAAGTTGTAAATTGTGATAAAATTATGTTCTAATAAAGCAAATAAAAGCTCTTAAACCTCACTTACCTAGTCCTTGTCATTCTTGTGTTTCCAAATTAAGAATCTAAAAGAATGTTTTAAAATTTTTCCTTCCTGATTCTCCAGAGTAAGACCCTGAACATTAAAATTTCATTTACAACAGACATTACTCCATTATCGAGCAATGCTTTCCTCTTAAATGCAACCCCTTTTTCTCACCTCAAGATTGCAATTTCAAAGGTGCTATTTGGTTCAGGGAAAATCATAGTATCAAAGGTATTACCACAGTGCCACCTGGTGGCGAATGCTGATTCCGCACATTTCCCTTCCACACGGAGTGGAAATAAGGAAAGGCAACTTACCAGGTTACAAAGCCTAAGGACTCAAGTGATCTTATTCAAGATGTGATGGCTTGACATGAGTAATGTTATTCCTGTGTTACGGAGGCTGAGGGAGGGGAAAGGACTGTGACAAACATTTACTGATACCTAATACGTGTTGTTTTAGGCAAGACGGCAAGACGTTTTGAATCACTTTTCTCATTTAATACTTGAAATAATCTCGGGACATTGATACCACCCTCATTTTTGTATATAAGCAGATTGGCGCATAGTGATGTTAAATGTCCTGTCAAATTTCTGGTCAATGGAGACTTGGGTCCAGGAATGCTGGCATCTGAGCCTGTTTCTGCTCTATTGTACAGCAGGACCACACTTTACCAGGTTTGCTGGGCCTGTAAATTTTAGAGACAAAGCTCAAGCCCCAGGCTTCCAGCTCCAAAGTTCATTCATTCAACAAACACTTATTGAGCTCCTACTGTATGCAGAGATTGTGCTGGTTGCTGACGACATTTCAGTGAGCCTATCACTGTGTTCTTTCTACAGCCCCAGAAAGGCAAGCACCATCTTTTCTTTCAAAATGTGACCAAAGTACCAAAATTCCACATGCGTTAGTCGACTCTGGATAGATGTTCATTCATTCATCCAACAAAGAGTCATTAAACAGCTACCAAAGGTGTCACTGTGAGAAAAAGCCAAAGCGGTCCCTGCCATCATGCAGCTTATAGCCTAGTTAGGGAGACGGACATTAATCAAATAAATGTAAAATATCCATCATGGTAGAGAGGTAGGTAGGAAAGATGTGGTATGTAAGGTTATATAATAGGGAGAGGTGACCAGTTCAGGAGGTCAGGAAGTGATGACAGAACCAAGAGGATAAGGAGGAGTTATGGAGACAAAGAGGAAAGAATTGCAGGCAGGAGAACCTGAGTGTGCAAAGGCCCTGAGGTACCAGGGATGTGTATGATCCTAAATGCAAAAATCCTTTCCACTGGGCTTCCGTCTTACATTAAAAAATAGAATTATGTTCTCAGCACTTTCGATGCACTCTGAATCTTCTAGAAACCTAAGAAAGTGGAAATAACCACAAAATGCCCGTTTTCCAACTATGAGCTAATAACAAGAGCCTCAAATTTGTGTAGTACTTTCAATTTCCAAGACACTTTTATATCCAGATTATACTGACTCTTCCCAAATAGGCAATGGATAGCGATTCTTGAAGACCAGACGAGAGGGAAGACCAGGAAGGCCAAATGACATGCCCACATCAGTAGGGAATCCACAAAAAACTTTTACAATCTCAATTCAACTGCCTTTTCACCATGCTTCCTTGTGTTAAATTATAATATAACTCAGTCCCTGGTGACTGCTAACTTAGCACACTACAATCAGCAAGTAATCATTTGATAACTATGTCAAAATTAATTCTAATTTTCATATTATTAATATTCTTAGCCTTCTGGGCAACAGTTTTGTTGGACTTGACTCAGCAGTATTTTGGTTAATATTCTGGTCGAAAAAAACAGATATCAGCATTGTGTTTTCTTAGCTATCTGATCAACACTCAGATGGGGAATTTAGTCAACTGATCAATCTGAACTAGTTTAATTAATTTTTTCCACTTAATTGCTCAATTCTTCAATGGATTTTTAGCAAATTGATCAGCTGCATGAGAGTTGGGAAGACACAACAGGATAATTCAGTTAATTTTAAATTTAGCACGAAAGTGGGGGTGGAAGGAATAAAAACTGTTATTTGACGGTCTATAGATAAAATTCAAACCAGTGGTAAAATGCATTCTCCAAAACAGCCACCAGAAAAAGGCAAGCCCTGTCATTCACTTATTCATGCACACACGCATACACTCATGCCTTCTTTCAACCATTCGGTTATCATTAATTTTCTGTCTACTAAGTGCCAGACCTGTGTCAAGCTGAAGGGAAAAGAAATTATTAAGAGGAGGGTACAATACCAGAGGATGCCAACTATCAATTTATTGCCTTTCCACTCCAAATCCATCTTTCATGATGAAAATATTTCTCCTAGGGCAGTCTACCCAAGCAACAGAAATAAAAGCAAGAATAAACAAATGGGACCTAATGAAACTTACAAGCTTCTGCATAGCAAAGGAAACCATAAGTAAAACACAATGACAACCTACGGAATGGGAGAAAATTTTTGCAAACGATGAAACCGACAAAGGCTTGATCTCCAGAATATATAAGCAGCTCATATGACTTAATAAGAAAAAAACAAATAACCGAATCCAAAAATGGGCAGAAGACCTAAAACAAGAAATTCTCCAAGGAAGAAATACAAATGATCAACAGGCATATGAAAAAATGCTCAGTATCACTAATTATCAGAGAAATGCAAATCAAAACTACAATGAGGTATCACCTCACATCAGCCAGAATGGCCATCATTCAAAAGCCCAAAAATGACAAATGCTGGAGAGGCTGTGGAGAGAAGGGAACCCTCCTACACTGCTGGTGGGAATGCAGTTTGATGCAGCCGCTGTGGAAAACAGTATGGAGATTCCTCAAAAGACTAGGAATAGACTTACTGTATGACCCAGGAATCCCACTCCTGGGCATATATCCAGAAGGAACCCTACTTCAAAAAGACATCTGCAGCCCAACATTCATAGCAGCATTATTTACAATAGCCAAGACATGGAAACGGCCTAAATGTCCATCAACAGATGACTGGATAAAGAAGATGTGGTATATTTATACAATGGAATACTATTCAGCCGTAAAAACCAACAACATAACGCCATTTGCAGCAACACGGATGTCCCTGGAGAATGCCATTCTAAGTGAAGTAAGCCAGAAAGAGAAAGAAAAATACCATATGAGATTGCTCATATGTGGAATCTAAAAAAAAAAAAAAAAAAAAAAAGGAACATAAATACAATACAGAAATAGCTCATAGACATAGAATATAAACCTGTGGTTCCCAAGGGGGTGGGGGTTGGGAAGGGACAGACTGGGGTTTCAAAATTTGTAGATCCTGACAAGCATATGCAGAACAGATAAACAAGATTATACTGTATAGCACAGGGAAATATAAAGATCTTGTGGTAGCTCACAGCGAAAAAAAAATGCGACAATATATCTATGTTCATGTATAACTGAAAAATTGTGCTCTACACTGGAATTTGACACAACATTGTAAAATGACTATAAATCAATTTTAAAACGTTAAAAAAAAAAAGATGACATGATGCTAAATTTCATCAGTAGAGGGCGCTCAAGAGACATAATAAGAAGAAGGGGCTTTTCTTTCTGTTCCCAGACTTTTGCATTTGCTCCTAGTTCCCACCAAGAGTTGCTGTCAGCGTAATAAGGGGACAGCCAGTGACACTCATCTTCATCAAGTGACACCGCCAGGATGAGTTTCCAGCGAGTGATGCCTGTCACCAGCAGTCAGCTCTCAGCCTCAGCCCATGTGCACCCAGAAGGGGTTTTTCCTGCTTGCTGGTCTCAGCCTCCCCTCCTGCTGTTTCCTGCTTACCCTGCAACTGTAGACCTACCCTGGCCCAGGGCAACTCAGATTATGTCCCCACACAGTGGGCTGGAGGGTTAAAGAAATTTAACACCGTCTGAATCCGACCTCTGGAAGTGGGGTTCCCCCTCCTCAGCATATCCCTTCCTTCATACTGTCTCTTGGCCCTAAGGCATTCTTTGTGGTTGTCTTTACGCCTTTATCAACAATCTCTGATATTGGTACTAATTCTTTTACCAGTGGTTCTCAAACAGGGGCCATTTTCAGAGCAAGGGACATGAAAAATTGTCTAGATATGTCTCCAGCTGTCGTCACAACTGCAGGAGGAGGAGGGAGTGCTACTGGCAACCAGCACGCGGAGGCCAGGGACACTGCCAAACTTGCAGCGCACAGCACATGCCTGGAAATTCAGAATTACCCAGCCCCAAATGTCTGTGGTGCTGAAGCTGAGAAACCCTGCCTTGTGGTCAACTTTTCTCGCGGAGACAACTGCGTGGTTTCCTTCTCCTCTTTGGACTGTGACTGATGCAGAGGTTGAGAAAGAAACGCAGGCAGACAGATTAACTCAGACGCTGGTGAGTTTCATTGCCAGGCTTTTGTCTTAGCGACTATGGCTTGTCTAAAGAACCCTGCTGTGTTTTTGATTATTCTTCTTATTTGACCTGATGTTGCTGGTGGAGTCAGGAAAAACTTAAGTGCTGGGGGTTGAGAAGAATCCAGGGAAATTTTTTCCTTCATTTAGCTTGGCATGGAATTTTCTTATTGATGAATGAGGAATACATACTCCACACACTCCAACAACTATTTCCTGGCAAAAACAGATGGTGGGAAGGGGAAGGACACCATGGGATGGCAGCTCACGTACTTCTTAACAAAAAGAAGTTAAACTTGAAATACTAGGACACATGATGTAATTCAAAATCACCTCCCATGAGAGTGAGAAGGGTCTTACAAGACCGCCAATCCAATGGTACCCAAATCAGAGGAAAATCTGAGTCACCTGGGGATTTCCTGAAGAATACAACTCCTGGGGTCGCAGCTCATAATGATTAAATCAGTCAACCAAGGCCAACGCCCTTATTTTAAAGAGAGCCACTGCCGATCTGTACGGTGCCTTTACAAAAAAATCAAAAAGGCACCCCTTTCTGCACCAGGCACATGACTTGGCAGGTAGAGAATATGGGTGTTAGTCCCCTCTCACAACCTCAGGCGAGTTCACTTGTGCAGTGCACAACCTGTGTAACTCTACATGGGAGCCCTGATTTGCAAAATGAAGAAATTAAGGCCCACAGGATTCAATTTCATTCTTTTGTAAGTTTATTCTCTGGCCCATTCATTCACTCAACCACTGAGCACTTGATACGTGCCAAGCTCTGTGGAAATGACACGTGGCCCGCACCCTCTGGGAACGTACATTCCATCTGGAAAATAACAAGATGCTTTTGTTTGTTATTGCATCTGACCTTCCAGCAACATAGAGAGGTAGGTAGTAGTATGATTATCTCTGCTATACAGGTTGAGAAACAGAGGATGTGAGACATCCAAGGTCACAGCCAAAACCCAGTCCTGATGAAACAGGAGCCCCAACCCTCAAATCTCAGGGGAGCAACTGTCCCTTAATTCAATGTCACCTGCTCTAGGAGGCACAGTGTTGCTCCACACCCCAGTCTATCCCCTAAATTTGGGCTGTCAAGAAGCATTTTATTCCCTAGTCTCACATCCTTGGGTTTTCTTCCTGATCAGCAAGACCTGTCAGATGGGAATCAGTGAACAGAGACTAGATTTGAGAAAGAATGAGAAATCGCAAGGCAAGGTAGGATGATATGAAGGTAGTAAACGTACATCCTGTTTATGGAAACCATACCCAGGGTTCATTTCTCCTCCAGCAATTACGTTTTGTCTTCAAAGCGTTAATCGCTCAATGATGCTAATAACTAACTGTAGATTTGCTTCTATGACTACAATGTCAGCGCCTGGATGCTTGGGATCTGCTCGTCTTGTTCAACTTCACCTCCCAGAAGGAGGACAGTGTCTGGCTCATAGGAAACACTGGCTGAATAAATGCATGAAGGAAAGAAGGAAGGAACACATTTTAATGAGCCCGTGAAGCCAGGCCAACCAAACCTTTTTCCTACCTTTAGGAGAAAAGCCCAAAGCAATGTGATTTTTGTCAGTTTCACCAAGAAGTCATAAAACCCTCCAGCTTTAATAATGCAGACTCTTCTTTGTCAGGAAACTTGAACATTTCCTTTCCAAACCTGTACTTGTAGAGTTAAGACATTTTTCGCTTCGCTCTCAGTAAAGGGATTTTCTTACAGTGGCACTAGCCAGTTTACGGTCTGTTTCTTTTTATGTGGATGGTTTAAAAAAAAAAATCCATCTCATCATTTTTTGCCACTCCAGTGGTCCAGAATAAGCCACCCAAATCAAATGTGGACAGTGTGAACGCCATCCTAGCGGGGCATCCCAGAGTCACAAACACTGAGCTGGGGGGAAGCTTGCAGAGTATGTGTGTCAGTTTCATATTCTTAAATATGCAAGGAACTGCAGCCCCGACAGGTTAAGGGAATCACTAAAAACCATGTGGCAAGGTGAGGTCAAGGCTGGGACCAGATCAGACCTCTCACTGATGGTTCATTTCTTCTGTTAAGGTGTTCAGAAATAGAATCACAGAATGGGGCATCTGGGACACAAACCTAAAGAAATGCACTTTTCACAGAATGAAGAAAAAGGAAAAATGTGGTTTTAATTCAGCTGCTGTCTGCTCCGCCTCTAGTCTCGCCACCCAATTGTGGGATGAAAATGAGTGCAACTTGGAGCTAAGAGCATCAGGGAGATTTTGTGGTGTTAACAAACTGCAAACTCAAAACTTAGCGGCTTAAAATAATGACCATTAATAGAGCACATGGCTCTATGGGTTGGCAGTGTGGACTGGGCTCAGCTGGAAGGCTCTTCTGGTCTCAGTTCACCAATGAATCAGCAGCTGTTGGCTGGTTTTAGGAATCTCCGTTTTTGGAGTTGGCTGGTATATTGGCTGGGATGGGCAGAGAGATGGGGCCACATGTCTGTTATCCCCTGGTAAGCTACCTGGGCTTGTCAACAAACACAGGCAGGGTTCTGAGAAAGAGAAGAAGCAGGTGGGGCCTCTTGAGGCCTGGAGCTGGCACCACCACCCACCCCTCACCCACGCTTCCAGAGCATTCTACTTGAGTGGCAGACCACAGGCAGCCTGTTTCAGGGGCAAAGAAACAGACTCCACCTCTTCATGGGTGGAGCTTAAAGTCACACTGCAAAGGCATGGGAAAAAGGCAGGAAAGAATGTGACCATTTTTGCCAACTCCCACATCAGTCAACAAGGTGAATATGTCCCTCCCCCACTGCCCTAGAGTCTGGCACACTCTGTTTTATAGGATGCTCCCAGCCACTCTGTGAAGGCATTCATTTGCATCCTCATCAAGTATACGCTCACATCGGTATTAAGAGATATTAAGAGGACACAGTATTTGAAATGGAGAGGGATACCAATCCACTTGGGGAAGCTGGTCACCAGACAAGACCCTAGTGTCACTTCAATCTATCACAAGCCTGGCAGCATCAGGACCAGCCGTGGGAGAACATGGAGCAGGAAGACAGAGCAGTACTGAGATGATGGGGCCAGATGGGGCCAGCCGGCGGGGACCACTGCCAGGAGTCCCAGAGCAGAGCAGGGCTGGGAGCTACCTGGGAAGATGCATATCCAAGGAAAGGAAAATTTGGAAATAACCATCTCTGGAAAAGCCTCGAGCTTATCCGACTTCTTAATTTTGCCAGAAGCATCTTTCTGGCCTGGGGCAGTTTTCAAAGCCCTTGAAGGCCGCTCTCCACATTCCTTCACTAACTGGCTCCTAAGAGGACCTCACCCAATATTCTCAAGATCACCAGTGGGATTTTCCTCTATTCCAACTCTGAGTTTTGTTTTCTGGGCTTGGGTGGGAACAAAGCCTTCCTCCCAGGCCTGCACCCATCGGCCCCTTGAGCCCCACCCCTAAGTAGCCAGCTCTCACCCTGAAGGACCCATCACCATGAACCCGTCAAGGGCCCTCTGCCAAGGGAGAGCAGCTTTTCACAAGAACTAAATTAAGGCATGACATTCTGTTTCAAAATGTGAAAATTCTCATTAACAAAAAGCACACCCTATGTTTTAATTTTCACTCTTAATTGTGAATGTGTTCCTGTTAATTGCTAAATAAAATGAGGTAACGTGGGTCACAGGGTGTAGAGCCCCCCCTTCCCAGTCCTGTGATACTTAATTACTCCATCTGGTATTAAAATCACAGCCTCTGCACTGCAGGTTACGAGACCACAGAAACCCACCAGTCTAAGGTGACATGAGACACTGACATCTCCTCAATTCCATTCCTGGAACTGCATGTTTATTTATGAGGGATAATTAAATATTTTAACAAGCACATCATGCTTTCTATGTGCAAGGCTCTGCTCTAAATACGTTTCAAGCACTAATTCCTGTGACCCTTGTAATAACCCTATGAGGTAAGAATCAGGATTAGTCACATTGTGCAGCTGAGGCAAGCAAAGCACAGAGAGGTCAAGTTACTGGCCCAAGGTCACACAGCTGGTCAGCAGTAGAACAGGATTCAAATTCAGGCAAGCTGGCTGGCTACGGGGTTTGTGCATGTCTGCCACTACACCGTGCAGCAGACATTGTAACTAGAACTTTCCACCATACCTGGGAAAATGGGAATGCCACCAGGTCAAAGGGTGAATTCCACCACCTTGACATATTGACTCTGAGCATCCCCTGATGGCTGCTCTGAGCCAGCACAGCCTCAAAGTCAGGATTAGCTTCCAAAAGGAGCTTGACCTTGGCTAAGTCACTTTACCCCTATAAGCCCCAGCCTTTGCTGCTGTGCGGATTAAAAGGGTAAAATTTACAAAGCATTTAGAGCAGCACCTGGCACACCTTAAGAGTCTAATAAATATTAGCCCCTGTTATTTCTACAATTTTGCAGATGAGAACACTGAGACAAGCAAAGGACTCCCCCAAAGCAGAGCCAATTCACCCTAATGACACACCAGGGCACTTCCTATCATGAAGGAACCCTGGGAACCCATCAGAAAGGAAAGGCATTTGGAATTCCAGCCTCAGCCCACAAGCCCGTCATCAGCTGGCTCCTTATGAAAGCAGACAGGTTTGCAGTCACCGCCGGTTGCTAGGTGCTAGGTGCTGGGTGCTGGGTGCTGATCAGGGTTGGTTTATTTCAAGGCAGAGCTGTGGCACTGTGATGGTTGGAGAAAGTAAATGGGAACCAACAAGGGAGAGTCAGCCACGAAGGCAAACAAACAGCCAGCATCGATATAATTAATCTGTCGGCAAGCCAGACACCAAACTCAAGTGGGTTTGCTGCCAGTTTGAAGCATTTATCTTCAAGGCTGAGATGCCAGGAGTCCTCTACGAGAACAAGTTTGCATTTCAAAGATGCCTTGAGGAGAAGTGGTACCCGGCCTGCAAACAAGGTCTTGGAAGGTTTGTAATTCCTAAGCATCCACCAAAACAATCACTCCAGAAAGGCGGCTGAACTCCATTAAAGGGTCAGCTGGGTGAGATGGGCTGTCTTCTCACACTTCCCATCAGAAACCCCACCAGTTTCTCTGCCCGCGTGTTTGAAGCCAGTGGTTCACCCCACTAGGAAATCAGATCGTAAACACAAGCTGATCAGACACCCCTCCCTGCCTCATACATTTCTCCAGGGCCAATTTACCCCTTAGGCCCAAGAGGCAATATTTTTAGGGAACCTTGAAAATGTTTCAAAAAATTTTTTAAGGAAAAAAGAAAAAATGAACTTTTAGGATGAAGAAAGTATTTTACTCCATGATGTGAACATATACCAACATATTTTTTTTCCTTAATGGAGAAAGGGACCAGCGAAGGGGAAAGTGCCTGGGTCCCATGACCTGCATTTCTCCAAAGGCCAAAGGGACAAAAAAAAAATGATGCTTAATCCCTCAGAAAGAGAATGTTAACAAACTGTAGTACATCTATACCCAGTACAGACTACCACAGTAAAAAGGAACAATTTTTTTTAAATGATGCTTAAAAAGATAAAGCCTTCACTTTGTTAAACGTCAAAGTACCCCAGGAAACAGTAAGCTGATGAAGAGATGGGCCTTGACGACTCAGGATCAGGGTCCCTGCACCCAACTCCTGGGCTTGTTTCAACCTCATCAATACACCTCACATGAAAGCCGGTACCACGAGGTGCCTGGGACTCAGGCTTCAGGGCAGCGGGCCTGCAGCTTCAGTGAGCATCAGAACGACCCAAATACAAAGCTGGCTTACAGAGCTCCCACCTCCAAGAGACGCTACTTAGATTGAATCATAAGTAAGTTCACAAGCCAACATTTCATAAAGTTTAACCATAAATCCACTAGATCTGAGGTGGGACCAGGTAATCAGTTTTTCTACCAAGTGCCCCACGTGACCCTGATGCAGGGGACCATAGGCCTTTTTCTCTGGAGTCCAAAACGTCTGAGTTTGGTTTCTGCTATCGCCTCATGCCTCTGACCAGCTCAGCCTCACCCAAGTCACAGGTGCAGCCGACTTTAATGCTTAGATGTCCTGTGCCCTCTACAACGCTAGCACGCGCCCCCATCTCTCCCTTCCTTGGCCCTGTACCTCAGGACCCCATCTTCCAGGTGCAGACTGCAAGCTGGAAGAGGACCACCTCACCTACTTGCCATCTTTGCTGTGTTAAGCAGTGAAGATTACGGTGTTTACTGGTGGCTCCCACCTAGCCTAGCCCGTCTTAACTACCATGATGAGTCTCTCCGCTGCAGACCAGGGCCTGCCTCGCAGAGCTGTAAGGGGGACTGAGTGAGCTGTGTGCATAAAGCACTTAGCACAACCCTGAAGGCACATCTGTCATTTACTGAGCATCTCCTATCAGTTCCCATTATATTCCCTGGGGCTCAGTCTCTCCAGGTGTCAGGCCAGATGGCTGACCTGAACATGTGATGCCCTCCCATTTCTATTGCTTCATATTGGTTTGATTTTACGTGTATCTGTTTTATGGCAGAAGTCTCTGGAGGGAAAGATGTGTTTCTTGGAGGGCAGCACCCAGCACGGTGAATAAGCTCAGAGATCCCACAGAACAGAAAGCCTGGGTGGACCTGTCTGTCTCACTCTCTCTCTCTGTCTCCCAGGAAATGAATCAGCTGGCACTCTTAATTCGGATTTCCAGCCTCCAGAACCGTGAGAAGTCGTTAAAGCCCCCAGTCCACAGCATCCTGTCACTATGGGCAGACTAAGGCAGGGAGACTGTCCTGGGCTAACCTGGTGGGCCCAGCGTGACCACAAGAGTCTTTGTAAGTGAGAAAGGAGGCAGAGGGGTCAGGGTCAGAGATGGAAGCAGAGGTCAGAGAGATGTCATTCCTGGCTCTGAAGATCAAAGGGGGCCACAAACCAGGGAATGTGAGCTGTTTCTAGAAGCTGCAAAAGGCAAGGATGGGAATTCCCTCTCGGAGCCTCCAGAAAGCACTACAGCCCAGCCAACACCTTGATTTTAGCCCCCCGTGAACCCCATTTTGGACTTCCGGCCTGCAGAACTGTAAGATAGTTAAGTTTGTGTGGTTTTGCCATAAAGTTTATTATGATTTGTTGTAACAGCCACAGGAAAAGAAAGAGCCCCCCGTGGCCAAACCTGGGACAAGCGGTACCAGAAAGCCAATGGAGTGGTCTTGGATGACAACTCAAAGTAGAAAATAAATGTTTTCATTTATTTTTATGGAGTTACAGGCGTCCATGTGGATATAAACAACTGAATAAATGGGAAGAAGAGATACAACTTCCTGTATGGAATAATTCTAAATAATAGAAGTAGGTAATTCTTCCCCAGGAGGTAGAGCTTAACCACACCCCTTGGTTAAGTGTGGGCTCCACTTAGTGACTCACACCCAGAAATGAGTACGGAAAGGGGGAAAACAGAGACTTGGCAAACCTACCCTCACCATCGCTCATGGCTGACTCGCTAGCTGTCACTCCCGCCCCCACAGGGCCCCACACCCCAGCTGTGCGAAATTCTGCCCCAAAGCCCAGAACCCTGGTCTCATCCTGAGAAAGATCAGACCCACAAGGAGGGAGATCTCACAAAATATCCTGACTAGTACTCTTCACAACTGTCCAAGTCATGACAAAGAAGGAAAGACTAGAAACATAGCCCAGAGAAGACTAGGAGCACACTGCTGAGGGCTGCGTGGGGTTCTGGGTGGGATCCTGGTGTGGAAAGTGGAGACATATGAATAAGGTCTGGAGCCTAATTAATAGAGGGAAGGGAGGGGAGGAAGAAGGGAAATGCAATACTTCTTACAAAGCTGAGCTTGTGGGTCACAAGGCCCTTGTCACCCAACAAGGATGAGGGTGACAGGGATATTATCATTCACCTTAAAGTGCGAGTTAGAGACATGACATGGAGAGAGACCTGCAAGCACAGACACGTAAGTGTGCAGGTTACCTGTAGTCTACACCCAGGGGCAGTTCACTAACATTGGAAATTCCCTAATCAGGAACCCACACCCAAGAGGGCTGGGGATGGGAAGCATCTGATGGACCCAATCAGGGAGGGTCCAAACTCCCTGCCACCTCAAGCATTTCAAACATCTCTAAATCTGCTTTAGAGGGCCATTAATTAGCAGAGATGTTAGAAACAATGTTTCCCTGATTAAACGACTGGAGTTCAGGGTATGTGGGAGGCTGGAAACAGTGATACAGATCTTCCATCCTCATAAGCACAGGTCAAGCATCCCTGAGCTTCGGAGCCTTGTGTCTGGAATCCCAATGGTCCTGTCTCTTTTCCCACCTTTGTCTTCTGGCTTTCTTGTCTGTCGCCTGAACTGATTAGAAAGTTTCGCTGCTGTCTCATTGATCCTTTCAGACAAGGGGCTCAGTAAGCCCCTAAAAGCACCGAGGGCTGCCGGTTCAGGACCCCGCAGGACAGTGTGAGCCACTTGCTTACTCAGTAGCAAGTACGTGTGTGGCAGAGCTCAGAGAGGACAGGATACACCACCCAGAGGCGAGGTGGTGAAGGGACACCAGAACCCCCACTCCTCTCCAGTAATCAGATGCCCCTGACAGTTGTCAAGAAGAGTCGTACAGCTGAACAGCCAAGTTAGCCATCTGCCCCAGTGGGGATGGGAGGAAGAAAGGAAGGGGAGGGGAAGAGAGAAGAGAAAGGGAATAAAGGTGGAGGTGGAGAAGGAGAGAGGAGACACAGAGCAGGAGCTGGGCTTGGGATGGGAAGGGGACCAGGAGCAGGAGCGGGTGAGGGTTAAGAAGGATGCTGACTCAGAATCTTGCCCAGTGAGTGAGAACACGTCCTGTTTGCTGAGCAGCGTCTGCAACCCTCATGGGCCCTGCTGCTGCTATGAACGGTCTGTTTCCTAGATAGAACTGGCTGCAGGAGGAAGAAATCAGGTCCATGACTAAATAAACCTATGCAGGAGTGCTAAGAATGACCAATATTAACAGAAGGGAACTTAGTGGGGCAGAACAGCAGACTCCTGCCTCACCACCGGCCCAGAGCAGGGAGGGAGATGGAGCCCCGGCAACATCACAACAGAGTCCTGAGTCCCAGAGCCTGAGATTCCCTGGCCTGGGCTCCTTAGCAGCAGAATAAAGTTTTAGACCAGCAAGGGCCCCTTCCTGCCCAGGCAGCTGGGCACCAGCAAACCTAACAGGAGAGAGGAGACCAGCCACCTCCTTCCGGTTGTTCAGAAAACAGCAGCTGGATTCTCTCCTCCTGCTGGCAGCTATATCCCCACCACAGAGAAGGAAGCCACACTCAGAAAGAGAGGAGAAAGCCCTCAATGCAGAGAGAGGCAGAGATGAGAAACAGGGGAACTCTGCCAGCCTGTGAGGGCCTGGCCCCAGCTGTCGCCAAAGCCAGTTCCATGCCCAGCCCCGCTGTAGTTTGGTTTCATGAGCCAACAAAGTCCCCTCTTTGACTGACCTAGTTCAAGTTGCGTTCCTGTTATTCCCAAATAAAAGAAACTCAACCAATACAATTCCTGGCCCCCCATTCATTCATTTATTCACTCATCCAACAGGTGTTTATCGAGTGCTATAAGCATGCAAGCACTGTGGACACGGAGTGGGCATAGGGAACTGGACGAGACACAATGAAAAAAGAAAGCAAAGGACACAGATTACGTGTCAGCTAAATACAGGAACACTCGTGGGCACCTGCACATGTGATGCCTCGTTTAAGTGTGATAAGAATTCTGCCAAGTAGGTATTCCTGTCCCAATTTCACAGACAATAAAACTGAAGTATAAAGACCGTATTCATTAGTGTGATAATAACAATCACTATCATGAGTCAAGTACTTGCCATCTGGCAGGTGCTGTGCTAAATGTTCAGACGTATTAAATTACCATATCTCATGGACACTAAGGTGCTGTCACTTACAAGATACATCATTCATTTAAAATGAGACAAAATACTGCCAATTACAATAGTACAACACTAGTCATGGGTCCAACTGTGTGCTCCTCAAATTCTTACAGTGAAGTCTTAACCTCTAGGACCTCAGAATGGGACCTTAATTGGAAACAGGGTCACTGCAAATGTGATCAGTTACTGTGAGGTCATACCGGAGTACAGTGGGTCCCTGATCCAGCTTGATTGGTGTCCACAGGAAAAGGACACCATGTGAAGAGACAGACATGCACACAAGGAGAGCCCGACGTAAAGACTCAAGTTACGTTGCCACAAGCCAAGGAACTAACAGAAGCTAGGAGAGCTTCCTGGAACAGATCCTTCCCCGGTACCTTCAGGGGGAGTACATCCCCACTAACACCTTGATCTAGGACTGCCAGCACCCAGAACAGTGGGAGGACACACTGTGTTGTTTAAACCACTCAATCTGTTGCAGCAGCCCTAACAAACAAACGCAACGCTACTGCTTGAAGTTGCACGTGAATCGTGAGATTTTGACACGTCAGTGTTCCAATCATAAAATAAGGCAGCTTGGTCTTCATGACAAACCTACGGGTTATCCCCAGTTTGCAGATGGAAAAACCCAGGTACTAAGCATCTTACCGAAGATTCATGTTATGCACTGGTGGAGCCAGGACTGAACCCCACGCTGGGTTCTCAAACAGGGTCCCTGCTGCCTCCCAGAGGCCCCCATTACCACACATACACAAGCACACATGCACGTGCACATGTGCGCAAACACACACGCACACACACACCCCTCCAGATTTATACTCAGGTCCTCAACTTTTAGACCATTTAGAACTTCTGACAAAAGTTTCACCCCCTAAAAGGGGGAGGACCATCGGCCCAAGGGGACCATGCACTGACGATTCCTTTTCTAACCTCTGTGGCCAAAACCAACCCAAACTTTGCTCGGTGCTCAGGCCAGATTTGTGCCTGTGGCTTGAGCTCTTCATCGAGTCGTGGAGACTCTCCAGCCATGCCCTGGTGCACTTCTAACCATCACGGATCAGATGGGAATGGAAGGCTCCTCGAGGGCCTGTGGGAATGATGACAGAGGCCACAGCACACCCCCTCTGCACAACAAGCGGGGCACAAAGTCCCCAGAGGTTTGCTGAAATCTCCTAGATGGCTCTGGGGACATCTGTGTCCTGGTCTGGCAACCCTGCAAAATTCAGGGCATGCCTATCAAGCCCCTTAGTCATTCTTCCTCTGTGCTTGTAATTCTGAAAAACATCTTGAGAAAAGGGCATGTGTAACACCCCTCGGAGATACTCCGTTGGGTGAGGAATGAGGAAAATGTAAGGACAAAGCCAGCCTTCTTCTTAAGAGTTTGTGATAAAGCACCATGGGTCCAGGCACACAAGGCGGTCAGAACCCGCCATCGGCCACCCTGCCTGCACGGAGGCGGGGCTGGCGCTGTTTCTTCCAGAAATATCCCTAGTGCCTGGCCCAGTGCCTCACACAAAGCAAGCACTCAATAAACCTCACAGAATTAATGAAAGAGGAAAGTCTCTGTCTCAGAGGTTTTCCATAGCCCCCTTGCTGCGTCTGAAATTTTGTCATTATACATTCATTCCTTCGGAGTTACATAAAAAGGCTCCTAGTAAAATGCACAATTCCTACAAGACAGATCTTCAGCACTGAAGAGTTACTCTCTCAGCCAGGATCAAAAGTCGAATATCTTACAAAACAGGGGGAAGGAAGAAGAATCAAGGGTGTAAGAAAACAGAAGCCTAAATAAAGAGAGAAGCCAGAGATGGAAACAGCATTTATGGGGCACCTACTACGTGATAGGGACTCTCCAGGCAATCTGCCTGTATTTAAGGGGGACCCATCATCCCCTGGACTGATTGGGTTCCCAGGATGCAGGACTTTCAGGGTTAAAATCAGAAAAGTCACAGGTAAACAGGGGCAAGCAGGTCATTCCACTTACATCACCTCACTTAATCCTCATAGTGGCCCTATGAGGTAGATAAAAGGTGCTCCAATTTACAGATGAAGAAACTGAGGCTCAGGAAACTAAGTCTTCCCTAAAGCAATACAGACAGGCGGTCGTTTGCGCAAAATGAAAACCAAGACGCATCTGATTTCAGAGACCAAGCTAACCCAGTGAGACCATGTGGGAAATCCAACTGACCTCACAGTTAATTCAAATACCTTTCCAGCCTCCAAATATATCAAAGGCAGTGAAGTCTGGCTCACTAACCTTTGAGAACTGGCTAGAATAGAATGGAGCCAGGCTCTGGGCCTGACACAGTGCAAGTCTTGAACAAATATCATTCAAATGAATGAACGAACAATCAGCTGGGACACCGGTGTCCACCTCTGGCCTCCTCGCGCTCCAACTGCACAGTAACTTACTCTCCTGGGTCTCAGTTTCCCAGAAGTTCTCTGAGATGGAACATCTAGAGCTAGACCTTGAAAAGTGCTTGATTTTGATAAGGCAAGGACGAGTGGGGAAGGAGGGTTCCAGGAGGGTGGAATGACATGAACCATCATGTCCGGGAGCAGGGACAGCAGGGACACGATCAGAATGTGTGACTGAACATGGCTGGCTTGAGCAGAGTTTGCGTCAGAGCAATGGGCCCAGGTGACAGAAGGTTCTGGATGTCGTAGGGACGGAGATGATGCCCTGGGGCCTAGGAAGAAAGTATTAGGCACCTATTTATGCTTACTTCTTCTCATTATTTTTAAATTTCTCTTCTTGTATGCTTTTTAAATAAAAATAATACATTACTGACCTATGATACACACAATTTGTAAGCACCATACATATACTGGGGTTGGGGGCGGTTCAGGGTTTTTCACACCTGAGGTACAGTCAAAAAACTGGAAATCACTGCATTTGGCCAGGGGAGCTTAATTTTTTTAAAGCAAGGAAATGAAGTGGTCCAAGTCTCAACTATGACTTCCTGCTCCTGTGGGCTTTAAACTCCCTAAAAATCCACTGTACTTTTCCTCCAACTATCAGGTTACTTACTTTGCTATATTGTCTTAAGCTGAACTAGCCATAGATTTGTGTCCATTCTGATTACTGGTCAAAAATGTCATCAGCTGTGGTGTAATATGAAGGCCAGTTCCAACCAGACAAAAATATTACCCATCCCAAGTGCCAGGGAGACTGACATTTTCTGCATTTATGACTCTAACGTTTAATACTGGGAAAGGGTATTAAAAATAAATTGTTACCTAGAGCATGCTGTGGGCCATTGTCTCTTGGCACCTGGAACAGAGAAGAAAAAAGGTGGGGGTAGGGGGAGGCCTCACTTTCACAGCAGACACAGGCCTGTGAATATATTACTGTAATTCAGTGTAACGAGGGCCTGAGATGTAGTGGGTTTTCAATAAATGGTTTCAACTCAATGAGAAGGTGAAAAGAGTTGATATAAAGAGAAGTAAGAAATATCGGAAATCCCAGAGGAGCCAAGTGTCTGGCTTGGCCTGCCGAGAGCAGGGATGATTTGTGGAGTTGGTGGCTGTGGGTGGTGATGTATGAAGATGGATTCTGCCTGGCCGAGAGAACGACCATGGGACTCCAGCAGAGGAGACGCTCACACAGCACCGAAGCCTTAGCTGCTCATCCTGGCAGTCCCCTTCTGGAGGAGAGGGGATGAGACCTGTTCTGTTTGACTGCTGAGGGATGCTGGAGGAAAGACACTGTCTGACTCCAAAGAAGTGGAGAAACAGAGAAACAGAGACAGGAAAGTGGCAGCTGGAGGGACAGAGCTGGCGGACTGGGGATGGGTGGGGGTGGGGGCGTTTGGTGACGGAGAGACCCAGTCTGAGGCTTTGCCCCCGACTTTGACAACTACCTCATCCAACCACTAGATGTCACCAAAAGCAAATCCCGCCAGAAACAGGAAACCTGAAGCCAGGGAATCATGCTCCTAAAAAAATTCCTGGACTCAGTCCCGGAAAAGTCTTAAAACTCAGGAATGCTACACCCAGATCACTCTAGATCAAGGAGGACTAATTTTCATAATGTCACCAAAGGAGATGCCACAGCTCTGGGGTCTGGCGTCTGCATCTCAGGCACACAGTGTCTCAGCGACACCTCAGCACCCCACCCTCCAAGGGGCAGTACCATTACCAGCCCCATTTGACAGGTGAGGACACTGAGGGTGGAGAGGGCCTTACCTACTCACGTTCACACAGCTAGGAAGTGGGTCAACAAGGACTGAACCCAGGTCTCTCCAACTTTGCACCTGGGCCCTTTCACCTGTACGGTGACACACATCCCAGCACAGTGAGTCACCAGGGCACAAGGCTCAAAAAGCACCTTTTTAATTTACTAACTCCGTTCTTCTAATACAGCACTGCTCCTTGATTTCACAACTGCTAATCATAACAGCCAGCAGAGGGGAACAGTAGCCGGGATTATCCTGAATAGCTTAATTGTTTTTTCCATTTAACTTTTGACAAATTTTTATATGTTGCACTGTATTTGGGGAAATGAGAGGGGGTCTTGTATATGTGGGGTTTTTCAATTTTTTTTCTTTTTCGGGGGGAGGTAATTACATTTAATTATTTATTTATTCATTCATTCATTCATTTAATGGAGGTACTGGGGTTGAACCCAGGACCTTGTTCATGCTAAGCAGGCACTCTACCACTGAGCTATAACCTCTCGCCTTGTATATACACTTTTAATCAACTTATTTATTGCCCCCATGCTGTTTGGCGTGCGATAACATTCATCTGAGGGTATACGCTGTCTGATACAGGAAGTGGATGAAAATGTAGTTAGAAAGAGAGAACAGCGTGAAGGAGGCCTAGACAGCTCAGCGAGATGCCTACCTTGCCACTTACACATCAAAAAGTAGGGGACAACAACAGTTTGGAGTGGAGCATGATCCTACGTATACTGGAGAATCACAGTGAGGTACTCATTCCCTCCTTCCAACGTGTCCTGGGAGCCACAGAAGTGGCCAAGGCATGCTCTTGCCTTCTTGAACGGTGGAAAAAAAACTCAAAGTGAGTAATCGTAATACAGCACACCCGGCGCTCCACCTGAGATACATACAAAGCGCTAGCAGAGGGAAAAAAGTGAGCAGGGAGGAGAAGAGAGACCTGAGGGGAATGACTTTAGAACCAAGGGATCTGGGTTTAAAAGACAAGTCGAAGTTCAGGTGCAGAAAGGGATGCCAATCAACAAGAAGGACAGGTGCAAAGCCACAGAGGGTCAAGGGCATGAAAAGTTCACCGGATGACAGAAGTTGGGGTGTGCCTGTACTTACAACAGCCAAGACATGGAAACAACCCAAATGTTCCTCAACAGATGACTGGATAAAGAAGATGTGGTATTTATGTGCAATGGAAAACTACTCAGCCATTAAAACAAATGAAATAATGCCGTTTGCAGCAACATGGATGGCACGGGAGATCATCATTCTAAGTGAAGTAAGCCAGAAAGAGAAAGAAAAATGCCGTATGATACCGCTTATATGCAGAATCTTTAAAAAAAGGACACAAATGAACTTATCTACAAAACAGAAACAGACTCACAGACATACAGAACAAACTTATGGTTACCAGGAGTTAAAGAGGGTGGGAAGGAATAAATTGGGGATTCAAAATTTGCACCTCTTGGGAAGTGATAGAAATGTTAGCTATCTTGATTATGGTGGTGATTTCATGGGTGTAGATATTTATCAAAAGTCTTCAAATTGTACATCTGAAATACGTTTAGTTTACTGTACAGGAACCATACAGTAAAGGTGTTTAAAAAAAAGAAGTTGGGGTGTGCCTGGGGCCCTGAGGAATTGAGGAGATTGGGAAAGGGGGACAGGAGGAGACTGGAGGGGTAAGCAAGGAGGGGCAAGCAAGCAGGGGCTAGAGACAGTGCCACCAGCCACTCAGGACTTGAATGTGTCTGCTCCGAATTGAGGTGTGCTGCATATTTAAAATACAGAGCAGATTTTGAAGACACAGTGAGAACAAAGAAAGCAAAATGTCTCGTGAATATTTTTATATTGTCCGTTGAAATGATGCTTCTTGGGATGTACTGAGTGAAATAAATAAAATACAATACTGAAATAAACTTCACTTGCTTGTTTTTACTATTTTAATGTGGCCCCTAGAAAATTCGAGAGGGCAACTGCGGCTCGCATTGTATCTCCTCTGGAGACCCCTGGGCTCACTGAAGCATGAGGGCATCCGATGGTATTACAAGGGGGTTGGGGCTCATTTTGTACCAAGAAGGAGTCACCAGAGGTTTGCAGCAGAGGAGTGATCTGAGACATTGAGAGTTTAGAAACACCTCGGGCAGGTGTAGATGGGAGGAGTAAAGATGTGGTCTGGGAGGGCTCTCTGGGGGCCATTACAATTTCCTAAATCAGAAATGTTTAGGTCTGAATAAAGCAGAGAAGCGAAATCTGGGAGAGCTATTCAGGAGAAGAGAAAACCTCTGGCAGGTGAAATTCAAATAAATGATCGTGCTTTAAAAAGACACGTGATCCAACTACACCTGGAGGAAAATCCCTCCTCATCACCCCAGCACATCATCAAGTCTCGCAGGCTGATGGAGAACACAAGGCTGAAAAGACAGTTCAGGGCACGGGAAAACACAGCGGGAATGCTTAAGAGCAAGACTTACTCCACTTTCCCCGTTAAGGGTCCAAGAGAAAAACCCAGCCCCATTGGGCCCCAGACGGCAGCAGCCAACAGTGTGTTCTTTATACCTTTTATACCTCCCTTCCAGGCTGTGGACAGGAAAGGCTGTTACCATGGAAACAAGCCCAGCCAGGAAGCCGAGTGAGGCAAACACAGACAGTCTCATGGCCTGCTGTGTCCACAGAGCCGACTAGTTGGTAAATATTACACCAGGCACATACCAGAGACACAAAGCAAACAGTCAGTCATCCCAATGCAGCGCTGGAAGTGTTTCCAAGAGGAAATGTTGAAGCTGGAAACTGCGTGGCTTGATTCCCAGGCTGCAAAGGACCATCTCCCAATACAGCAGGACTAGGACATCGCCCCATTCTGCTACAGTTAGAGTGAGCCTCCTGTAGCACATAGCCTTCCCGGACTAGGGGGACTGGTGACGAGAGACGCCAAGTTATTCTGGAAGGAAGTAGGCAATCAGTAGCTAAGTTACTTCCCCTTTCTGTCAGTTTCAGTTCTGCTTACCTTTAAAATGGATATAATCTACATTGTCACTGAGTCACTGGGAGAATTTGGTGAGATAAGATAGTTTAATGAGGAAAAAAAATGTGTTGTTGGCATATAGTAGGTGCTTCACGTCCCACCGAAATGTATCCACATGACGCCTCACATCTAGAACTAAAGACAGCACAAGGTACTATACTAAATATGGACTAGCACCCCCTCAACTTTAGACTCAGTATTTCTGTTAAATAGGCCGACAGCTGCCTCAGCTTCTCAGTACCTACCACTGAATAAAACCGCAAAGTGATTTCTTTTCCTTTTTATTTTTTACATCAACTGCAGCTGAGCCACATTTCCCACATTTTTTACTGATGTAATTGATGACCTGGATTCAAGTCTTGGACTTGTCAACCATCCCAGTTAATCCCATGTTATTAGACTGAGGCCAAAGGTCTAGTCTAGCAAGATCATTTAAATGCCGTCATCGGTCCTCAAAGAGCTTGCTGTCTGGAGCAGTGTTTTTCAGAAGGTGGTCTCCTCACCCCCTCACCCCAAATCAGAATCAGCTGAGGTCACTGTTTAAAAAGCAGGTTGCTAGGCCCCACCCTAGACTTACAAAACTAGAACACCTAGAAGTGGGGCCCAGAAACTTGTGTTTTCAGTAAACTTCTCAGGTGATATTTATGCCCATACATCAAGTCTGCAAATCAATTCTCCCTCCAGTTTTTACAGTGGATTCTTGGACCACCTACATTGGAATCTCCCGGACACCCGTTAGAAAAAGGGCTTCTGAGCATCATGCACGTCTACGGAATCTTCAACTCTGGATTCAGGAAGCAGCATGTATAACAAGATCTCCCGGTGACTCTTATCCACACTGACAATCGAGCACAACGGACCTAGTGAATTGTAAAGCAGCGCCCTCAAACATGCCTGCAGGGCCCAGAGAGACCGAAGCAGCCATTCCGGTACCCACCTCCAGAGAACCTGATTCAGCAGTAGGTCTGGGGTGGAGGCACCCAGGAATCTGTCTCTAACGAGCTCCCAGCTGATCCAGATGATGCCACATGCAGATCACACTTTTAGTTTACATTGGTGTAAAATAAATATTACTCTGCATTTGTTAAATGTATCTATATATAATCTATAGAAAATCCTATTGAAACAAAAATGGCCCTGCCTTTTTTGCTGTTGTTATCTTTTAAATCTCCTTCAATCTAGAAAAGCGGTCACCATGGATGTATTGGGGTTGTGTGTTAAATACACAGAACATAAAATTTCACCATTTTAACCATTTTAAAGTACACAATTTGATGGGGATTTTGTACAACCACAATGTTGTGCACCAATCACTGCTATCTAGTTCCAGAACTTTTTTATCACCACGAAAGGAAATCGCATACCCTAAACAATCACTTCCCACTCCTGCCTTCCCTGAATCCCTGGCAACTATTCATCTTTCTCTCTTGATGGATTTGCCTGTTGTGGACATTGCAGATAAATGGACTCATACAATATGCGACACTGTGTGTCTGGCTTCTTTCCATGAGTAGAATGTGTTCAAGGTTCAACCATACTGCAGCACCATCAGGGCTTCCTTCCTTTTTTATGGCTGAATGATATTCCACTGTGTGGACAGACCACATTCTGTTTATCCGTTTATCAGCTGATGGATATTTAGCTTGTTTCCACCTTCTGGCTATTGTGACTAGCGCTGCTATAAACACTCATGTACAAGTTGTTCTTTGCACATCAGTTATCAATCTTTTGGGTGTGTATGTAGGAGTGAAACTGCTGGGTCATGTGATAATTCTAACTTACCAAGGAATCGCCATATTGTGTTCCATACAATGTGTCGTTTTCCATTCCAACCAGCCATGTGAAAGAGTTGCAATTTCTCCCCATCCTCGCCCGACACTTGTTTTGGGTTTTTCTGTTTTGTTGTTGTAGTTACTGCGGCCAACCTGGTGGCTGTGGATTGTATCTCATTCTGGGTTTGATCTGGTGTTTCCCGAATGACCAACAACATTAAGCATCTTTTCATGTGCTTGCTGGCCACTTCTATAATCTTCTTTGGAGAAATATTCAAGTTGTTTGCCTATGATTTAATTGGGTTCCTTGTCTTTTTGTTGTTTAGCTGTAAGAGTTATTTATATATTCTTGATACTAGATCAGTATCAGAGATAAGACTATTAAATATTTTATCCTATTTTGTGGGTTGTCTTTTTACTCTCTTGATAGGCCATGCCAAGGTGAAGATTAATTAATTCCAAGGTGATGGCAATATTATAGAAGTTAATAACAGACAAGAGATAAGAATGCAGCCAGTCTAAAGTTCTCAAAGAAACTGAGGGCTAGAGAGCTACACTGGCTGTTACCAAGTCACAGGGGGACTCACCAGAATTGGAAGGGGCCAAGGGAACATTGAGTCCACACTCTCAAACCCAACACGCACAAGCAAACAACACATACACACATACATGATGCCATTTTAGGTCTGGGATATTGAGGACACTGAAATACACCCACAGAAAGTTACCTCTTCTTAAAAGTCAAGATGTAGCATATCTATAGAATTCAGTTCCTTCGAAGTTAGACTTTCAGTGTTGGGCAATTTTCCATTAAAATTCCACAGTCAGAGCTTGCAAAGAGAAAGTAAAATAGGTACCCATTCAACAGGAATCTGGACCAACTTCAATATTGGGCATTTCTTACAATTTGTGACCTGTTTCTATCTTTACATATTCATTAGCTACTGTTAAAATGGGTTAATAACCATAAAGCAGGCAGCTCAAATGCAAATAACCACTAGAGCCAAACAGGTCACATAAAATATTGAATCCAAAGGAGTGAAAGGCGAGAAAGCTGAGCTGCTTATTGTGCAAACAAATGTCACTCCTGCCTTGTTATGTTGCCTTTTCAAACAATAAGGAGACCTAACAAAATGACAGGATGAAACAATTCCACGTGCTGGGATGGCCCTCACCCTAGTCACCAGTTAATGATTCCCATGTAAAATGTCCCTTACCTCTTCTTGAAATAAACTAAATATCTTGGTACATGAACCTCTCCAATCCAAAGAACCAAAGATGAACAAAACAAAGGAAAAATAATCATGTACTGAATAATCACGTGTCATATGTCTAGGGCTGGCCCATTCACTAAACTCAAAGATGTAGAATTGGGGAAAGAGTAGAATCAGATAACATAACATTAAGATGCTTAGTACAGTATCATCAATCTCACAGGAACAATTGGCTTAAAATTACTTGTTTATATGTACCTTACTTTTTTCTCAAAAGTTTTAGGGACGCCTATGACAAAGAGCATAAGTTTAGTAAAACAAATACAGGAATAGCAAATCTAGGCAAAGGAAAAGTGGGCAGAGGAAATCTGGAATGGCAGCACAGATAACATAGAATCTATACATAACATCAAATTTGGCTGTGAGCTTCCTGGCAGACGGGGAGAAAGGAAACACTACATCATTCTTAGTGTCAGGACTAGGGATTCTTAACAAAAACTTAAGAAAAGGTTTTTCTTAATGGCAAATTCCAAAAGAACAGTCCCAAATGGTTAAAATGTCTCTTAATGATTTAGACATAAGAACGGAATAAGTTCTTTGAAAAAATGCCAGTCTACCATTCATACGTTCCTCTAATATTTCACAGTAGTGTAGCCTCACACAAACATAGAAAGTTATACGCTATGACGAAGAGAAGATGGCATACTAGGAGTCTTCAGCCACACACACCCACCCCCACAGAGCCATCCTCAAACATCAATAGTCGACACTTCACATCTCTGGCAGTAGAACAATTTCAGCGTCTTAGATAACTTTCCAGTAAAACCGAATGGACAGTCTCCAAATTAAAAAAAAAAAAAAAGTCTTCTTTTTTGGAGAGGAAGAACTGCATCTGACACATGGAAAAGATAAATCCAGATATGCATCTCCTAGTAGGATGTCTCCTGAAACAACAGAGCCAATGCTGAGTGAAGTAACAAAGAAAGAGGCTTTCTTCAAGGAGACTGCTATTTTAGCTAAGGAATCCCACAAACCCTGGAAAGACAAGAAAATTATCAAACATACATACATGAAGGTGGTAAAGAGGGAGGAAAAGGAGGTTTGGGTACCAGGAGGAGTGATGTTGGTCCAGCAGCATACTCCATTCAATTGTGAGTCTATAGATTCATGGTTTATAGCCATTATGTCATCAAATGTAATAGATTCATCATTGTGTCCATTGATAATCTTTCATCAGAAGCCACAGAAACTGATTCAGATTAACTTGAACAGAGAAGAAATTTACTGAGGGATATAGGGTGATTCAAAGAATCAGAAAAAAAATTGGGAGAAAAAAGAAGAATCCTCAAAAAGCCAGAAACCAGGGCATCTGTGAGCATCTAGGTAGCAAGAAAGAAGCCAGGCCTAGACTCCTTAGGACACAGCATTCTTGAGCAATCAACCCCAACCACGTCTGCCCTTGTTTCCTTCAGCAAGAATAAAACTTCTAGGAGGGACAGTCTGGGTGAATTTTCGTCCTCTCACCAGGGGAAGGCAGATCAGCCTGACCAGGGGTTCTCAATGCGGGGAGAGATTTTGCACATACCCGCTCCCCCAGACATTTGGCACTGTCTAGAGACATCCCAGGGCATCGGTGGCTTGTCACAATTAGGGATCTGCTAAATACCCTACAGTGCACAGGACAGCACCCTCCAGCAAAGGATCCTCCTCCCCAATGTCAGCAGTGTCAAGGTTGAGACACCCTGACCTTGACTGATGGGCCCAGAAGGAAGGCAAAAGGGACACTGCCTTCGCGGAGAGTTGAAGGTACAGAGGACACACCCATGACTGCTCTGCCCACACTCTTTAGGTCCCTCTGGCCATTTCTCTTTTCCCCTCGCCCCGCTATGCTGCTTCCACGGCCACTTGCAATTACTGTCTTCGGAGGACAGTAATTGGGCTGTGAGTTGGGCTTGGGCTGTGGAGCCACCTGTGCACTCAGAGAGCTGGAGCACCTGGAAATTTACATCTCCTATGGTCAATCCTTAGTTGGGGTGTGGGGAGAAGGAAAACCCGGCTCTCTTGCCTCAGGTCAGGCACGGTTTAGACTCCACAGCTCCCTGGCATCCGGCGTAGGCTGGGACCTAACTTGCCTGGCATTTCCTCTCATCCCAGCCCCACCTCCCCACTTCCTTACTGGTTTCTGCTGGGAACACTTCCTCAGTAACTCATGTGTACCCAAATCCCCTCTCAGGGTTTGCTTTTGGGGGACCTGGCCTAAGATAAGGGGTGTTACCAAAAGAGAGGGCGGGAAAGATTGCTGGACAGCCAAAAACAACAGTGATTCACCAGGATGGCATGGGCCCTCCTGGCAGGGTTTCCAGCTCTCCTCTCCCTACATGACAGGTGACTGGGTGGCCAGGGGCCAAGTGCATGGGCTCTGCAGTCAAACCTGCGTTCAAACTCTGATTCTGTCACTGTGTGGCTTCAGATGAATCATTTCCTCAATTTTTCCCTTTTCATCTGTAAAATGGGCATCAGGTTAGTACCTACTCACAGGGTGGTCTTCAGGATTAAAAGGAAAAGTAAGGAGTGTTTCTTCTGGTGTGAAATCCTTCACAAATACTTGTTAAATGCAGCAGCTATGATTACTGATTATCAGGTAAAGAATCTTTTACTCACAGAGCAATGAAATCTATTCCTTTAAGTTAATTAGAGTTGAACAAATCCAACTGTGAATCCAGAAAGTGGAGATGGATTGGAAGGTAAGTGAGACCCTTACAATTTATGAAATGAGGAGTGCCTTCATCTCATTGTTTTTATTTATAAGGTACATGGTAACATTTTTGACAGTCAACAATAGTTTAGAGAGAAGCCAGAAAGAGAAAGAAAAATACCATATGAAATCGTTCATATGTAGAATCTGAAAAAAAAAAAAAAAGAACATAAATACAAAACAGAAACAGATTCATAGACACAGAATACAAACTTGTGGTTGCCAAGTGGGAGGGGACAGACTGGGAGTTCAAAATTTGTAGATACTGACAGGCATATGTAGAATAGATAAACAAGATTATACTGTGTAGCACAGGGAAATACATAAAGATCTTGTGGTAGCTCACAGCGAAAAAAATGTGACAATGAATATATGTATGTTCATGTATAACTGAAAAATTGTGCTCTACACTGGAATTTGACACAACATTGTAAAATGACTATAACTCAATAAAAAATGTTTAAAAAAAAAGAAGGAAAAATTAAACATCCAAAACCCTAAAAAATATAACAAAACAATAGTTTAGAGAGAGAGAAAGAGAGAGGGAGAGAGGGAGGAAAGGAAGGAGGAAGGAGGGAGGGAGGAAGGAAGGAAAGGTTTCAGAATCTAAATTAACTAAGAACCAATGCCCCGGAAGTAACCCAACCTCGATGGGATTCCAACAGGTAAGCTGAAGGCCATCAGTTACCTAGAATTCTATCTCCATCTTCACAGGCACTGGCACTCCTACAAAGAAGCGGGAGACTAAGGAGGGTGGTAAAGATGACAGAGGGAGGGAAGAGGGTAGGGGAAAAGGAGGAGACAAGGAGAGAGAGACAGATGGCTGGAGCTGTCAGCCAGTGGTGCCCACAAGTAAGGAACGACGTCACCTGGTTTTCCGGTCTGACCCCTGCCCATGCAATGGCTGAGTTTCTCCTTCCTCTTGGGGGGAGGAGAGAGAACTGAAGGGAGATGGCGGGCAGAGGGGGGGGCTGGAGGACAAGGATAAATGAGTTTCCTGAGGACCAGGAGCATGCTTGGGCCCTGATACAAGCACTTCTGACTTGTAGTGACTCCCTGAAACCCCATGACTGCTCCAGGAGATAGACACTTTATAATCCCCATTTTGCAGGGGAGAAAAGCAAGGTACAGAAAGGTTAAATGATTCACCCACAGTCACAGAGCCAATAAGTGTTCACTTCAATCTCATTTCTAATTAGACACCCATCTTCAGTTTCCATGACCATGAACTTCCAGGTAGCATGTGGTCCAGCAGCGCCTGGAGGGATGACAGGACCAGGGCACTACGTTTCAGGAGGCCTGGTTTCTGTCCCATTTCCACCCCTGGCAAATTCTGATCTTGGACAGGTTCCTTGCTCTCGCTCAGCCTATGTGTCCCCATTTCCAAAATAAAATGATCGCCTGAAACGATGAGCTATTGTAGGGGTAGGAGTAATAGAACAAGCAGGAGTAGTATCAGAAATAGTAATATTACAAGTACGCAGCAGTAGAAGTGTTAGTTGTAGTAACAGATGTAACAGTACTAGGAAAAGTAATAATAGAAGTATTGCTAATACTAATTAATAATAGAAGGAGTAGCGTTTGCAGTAAGACAAGTAGTAGTAACAGAAATGAGGGTAGAAATCACAGCAGCAACAGAAGCAGGAGGAGGTGCAGAGGAAGAGTAACAGCAGTGATAGAGGAAGTAGTACTAATGGAAGCAACAGCGGTAACAGCAGTGGTCAGACTAGCAGAGGTTGTAGTATCAGTGGTGACAGGTTAGTAGTACGAGAATCAGCAGCAGTAACAGATGCAGTCATGGTAACAGATGTGGTAGTAGTAGTGACAGAGCAATACTAGCCACAGGAGAAGTAGTAGAAGGAGTAACAGTAGTCACTGAGAAGGAAGAGGAGGAGGAGGAGGAGGAGGAGGGATTAAACCGCCGACACTGACTGGCGATCTCCTAGGAGCCGGGCACCATGTGTCTTATGCACTCACTCCTCACTCCCCTCTTATTAGGGAGCTACCTATCCTTATGCCCAGTTTACAGACGGGATAACTGAGACTTGAAGCTGTCACCCTGTGCGAGGGGGTAGTAGAGTTTGGATCGTGCAGTTAGAGATGTTTCCCAACATGGGAGCACCCCCACCCCCAGGCCAGGCTGCCTCTGAAGGCCACACACACTGCTCAGAGGGAGGGGCTGGGTCCTTTCGGCTGGTATGACGCTTATCCCAAAAGTCTTGCTCCATCTCATGATTTGCCTCCCTCGTCTTCTGAATTAGACGGCTACTTAGAACAAACTTTCCTTGGAGAGGGCCCTGAGTAACCATTTTTTATGGAATGCCCCCCTTGCTGTGCTGGAAGGATCTGCATGAGACTGGTTGTCACCCAGCACTCTGTTGACATTTCCTTTTTAAAGAACATAACATACATTCTTGAGCTGGACTCCCAACATTCTTACATTTTTTTAAAACTATTTATGGAAAAATGGAATCATTGGAAATGCTAGGTAGAAGCCCTGAGTTCCATCTTCCTCTGTGATGTAGGCCACAAACTGTCAGCCCTCAATAATCCTCGCAGAAACACTCCCTCCACAGCCCCAGGTCTAAGGACTGGCACAAAGCTTTATAATCACAATAACTGAGAATATTAGTTGTGCATTTAGTGTGTTTCAGGTGCTATGTAAAGCATTTCATATGCATTTTTTTTTCATTTAATTCTCACCAAAACTTATAAGCTAGGTTACTGCCAACAGTCCCATTTGACAGACAGTGACACTCAAGTTCCCAAGCATTAAGAAAATCTCCCAAGGTTACAAGTAAGTGACAGAGGTGGGCTCTTAAAACCCAGGTCTGTTTGAATCCAAAGCAGGACTCCCAGACTGGGAAAAGCTGAAAATAATGAGCTAAGGGAATTTAAGTAACTACAGAAGGACTGACCCACCAAAAAAAGTTGTGAGAGGTCACTCACACCACCCTATCGAGTAAGACTTGGGAGGGGGCAGGCTCTGGGAATATCTTCACAATCACTCATTCATTGTTTATTCAACAAATATGAACTGATCACCTGGAATGCCCAGCACAGCCCTTGGAACTGGGGACACAGTGGGAACCAAGACTGACACAGTCCCTGCCCTCCTGGGAGCTCACAGCTGAGGAGGAGACAGCAAGCCAAAAGACAATTACAACTCAACAAAAGAAATGGAACACTTAGGTTAACACAAAGGAATTATAGTAATCTGCGAGGGGACCTGATACAAATGACAGAAAGGGTGAGTGCAGTCAAGGAAGGCTTCCTGGAGGAGGTGAAACCAAACTGCTACTGGAAAGACAAACAGAAGTCAGCTAGGTGAGCAAGGCTGGCTGTGGAAACAGTGTCCTAGGCAGAAAGAATGGCACACCTGGAGTAAAGAGAGAGCGAGGCAAGAACAGGGAACTGTAGACCATGTGGATGGATGGTAGAGATGGAGGCCTCGGCCTTGGGGGCTGGGTGATAAAACCACTACAATCATGAAATGGAGAACTAAGTCTCTGAGTTGTGGCTCCAGCTCCAAGCTCAACCAGCTACTCTCTAGTTACCACTGACTTCCCATGAAGCTTTGTCTACAGGGAGACATTGTCCAGACAAAAATTACATTTCAAATGCCAATTAATAAACTGACTGTCCAATTCTTACTTGTGGTTCTCAAGTGAATCTAGTTATCACCAGGAAGTCAGTCTCCTAAGCCCAGTCACCCGAGAGTCCCAGCTCACATAATAAAAACAAGACGTGGAACCTGGCACCCTCACCCTATGTGGACCCACCTGGCTGGGCTGGATAACCTCTCCAAGAGGCATACTGCTGCCAATTCGGGCATCACTGTTTATCAAGCATCTGTACCAGTTAGAATCCTTTTCACTATGACAACAGAAAACCCAATCAGATGTCCTCAACAATAAGGGAATTTATTATTACATATCAGGAAGTTCAGAGGACCCAGAGAGAATTAATTCAATAGCTTAGTGATGTCATCACGTGCCAGATTTTTCTTCTCCCATACTGTTGCTCTCACATTGTCCTGCTATAGCTCCTAGTGTCTCACAGAGAAATTATCCATCAGAAGAAAAGGGATTTTTCCTGCTCTATTGTTATTCCCCAAAGTGCCCCCTCCCCAAAAGATTTTCCTTCATATTTCATTGGCCAGAATTTGGTCACATGTCCCTTATAATTAGGCAAAATTTGGTTTTAAAAAAATAATTTTTTGGACTAGATCCATTACAGGGAAAAGAGAAGGCATTTTCATGCCTGGCCCACAGCTCTATGGAGAAGGGCCAAATTGAATTACCAGGGAGGGACTCTGCCAGCCATGAAAGGTGGGGGTGGGTGAGAAATGGACATGGGTCATTGTCTGCTATGGCGGCCATGCACCTGGTAAGCAGCAGGAGCTCCATAAATGTTTTCTGAATGACGAAAAGGAACAAGCAAATTGGGACAGTCACCAGAGGTGGGGTAGCAGAGCGGCTGTGGATACTCATTTAGCACAACCCTTTGAGTTGTAAGAAACGGACACCCAATTCAAAATCGTCTCAGAGACGATTAATTATATTTACTGGTTCATGTAATTGAGAAGTCTGAGATCGTACCGCCTTCACTACATGGCTGGATCCAGGTATTCAAAAAACATTTGCAGGAATCTGTCTCAGTTCATCTCTGAACTCTGCTTTTCACAAGATGGGCAAAGGCAGCTGCTGCAGGACCAAGTGCTCTTACTTCAACACCACCAAGAGAAAGGGGACTGTCTTCCCCAGTCTTCCAGCCCAAGTCCCTGATCTGATGCTCAATGGCATGGCTCAGACTATGTGCCATCTCTGAACCAATCCCTGTGGCTGGGAGGGGGCTGATTGGTCAGCTCTGGTCACATGTCCACTGGTCTGGGTCACATGACCACGCTGTGGGTGAGGGATAAAAAGGAGGGGGAGGAGAAGCAGCAGCAACAACAGCAGAAGCGGACATGGAAACAGAACAGGAAAAGGCAGAAGAGGACGGCAGAGGCTGGAAAACATGACTGGCTCCCTTGTTCCTGACAGCTCCCACCTGATTTCTCCCTGGCAGGTAATAGACCAGTCCGTGCATTTCAACAGTATCCTCTCCTGGCTACAACATAAAGTACTTCCAAGAATCATTCCAAACCAAAAGCAGGGTGGGTGTATGGGAAGAGAAGTATGTGTTTAATTAATAGAAACTGACAGCCTTCAAATGATCTCAGTGGTAAAAACCTCATTTAGCCTAGGTTTAGAGAGGGAACATTTGGGAGATGACTAACGAAGCTTGTTTTTCATGGCCGCAGTGAACACAAAGAGGGAAGCGTAATTGATGCCATTTGGGTAAAATGTGGCAATTTAATCACCGGCAGATTTGTTCGAGGGAGGCAGAAAGGGCGGGAAGAGGGCCAGGGCAGAACAAAACCAGTAGGCACGTTTCAACAATGCACAGCCGAAGGAATAACCCAAGCGACACCTCCATTTGGAAAAGGAGTTGGGCTGAACACATAACACATGAGTGGGTTTTATGCAATTCAGACCCATGATAAATGAACTAATTTCAGGTGAATTTTCAAATGGGGTCCTCCTGCATGAGCCTGTAAGAGGCACTGAACACCAGTGATCACAGGACAAACATAAGAACACTGCAATGTAGGTTTGATCGGGGCCTTTTGTTCGGGCCAATTTTCCCACGGAGAGGTCATTGTCCTTGCAGACCACACCCCCATGCCCTTCCCCGTGATCTCCGTGTGGCTGGCTCATGCTTGGTCTGCAGATCTCAAATGTAACTTTGTAGGAGAGGCCTGAACACATGACCGATTTCTCACGGCGCTATTGGAATTCCCAGCATCTCAGCAGCTGATATATATGTGGTCTGTTGGCAAGTTCCTAGACTTACGACCTGGCTTAAAGGTGGTCGCATACGAGCAGAACCCTGTCCAGTCTTGGTCGCCAAAACATGGCCAGTGTCTACACCAGCAACTGGCACATCACTGGCACTCAAATATCTATTGAAAAGATGAATTGATTATCTCTGCTCCTTTCCCCCGACACTTAGCTCGGACAGAGGCCACAGCAGACTCCTTGCTCTCCTGTCCCCTCTGCCTCCACACCCTCATCTAGGCTGTTCCCTACTGGGAGTGCACGTCCTGCCCACTCTCACACCCTTGGACAACCTCATGAACCCCATTCACTCTTCCAGGCCTCTCCAGTGTCACTCTCTTTCTGTAGCTTCCCTCAATCCCCACCTCTGCTCAGGACAGCATCAGTTTCGCTCCCACCCCCGCCCCGCCACCAATCAGTGCTCCTGCCTCTCTGACCTCGCCCAGATCAGTGAAGGGTGGAGGACAGTAGAGAGCACAGGCTCAGAGCCAGACAGCCCCATGTTGGAATCCTGGCTCCCATGCTTACTAGCTGTGGGTGCTCAGGAGAACGTTTCATTTTTCTGGGCCTCAGTTTCCTCATCTGAAAAATGGAGGTCAGAAGAGCATCCACAAAGAGAATTTCTGGCAGGACTAAACGGGATCAAGTACACTGAAAGTGAAAAGTCCAGCCTCAGCACCTCACCCTGCTGTCTGGGGATTCTAGCATCCATCACAGTTATCTGGATGTGTGGGTACCGACGGGTTGTGAGTTCTTCAAGGGGGGATAGATGCTGTTTCTCTTTGTATTCTCCAGGCTTGCATTTTGCCTCAAACATAGTAGGTGTCCAGAAAAGTGTTTCTCAAATTATATTGGATGCCATTCCAACGTGACCAGGGCATCTGAGCGGCATCTGTACTCCCTCCTGTTGTTTAGCTCTCCAGAGAAGGCAAACCCATGTGGCTCATGTCTTGAGCAAAACTTGAAGAAACGCTGCCGACCTTGAGAAAGTAAGCACGCCCCACATTCCCACACCAAAGAGAACTGTTTCCAGTCAAATGTGTAGTCTACACACTCTGCCCTTCTAACCCATGTTATGAGCGTGATCGCACAGAATGAGCAAGAAATGACATTCAGCTGGTATCCGGACCTCTCGTCTCTCTCTGCAACGGATGCATCTTCATATCCACTCCTTAAGCAGAAATCTGTTTCCCCCCTAAGACTGTCCAGAAAACATAAGACCTAATGTCCCAGGCTTTTGCTGCCACAAATTGCAAACCCTTCCCTTCTCCAGCCTCAAGGACTGTGTCAACTTTAAGATGCTGACCGCAGGGCACAGAGGAGCCAGACACGCTAGCAAAATATTATTTGCCTCCCTGGTTTCTGGTGCATTTGACAGGAACCTTTAGTTCCCAGAGTCCCGAGACTGAAAATTCCTGTCCCAGCCCCTAACACTCTCCCGGGCACCGATCATTTTTTTCAGACACCTAAGGTGGCTCCAGCATCTTATGCCAAGTTCTGACTACGCTTTCTTTTTTTCTTTTTTTTTTTCAAACAGTATGAATGTGCTTCTTTTTTAAAACATATTTTTCTTGGAAAGAACTGTATGTCCTCATTATGGATGTTCAGATTTCACCAGAGCATAATATGCCCCTTAAAAAAGTCAATCACCACCAAAGAAGCAGCCTCAACGCATACATTTAACAGGGAACAAGATACATGACATCATTGGAAGACAGTAGTGATGTTGGGAGGGGAAGGCAGTGATGGACGTGAGATTGCAGACGTGCCGTCCGGAAACCATCCTTCATTCAGCAGGCTGTCATTTACTTGGAGTATCTCCTCTGTTCCAGGGATTTGAGGCATGTTTTCTCATTCAATGGGAAAATGGAAGGAATAGGTCGTTGAGACCTTCCATTTTTCTCATTCCTGTCATCTCAACATGAAGAAACTGCTCTCTGTAAAAATGCTACTAAGTTAGGGCAGCCCAGGGATACATCAAACCTGCAGTCTGGCCGTTTCTCTCTGTTTTATGTGGCTTCCTGCTCTCACATCCGATGAAAATAGCTCTTTCCGTAGCAACACTACATAGAGATACGATAGGTTTGGACTTTTTTTTTTTTAAGCAATACTGTTTATCTTGAAACTGAACTGAATTCTCCCCGTTTTGCTCTTACTCCACAATCACACCAGTCTTCGCAGACTCTCTCAAGGGCATCTGAGGACACATCTTTACCAAGGGATTGTAGTTATTTCTCTCATTCCCCCATGTGACATTAATCCTGTATACCTGTAAGTAGGCTTCAGTCTGGAGTGCTAGAGTCCATTTACAATTGGCTTCTATATTTGCATATTCTAACAGTGCCTACATTTTACTTTACATGCTAACAATACCACACTGCTTATCTGGGACGCAGAGGTACCTGGACTTTCATAGCCAGCTCGCCATTGCATTACAGTCAAGTGCAGCATATCACCTTCTCCCCAAAACACACATGCTTACACACACATACGCAGAAATACACAGACACACAAATCCATTCCCTATAGCCTTCAGACCGTGATGCAGAATTTTACTGAAGGTCTGTGGAAAGAGGACTGAAGGAGATTTGACTGAGCATTATTTGGCCAAATATCCCTTAAAAATTCCTTCTAACATTTTTTCTCAAAATTCCTTTCCCTATGACAACTGTCAACAGTCTCTCTCGCCTCTTAATGCAAAAACTGTTCTCCAAGTGAAGTTAACTCTTTCTCCTCAGTTCAAATATCCACTGAACAAAATAAGAGCCAGGCAGCGAGCTGAGAGGCACACCCTGGCCACCTGGTATTCCTGGTGAGTCCCAGGCTGGGGAGAGGTGGATGCTGACACTTAACTTACTGACGGTGCAGAGTTTACAAATACATCAGGCAGCTCTGTCTCTGTGAGCGCAAAGCTGTTCCCTCTTCCCAGTGTGCCCTTCCCACACTGCCTATCTAATGAACCATTCAAGGCTTGAAGACTCAGGTCAAGAATCACCAGTTCTGAGAAGCCTTGGGGATTTCAGACAGGTTTCTTCATCCAAAGGAAAAAATGGAAGTCCAGAGCTGATCGCTCTGACTTAGCACTGTCACAGATCTCTGGCCTCTGTACTTACTGGCACACCCTTCTGGCACTATTAAACCATGAATTCCTCAAAGGGGAAGTCTTCCTAGCTGAATCTCAGCTCAGCACAGTGCCCGGTACATATTATATGCTCAGTAAATGTCTGTCAGATGGGATTTTACTTTTATGACACACCTGGAAGTCAGGTGGAGTGGGTGTACACAGAAACAGGAATCCCAGGCAGACCCTTTCTCCTGTCTGAGCCACAGGCTATACTGTGCATTCTCTAAGCACTTTCCATGCATTAATTCATTCAATCATCACAAGAATCCTATGAAGTAAACACTCCAATCATCCAAATTTTACAGATGATGAAGTTGAATGCTAAATTTCCCTCCTATAGTTTTTTTGTTTGTTTTAACAAGGGAACCCTCCTGTAGGTTTTTAGTGTTCAAAATATTTGTTGTCCACCCCTCCCTGTAGGAGGATTATGCCCTCAGGCATGGCTCTGTGACCTGCTTTGTCCTATGAAAACTGAGATGTGAGGTGTGTCTTCGCCAAAGCTTTGAACCAGCACGTGATATGCCCTGTCTCTTTCCCCTCAGCCCGATGAGCAGCTTCTACTCCACCACCCTAAGCCCCAGAGTAAAGAGGATGTGGAACAGAAAGGCAGCTGACCACTGCGGCCAAATATCACAAGCAAGAAATAAACCTCTGTCTTTATAAGCCACTGAGATTTAGGGATCATTGGTTGCCTCAGCATAACGTAGCCTAAACTGACTAATGAACTAAACAAACCTGGTCTTTTCTCTATTTTCCCACGTCATAAAGGAGATTAACACCCATCTAGTCTCACAAGTCATAAATCTGGAATTTGTCTGTGGTGCTTCTTCTCCCTTCTCCCCCATCCCCCTCTCCAAAAAAATTTCAAGTCCTGTCAATGCACTTCCTAAATCTCCCTGGAATGGAATGGCTCCATTTCCCCCTTCAGCTCTAAGACCACCATCTCAGGCCAGGCCACCATCATCTCTCCTCCGAATGCTGAAAAGATATATCTGACCTCCCCAACCCCATGCTCCACCCAATGACCCCCTCCTTCATACTATCTGGCACAGATACTCTGTTATAAGGACAGCATCAACCACGTTACCATGGTGCTTGGAAACCTCCAATGCCTTCTGGTTGTTCTAAGGAGACCGAGCAGCATCCTCACCCTGGAGACACCTCCCTCCATGACCTGGCCCCTGCTCCCCTCCTCAGTCTCAGCTTATCCCAGCCTCTCACTTAATCTCAATGATCCAGCCACTCTGACCCTCCTTCACTCTTAGACAGCAACTTGTCTTCAACCTTCATTCCCTCTACCTAGGGTTCTCTCTCCACTTCCCGCCATCATTCTCCCCAGTAGTTTGGGTCAGGGTCCTTAATTAAGTGCTTGCACTGGACAATGTACTTCCCTTTCATAGTATTTTTCAGTTGCGATTTTTAGATGTATTTATAGGACTGTTTTCTGAAGCTGCCTCCCACACTAGACTGTAAGGTGAAATATGGCAGATGCTGAGATAACATTTGATGAGGAGAGGAATGAATGGATATGTGAAATGAAGACCCTTTCCATCTGAATATCCTAGGGCTCCTCGTAATGCCTGAAAAATACACGGGCTTGCTACCACCCCGTATTAAGCTGGAAAAAGACAAGCCTTCCCACTCAACTTACTGGGTCAGAAAATCTCAGATCCCACAGCAGTAATATTTTTGTCAGCGTTTCCAATGGTACTTTCTCATATAATCTTATCCACTTAGCCCTCTGGCCATGCAGATAAAAAGTGAAATTCAGGATTACTCTGGACACTGGCCCCAAAACTAAAGCAAATAAGATGAATGTGAGTAGTGACCAGTAGGGCTGCATCTCTGCGGTCTCAAACTTGGTCATGAGCTAAAATGGACTGCTTGTCCATTGGAATGGGGACAGACGGTGACCAGAAATGGAGCACTAGCTGGCGTTTTCCCTCAACAGCCAGCGAGGGCCCTGAGCATCCCAGGGGCATGGTCTGAGCAGTTTCGTATCAACAGCACCAGCGGCCCGCAGCAGGGCCCGTGTGTTTTTCTAGCCACTGACTATGTCACTGGCTGTGCTGCTGCTCTTGCTGATGGTTCTCAGAAAGAGGAGGGCTGGGCCAGTGGCCAAGAGATGCTCTGTGACCCACAGGCTCTGATTATTTCATGGAGTTCCAACCTGAGTTCTAGAAAACCGCCTTGTTAAAGTTCACACAACAGGGGAGCCCAAATGTGAGCAGTACGGTACAATGGAAAGACCCAAGTTTTGCCCATGGTCTTGGGTTCAAATATCAGCACAGCCACTTATCAGTGATGTGACATTGAGGAAAAATCAATGCATTTCTCTGAGCCTTAGTATCTTCATGTGTCAAATGGGGAGCACGGCAAGGATAATTCTTTCTGCCTCTGGGAAAATTAAATACACATGAAGCATGTAGCACATAGTAGGTACTGAATAAACATCCACATCTCTCCATCCCTAATCCTTCTGCCAAGTAGGTAGCAAAGTTGAATCTTCTGCTTTTATCTAAATAATTAAGAGTGGTTCTTTGAACCTCATACTCTCATCTCTACTTTAATGGTAAGAATGCAATTTTTTAAGTTCCTTTAGAAATATGACATTTGGGGTGAACTTTATGAAAACCAATGGAACATAACACAAATGATTGAATATTAAGAAGTATCTCTCCTTCGGTTGCAGAAGAAACAACATCAACATCCATCTCTTTGTCAGAGTCTCCCAGGGGCCAGGCACTGAACTGAGCGATTAACATCCCTGCTAGGGGTGACCCTGGGCAAACTACCCATCTGTGCCTCAATGGCACCTACTGTAGAATAAGGTTAACAGTGACACCTTCATCACAAGGTTGCTTTGAGGATTACATGAAATACTCTATTTCACTTAGGTCAGCTCAGAACCATATGCAGATTATTCAGGAAACTGTAGATACTTCTCTCCTACGGGAGCAAATACGCTGGCCTGAGAACATACTGTGTGCATGCTTTCCCAACTTTGCGCTTGGTGACATCACAGAGAGAGCTCAAAATCAGCTGTAGTGGATGTATTTTCTCCATGGAAGTCAGCTAACACTACAAGTAAGGACTTTTTTTTCAGAGACCTACTTATTAACCAATCACCAGCATCCTACTCTAATTTCCCTTTCTATTTTACCAGTGATGAAATGATGCTTCTGGAGATGTTAAGTGGCTTACTCAAGGTCCAGAGCCAGAAAATAGCACAGTTAATGGTTAAATCAATTCCATTTGACACCAAATCTCACCTTTTTTTCCCCCATAAAAATATTTGCTGACATTTAAAGTAAAGAAAGAAGGAGCAACTTGTGTTTGTAATAGGTTCCTTATATACTAGGAGGGTCTTAAAGACAATTAAAATATCTGACCTATTGTTTTTAACTTAGCAAATACCTTTATAGCAATTACTTTTACTCCCCAACTGGGCTTCACAAGTGTTAATTCCTTAAATCCAATGAGGTTGGTTTTTATTACTGTCCCACTTTACAGATGTGGTAACTGAGGCTGAGAAAAGCTAAGCAACTTGCTCAGAGTCACACAGCAGAAGAGGGATTTAACCTAGATGCTCTGACTCCAGAATCTGATGATGAAATGTTAACAGGAAGTGTTTACTTCCAGCTGCAGCACAAAATCTGCTCAGCTCCTTTGCCCTGGGAACTGAGTGGCCCTTTCTCTGTCACTCCTTGAAGCAGAGAGGAAATATTTACGGACACCCCACAGTCTCACCACAGGGGCAGAAGTCAGTTTGCACAAGGGCTTAGCGTGTGGAATCCTTCAGTCAGCAAAACCGTAATTGTCCCGCAAGCCTCCGGTTTGGAGCAAGCCGCTGAGAGTGGATGGCTGGAGCCTGGGGGCAGGCAGCCTGAGGCGGTGCTTGGGAAAGTGCTCTGTTACCATTTAAACTTTTTATTATAGAATTTTTTCAATTATTGACAAAACTAAAGAAATCGATCATTTTCAATTCAAGGACTGATTTCTTTACCTACTGAACAAGGAAAGCGTGTTCAACTCACATGTTTAGGAGGTAAATGAGGCAAGTCCAAATACACTCAACTTCCATCACTTCTCCCCAGGCCCACCGCTGCAAGCCCAGCCCAAGCTGAGTCTCACTGCCTGGAACGCTGTGGGAGGTTCCTGGTGGGTCTACAGTCACTCACCCCAGCCACCCTAAACTCTGTTCTCCTTACGGCAACCAAAATGAGCCTTACAGAGCGTAAATTACATGACCTAACAGCCCTACTGAAGCCCATCACACAAGAACCAAATCCAGACTTCTGCAGTGGCCCTTAAGACCCCACAAGATCAGCCCACAGCCAATATCCTCACCTCCTACCAGCTCCAGCCAACGGGCTTTCTTTTATGTCCTCAAAGAAGCCAAGTTCCTTTTAACTACAGGGCCTTTGCATTTGCTCTTTCTCTACTTTTTTCCCTCCAAACGGTAATATGGCTGGCTCCTTGCCATCATTCAAGGCTCAACTCAAATATCACTTCCTTAGAGCACCTTCTATGATGGCCCCCATTGAATGCACTTGCCTGGCATGTTCCAGACACATTATATTTCCTTCACAGCACTGGTCACTTGCTCATGCATTTCTTTGTTTAATTGTTTATTGTTTCTCTCCTCTAGCTGGAATGGAAACTGCATGAGAGCAGGGACTTGGTCAAGTTCACAACTGTCTCCCCAGTGCCTGACACAGTGCCCACGACCTGACAGGTGTTCCATCGATATTTGTTGAATGAATAATACGGGATAAAAATAAAGGATGCAAGGCTGACGACATCCACCCAATGACCGAGTCTTGGAGCTCTTTTCCCAGATAGTAGGGTAATGGTGGAAACATCCTGTGGTGTCATTTCTGAATGAGAACTGGATGACCTCCGGAAAGCAAACTGATTTGTGGGACTGTGAGGTACGTATCACTCAGCATGCATTACACCTTCAGGCTGGAAAGAGGAGATGTTGGGCCCTCCTGCCAGTCATGCTTTGGTGTTAGTGAGGCAGGACCATGACTGCTTCTGATCCATTGAATACAGCAAAGGTGACGGGCTCCCACTCTTGACAATTGCATTGTGTTAAAGACTCCATCTCTCAGACTAGAGTGAGAGAGGTGCCCTCTCTGTAGCTGGCTCCCACGATGTGTGAGGACCCACAGAGAGGCCATGTGGCAAGGTGGCCTCCAGGGGCTGAGAGTGGCCCCCAGATGATAGCCAGAGAGAAAACGGGGAAGTCAGTCCTACAACCACAGCAGATGGATTCTGCCAACAGCCTGCAGGAGCTCAGAGGTGATTCTTCCCACAGTTGGGCCTCTGATGAGACCACAGCCCTGACTGACACCTGGCTTGCTGGTTGATAAGACTGAGCAGGGGACCCAGTTAAGCTGTGCCTGGACTTCCAAACCCAGAAAAACTGTGACGTAATTAACATTTGTGTTGTTTTAAGTCCACTAAATGTGTGGTCAATGGTTTTGCAGCAAGAGAAAACTAATACAGAGATTAAAGTCACTCATCTACAGAAAGAAAGGCGCCTCCTGCATGCAGGCCAAGTCAAAAGCAATCAGAATGTCTAAAGCTTGCAATCAAGAAAATAAAAAAACATGATGTTTTTAATTTACCATTTTAGAGACAATATTGTAAACCAATGGCCAATATAGTTGTTATGTCCTCTGGCAGTCAGCATGAAATTAAGTGAAATGTCCCTATGGGCTTGTGTTCTGGAGCAGCAGGAAAGAGAGACTTGCTCCCCTCCCCAACCAGGCCTAGGAGGGGTGAAAATCCCAAGAGATGGTGTATGTCACGGCAGAGAACATACATTGAGACCATGAGGAAAAAGAAGAAAGCAAGCATTTTGTTCTGTACAACATGGGACCCCATCACAAAGGGGTGCATAGCAATAAAGGAGTCACTGGTGGGCCCCAGTGTAGTAGCTACCTCCTCTTTCACCTCCCTGCCTCCCTGGGAACCAGCTATTAACATCTTCAGATCACTGACTTGCTCAAGGAGGAGCTTAAGGACGTACTGGGGTCCCATTATCTTGGTTGCCCTGTGCTCCAGCCCAGTAGGTTGAGCTGGGCTCACTGGCAGTTAAATGATGATGCCGGTCAGCGCTAGCACTGGGCTGATGCTGAGCGTGAATTCGGTTTAAGGTCCAACCACTTCCCAAACTCCTGGGTAAGTTTCATTATAAACTTGTTAAGGTCCCAACGGGACCATCTTCATCCCTCACAAGTCATTAAAGTTGATGCCTTGTGACAGCTGACAGCAGGCACCAAACATTTTTGAAGTGAAAATACCAATATATGATGTAGCACAGATGCAAGAAAACAAACCATCATCACTAGAGCCAAGGGACCCATATCCTTCCTGGGATGTTATCTTCATATTGTCTGATGATTCCCATCCAAAGCAGAGACTGGTTACCTCTAGGAGGCTGTGACTCAGCTGCCTGACTGTGACTCATGTGTCTGGTGGGCACACCCCAGCCACACACACCCTGGGTTCTATTATCTTCTAGAAGCAGAGAGAAGGGGAACATGTGACAAGGTGTTAGGGAGCAGGAGAAGGATAGAGGAGCTCTCTGGGAAGAAAACGGGGTGCAGAATGAGGGGGAAAGGTGCTGAAATAGGACTGGTATGAAATCAAAGGGGAGAGGACTAGACCAAGCTTATGGAATTCAGTCACTAATGAATTTCAGGTTGCCTTCAGTAACTTCCACATCCTTTGGCAACTGGATCTAAAGTGTAGTTCCTGTATGAACAGCATCAGCATGACCCAGAAATTTGCTGAAAGTACAAATTCTTGTGTCCACCCTAGACCTACTACATCAGCAATTCTGGGAGCAGAGTGAAGCAATCTGTGTTAACAAGCTCTCCAGGTGGTTCTGATACATGCTGAGGTTTGAGAACCACTGCTCTTGAGTATCCAGTACCCTCACAATGACTTCAGATTCCAAATCTCTGCCACATCTAGAGGATAAACAGGCTTTGCTTATGTTGTTCTCATCGCCCCTCATGATATTGTATGAGCCCTATCCACCAGACTTTCCCATCACTACTCTCCCTGGACTAAGCCACCTAATTCATACTCAAGTGTTAATGGTTGTCACAGATAGAATTATCAGCCCCAATTCTTCACCCCTCCCTGTATTTGGTGCTTTTTGCCATGAAGCCATGCAGTTCCTCCATAGAAGACAGACTGTATGACTCTTTCCCTTTCCTTTGGGCTTGGTCATGTGACTTGCTTTAACCAGCAGGATGTTAGCAGATGTGATTACAAGTAGGGGCTTGAAATGTGCTTGTGCCTTTGACTTACCCTCTGACACCTCTGCCATCCCCATGAGATGGGCTCCCCCAGGACACTGGGCCCCTTCAGCCTGGTCCCAGAAGGAACCCACATGGAGCAGAGCCAACCCAGCACAACCTAAGCCAATGCATAGACCTATGAACAAAACGCTCCTTGTTGTAAGATGCTGGGTTTATCTGTTCCCAGCGATAGCTGACCAGTACATTGGGCATCAGTGGATTTTGGTGCTAGTCGCCTAGATGATCTATTTCCTATGACATGAGCCTCTTGAAATCCTAGTATCATGGGAGAGTAGGACTTTCAGGCCCTTGGAAGGAGACAGTGGGGAATATATTTTAAGGGGATCAGTTTGGTGGATGGAGAGCTCTCCTCTTAAGTTGACTGTGAGCAGAGCTGCCCTGAAAGACACTATTGGGTCAGATGATGAGAAAGACACACAGAAGGCTGAGCAGAGACAAGACAGGAAGCAAAGACAAGGATGAGTTTGAAGGGAAAAGAGACAACTGGTTAGGAGGAGAAGAAAGTGACCAGCAACAAGCATCATGTTGTATCCTCACTATGTCCCACTGCTGAGGGCCCCCAAAAGGAACTGACAAGGCTCCCAGCTCCAGCAAACTCATCTGTGTGTTTTCATGCTTCTGACCCAGCTACTCGGTCATCAGGCTCTTGCTTAGCAAGCCCTGGTACAGCAGCTCCGGGATAAGAAGCAGCATCTTCTCGGGGGAAGGTGGCCATGGACTGTTTATATTGAGAGAATTATTCCCTCTGGAAGCCATGCACTCCCACCCAGATTCTTACCCTGCAATTAATTGTTCCTGAAGTGATCTCTTACTTGGAGTCACGGCAGTGAAATGCTGCCCAGGCTCTGTACTCAGGCTGCCTGGGAACGTGGATGGTGAGAGAGGTGCATGTGTACTGCGCAGGAAAAGCTGAGGTTACTTCTGGACATCAGCACAGGCTTCCCCATGTCACGAATGATGCTTGCTCTGGGCACAGCAGAGGCATTTGTCCTACTAGTCAAATCCTGACAAAAAGGGAAATAATTTAATGAGTACTTCCTGGGTACCCAGAGGCGGGGATTGGGCGATTTCCCACACTGGAATGCCAGTGTCTAAGATATGGTGTGTATACCCTCTCTTCTCAATCCCAGTGCAATTTAGCTGGTTTGGACCACACAAACATCAGGCACTCCACCCCCAGCACAGGGATGCGGGGTGACCCCCGCTTCTAAGAAAGGGAGGGGAAGGGTAACACCGCTGCCTGAGCACATGCTTCGTGCCAGGCTTTGCACCAAATGGTTTACATAAATCGCTTTAATTCACATCCTCACTCTATGAGGCTGTATCTTCACCTCCATTTTACACATAAAAGTGGTAAAATTCAGGGAGGTAGGATCACACAGCTGTTAAGTGGACAGCCAGGGTTGGAATCCAGACTGAGCTAGAAGCCAGTGTTTTCATTCTCACTGTGACACACCATAGGGGCTTGTCCATTGTATACATAGCCATTCTACTATCAACTTCCTGGGGATAAAGACTGGGTCTGATCTCTCCCTAGGCTACGTTTTACACACATGGTCTCATCCAGTCTTCTCAATGCTAGTGTTATTCTCATTTTACAAATGAAAAAAAAAGCAAAACTCAGAGAGGTTAAATAACTTGCCTAAGATCACACAGCTAACTGGTAGAGCTAGGATTTGAACACAAGTCTGATTCCTGAGTCTGGATCCCTAATCTGGTGCTCATTCCTTAGGCTGTGGGTGTCTGGGCATTATGGCCCAATCCTGCCAGTGGAGAAGTGGTTATGCGCTAGGAAAAAAAGTCTCTGAAGAATGCAGATTTCTCAAAGCCGCAACAGACACCCCAGCCCTCTCAGAAACATGTGACCTTGCTAACATCTGTATCTATGGAAACCTTGAAGCTTCAAAAATATTTTGGGAATGAACTCTACCCTGTCACGCCAAGGCCCCGACCCAGCCTTTGGAGCTCACCTTTGGAAACAGCAAGAATGAAAACAATGACAGCAGCCGCTCTGAATGAGCAGCTATAAAAGCAAGGCCCTTCTTGGATGAGAAACAATATTAAAAATGTATTCCAGAGGGTCACATTTCCCCAGCCTGAAAATATCCAAAAATGGAGATAAGACAGATAAATTGGAAGAAACAGAAAGAGCCCCGTTCTCCGAGAGTTTTCGCCAACTTAATCCCAAGTCTTCACGAGCTTGGAGAGAGTCACATATGCGTTTTCACGTGGACACCCCTGGGGCTCCCTATCTGAGCTCTTGTCATAGTAAATGAAACTGTTTATTTCTAAAAACCTGCCTTTTCAGTTTGGTTTGGTTTGGTGTGCTGAGCATCTAGCTTCTCTTCCAGGGGGTATCACCCTCATTTTCCTGGAGGGGAACTACCATCTCCCACTTGTGTTCTGGGGTTTGGGAAGAAAGAACTCTGGGTGCCTGATGTAACTGGGTCACACCAGTTGGCACATTCTGGGGTCCTGGCCATAGGGACTGGTTCAGGACCTGCTGGTGGCTCAGTCTGGGCCACTCAGAGGGAGTCCAGGGCTTCTGGAAGAGGGACCCCAGGAAGAGCAGCCCTCCTCCCCTGCAGTTACAGGGTCAGGGGGAGACCCTGAGGGGGACTCTGCCTGGGAAGGAAGCTTCAAGATGGGGAGACTGACTCCTAACACCGTGAACTCCTTTTACCGAATGAGGAGTAACCTCAAGTTCTCCCTGTGTGGCCAGACATGAGAAATGTATAGTTTGCTTGTCAGTGGTGACCCCGGAATCCTAGCTCATCTAATATTAATGAGTAGAATCCAGGAGAGAGGCACAAATGGCCCCCTTCCTATATCCAGGGGCGCTGGACTGGGGATCCAATATTAACTGAGTGTGTCCTATGTCCCATACCCCAGGCCAACACTGTTCTTACTTTGAAGGCAACTATACTCACTTCTCCCCAAGTTGTCCTTCTTCCTGGAGTAATTTCTGCTTATCTCCATCCAGTGCACTCCTATGCAACCTGCAAAACCCCACCTCATCTCCTCCTCTATAGTAAGGTGCCCACCTCTCTGGGCTCCCACAGCACTGGTCCAGACCTCTGTTCTCACCTGTGTCATACTTCCTTGCTCTGTATCTCCCATAGGATGATTTTTTTTTATTACCAATATAAAAATATACAACGTAAAAATAAATAAAAATCCTAACAACACATGACGGAATGAGATAAAAAGTAAGATGAATTCTCCCTTTCAGCCTAATGCCTCTCCCCAGAGATAAACATCATCAACACTCAGTGTGAATTTATCCAGTTGCTTTCAATCACACTGTGCTGAAATGTCTGTCTGTCCCAGGACACGTGACTCTCCAGGGACAGCGATTTTGCATCAGACATTTTGTAATGGTCCCATAGGGTCACTCGGCCTGAATTCCAACCCTGGCCCAAACATTTAAGAGTCTGTGACCTGGGCCAAGTTAAGTAAACTCTCGGTACCTCAGCTTCCTCATCTGTAAAATGGGCTTTGTCTCCTGTCTCATCAGGTTCTCGTGAGCATTAAAGGAACTGATATATGAAAGCACTTAGAATAGGGCCTGGCACATGGTAAGTGCTGGGTAAATGTTTCCTAATCCTACTATGAGTCTCTGTCCAGTGTCTACCCCTCAATAAAAAGTTCTGACTGAGTGGAGATGCATTTCTCTCAATCCGTGTGACTTCAAGTGTGCATGTAGGGGGATGAACCCCAGAAGTTCAGCCCTCTGTCCCTCACGCCATCTTCTGGAACTTTCTCACTGCCATTTCCATCCCTTGGTAAGACCTATCTCCATCACCACTGCTATTTATTGAATTCTTATTATGTGCTGGGGCATATCTTACATTTTACCCTCCTAATATTTCTATTAGAAAAAAGTCTTCACCATTGTTTATAGCAGCATTATTCCCAAGAGTCAAAATGTGGGAGAACTTGGTCAAGGTTCCCACAACTAGTAAAAGGCATTAAACTCAAGTCTGTCTCCCTCTAAGCACACTATCTGAGCAGTATGCCTGGTCCACTGTAAGTGCTTCATTAATATTTGTTGGATGGAAAAGAGAAATGAAAGCTGTCATAATGGTTATCCTTAATTTTTCCTTCTGCTATGTTTAATCAGTGGCTTCTGGAAACAAGGAGATGGCAAATGAAGTCAACAAAAAGTAAGAAAGACGTCAGTACTATCCTTGTTCACTCTGGTCTCCCAAACACTAAAACAAGGAAAATCCTTGGAGCTACCAGTCCAGATGCAATTTTCTGAGACCACGCACAGCACGCTGTGGATTGGACAAGACGGAGTGCAGGCTGGCGGTGGACAGTCCCTCCCTGACACATTAGCCACAGTGGCACTTAAAAGCAGAAGAATCAAAGAAGTTGGAGGAAGGTCCACTGAGCTTTCCTGGAAGAAAAGCTGTCATTGTACAGATGAGGAGACCAAAGCCTAAAGACACAGGGACCAATACAACACCCTCCAGCCCACTGGTGGTATCGCAGGGGCTGGAGGTGGATCTCGCCATCACTACATGACATCAAACAAGTCACTTAACCTATAGGATACTCGGTTTCTCCATTGATAAAATGCAGATATTAATTCTTCCCTTTGGATTAGTAACAAAACCAAAAAAAAAAAAAATCAATAAGCAAAATACAACCAGCACAGTAGAAAAAGCAGGCAAAAGAAACAGTTCACAGAAAAGGGAACACAAGGCAAAAAAAATACATATACTGACATTCAATATCATTAGTAATCAACAAATGCAAATCAATACCACAATGGGAGACCAAATATTTAATATCTTTTAGCTTGGAAAAAAGTTTTAATCCGACAACCCCAAACACTGAATTGGATGTAATCTAAAGGCTCTCTTACACGTTGCTGGTGAGTGTGTGAATTGGTGCAACGGCTTTGGAAAACTGAGACACAGAAGTTATGTTCAAAGGTCACACTGCTAACAAGAGCAAGTCTGGCAAACACCCAAAACCTACGAGCATAAGAATGAATGGATCAACTGTGGGCTATTTCCCCAATGTAATCTTCTGCAGCGGTCACCACGGATACACCAGGAGAAGTGCATGCTATGGACAACCTCGACAAGGAAGCACGTGGAAGAACTAAGTCTCTCCAATTACGTAGCATGTGAGAGCCTCTGATATAAAGTTAGAACAACTAACATGAAATATACACACACATAGTTATGACGTATGAACATATGTTAGAGCAGGCAGATGGCTAGACATGAGCAGAGAAAGGAGGGGCACGGGCCAAATGGCAGGAAACCATACATCTTGTGAACAAAAGCAGGAACCTCCAGACTGATAAGAAACCACGTATTTTGGGATGACAAGTGCCCCAGAGGCAGACAAAGAAAGATAGGAAAAGGCAGGAATCTCCCGGGTCCGAATGTAGCCATTGTGCCCCCATTACAACACAATCAGCATTGCAGATTAGAAGCACCCATTATGCACTGACACTATGACACATCCGATCAAGACTAATTAAGGAAAAAAATCCCTCCTCTCCTCGGGAAGGTGGAGATGGGAAGGAAATCACGGAATGTGGCCCCAAACTTCTCCCTTCCCTATGAATATGCCGCCCATTCAATTTTACACCCTGTGTAACCAGCTTGCCAAAGGAACTCAGGGCAGCACCCACCTCAGCCTGCCTGCTCTCCCACTGAGAGCTTCCTATCACTTAATAAATCCTCATTTTACTATCCTGACCTCTGTGTCTCGTCTCTGAATTCTCTCTGTGACTAGACAGGAATCTACTCTCCAGTAACACGTAGATGAGATACAGTTACATAAAGAGGAAAGCCAGAGGGTAGTGGGAATGGGGCTCAGGACAATGGTTGGGGGGGTAGGGATGAGATGCGGGAGGGAGCCCTGTGCTGAGACGCGAGTCAGTGATGCAAGTCAGTGTCTGCACTTTTGTTTTACCTCCAGGCTACCAGTGGTCATTGCATTACTAAAATTCGCACTTTTTAGCACGTGTTCTAAACTCAGTCATTATTCATTCAATCCTGTGAAGCTGAGGACCAATGACAATGATAGCAAGGATTCCTGGTGGCAAGGATGCTGTGAGGCTGCAGAATGAGTGGCCCAGCTCTTGGAGTGGTGGTTGTTACAAGTCTGTGATGAACATGTGGCTGCCAAATACCTTGAGGTGAGCTAAAGAGAATCAAATTCCTTTCCCTCCAACTCTCTCTGCCTCATGGCTCCACGGATTTTGTGAATTAATATAACCTCCCTGCTCTCCTGGGCCCAGTGCTTTTAAAGATCACCCAGCTCTTGCCCGGTTGATAACAAGACCCGGTTACTTGTACAATCTTCAGGCAACATTTTTTCCGTCGTAACCCCTTTAAAGTGCTGTGACGTGCCTGCCCTACTTTTCCTTCAGAAAGAACGTTTGGAGTTGAATCTCTGGCCCTGTCCTTTTGAAGGATTTCACCCGGCCTAGACTTTGGGTGAAAAGAAAACTGGCTTTCAGCAGAAAGGGGGCAGGCAGGGAGGGGCACCTTGTTGACACTGCTCTCCCACCCAGCTGTAGGTAAGAGGTTTTCCTCTCACACCACACAAGGAACAGAGAAGTCATTTAAGCTTTATAAATCCTGGCAGCCTCAAAAAGCAAGTCGCCAGCCTTAAAAACATGTCTCTGTTTCCTTTGGCTAATTTGCAAATCCAGTCATATTTTCAGATAAGAAGGTAAACAGAGGGTAGAGGAGATTAAGGAGGCCTATCTTAGGCGGGTATCTTTATAGAGGGGCTGGGAGGAGAAATGTTATTGGAGTCTTTCCCTTTCAGGGAAAAGGAGAGCAGCCAAGCCCATAATAGCTCCAAAACTGGGAGAGTAGTAGGAGGCACGTACGTCTGCACCTTCAAGAAACAAAAATCAGAACAGCAGGGAACAGGGTCTCAGGTCCCAGTCTTGGAGCTCAGAGGGAGGGAACAGGGTCAAAGAAGAAACTAGTAGAGTCTGTAATCTACAGAGCTCTAGATCGGGCTGCCTTAAGAAGTAGTACTTTCCCATTCCTAAAAAAAAAAAAAAAAAAAAAAAAAAAAATCCCTATGTTGTGGTCAAAACCTCTTGGCAAGGATGCTGAGGAATGTTCTCAAGATGGTAGAACCAGATCAGAAGCCGGAAGTCGGGGAGGAAGAGAGGATGAAATAAACACCTTCTGAAACTGAAGGTGGAAGCTGGCAAAGGCCGGTTCACAGCATCTATAATGTTCTCAAAGAGGCACATGACCCTCAGAAAGATCATGAACCAACAGAATAGATCATCTTGAAGGTTCTTCCCCCAAAGAAACCCCAGGTCCTAGAACCCTTTGTGTCTCTGAATTCAGGCTGAAGCCAGTAGATATTCTGACTGAAACACCTACCTCAACTAGAATGTGGGCTCCGTGGAGGAAGGATTTCTGTGTCTCCTCCACTGCTGTGCCCCCACATCTATAAGAGTAGCTGACATGCTCTAGGTACGGGGGAAACATCTGTTGATAAATGTAGATGCATCAACCCCAGTCAAAGCCTCTATTTCTTCTCCTTAGGTGACTCACAGACTCAATGACGTCTCATGTGGCTGGCCATGGAGGAGGCTAGGTCTCAGCAAATGCTCATCTCTAGACTTTACACAGATTCAAAGAGTCTCCTCCAAAATTCGAGTGATGAGCACATTTGGATCCTGATGACAGCTCCTGATTATTTAATTCAATGGGGCAACCCCAAAATATTCCCCGCTCCCCATTAACTGTGGCCCCGGACACCAGATTTATAAAAGGCTTCCACTGCCCTTGACTTCAAACCCTCCCATGTTGTTGATATTGAAACCTAATTGTGTTGATGTTGGTCTCCAAGGTAAACAAAGCTTGACAGGGGAAATGTTTGGACCTTGAGATTCCTGTTTGCTCCAAGTTTGGACTAATGGCCGGAATTGTGAGCATTTGCCTTCATTTCCTTTTAAAGGGCTGCCGACAGTGCAGCCGAATGGACAGCCCAAACCACGCCTGCAGGCCAATGGTCAAAAACAGCCTCTGGAGGACAATCAATACCCCCCACCTCTGTGGAATTTCACCCAGAGGAAATGCCAAGAATTGTACCTCAATGAAAGCCCCAAGATGCCAAGAGGAAGGCCAAGGAGAAAAGGGGAGAGGGCGGCAAGGTTAGGAGAGAAGAGAAAGCAAACAGCAACGGCTCATCGGAACTGCTACTCTCCACCCTTACAACATACCCGGTACCAAATAAAGCCTTTTCTTTTTTTCCCCCCTCTTTTTAATTAGATTTGATTTTTTAGAGCAGTTTTCGTTCCAGAGGAAAATCAAGCAGAAACTACAGAGTTCTCTTTCTCCTGTCCAATCTTCTCATTTTAAAAGTACATCAACTCATTGACCTTTTTCAGTAGCCACGAGAGAAAGGTTGTATTTCCCCAGTGTATTGATGAGAAAACTGAGGCCCTGACACTTGCCCAAGGTCACACGGCGGAGGAATGGCCAAGCTGGGATTTAGTGTGAAGTCTGACCATAACCACCAATTTGCACTGCCTCTCTTAATGCCCAAATCCCAGTCCTCCTTCTCGTCACCGCAGGTATCCCTCCCCATCCTACGAGGATGATTTCTGAGTTAGTGTGACTCATCCCTCAGGCCTGGAGAGGAGAGAAAGCAAACATGAGAAATGAGGAAATAATATATGGGTGGGTTTATAGACTCTAAAGGCTGGAGATGGGAGTGGAGCTTGGTGGGGAGGCTGCTGAGCTTGACCAGAGCAGGGTTTGAAGTGCGCAAGAAGCATGGCCAGGACCATGTGTGAGAAACAGCATGCTGATGGTGGCGAGCTGGCCCTCATGGGGTCCCACGCAAGACAGACAGCGCTGGGCTGAGGATGCCGTCTGGCTCACGGCTCTCCCGGAAGGGCCGAACCTGGCAGACCCCAGCCTCGTAAACCAGTCTGGGAAGCTGGCTCCTGTTGAGTTTGGCCAGGAGGCCTCCAGGAGCTCAGCAGGAGAGAATGCCTAGTGTCCATGGTTTAGAGAGGAAAAGAATCTGCTGCACCCCCACCACAGCGAGGCCCTCGCTCCTTTGTTTCTGACACCTGGCACATCGTATCCAAGCTCGAGTCAGGCTCATCTGTGGCACATGGGACTTAAAGCTCTGAAAATGTTCCTTGTACCTTGCTACTCCAAGTGTGGTCCAGAGACCAGGAGCATCAGCATCATCTGAGAACTCATCTGAGTTGCAGAACATCAGGCTGTACCCAGACCAGCTGAATGAGAATCTCTGAAGTCTGAGAAGCACCGCTCTAAATGGTGCCACAACCTGGGGTCAGCATCACTGCAGCTCCATGTCTACACTTCTCGAAGCTGCTTGACGTACAAACTTCCCAGGTGAATCAGATACAGGCTGAAGTTTGAGAACCAGGACAGGATGCCATTACTATGGCATTCAAACCACACCTTTCAGATGCCTCCCTAACCTAGGAGTATCACAAAAATTCCCTTTGGGATAGCATAGAAACTATCATCAGTTGATTTGTAACCCATCTACTTCTAAAAAAGGGTTGGTGACAGCTTATAAACAGAGCAGGTCAGCTAAGCAGCCTAATACAATGTTCTTGGAGAAGATAAGACAGTCCAAGATACAGAGATCTATTCAGACTTCCTTTTCATGTTGCTTCTTCTTTTAGTGGTCCATGAACGCTCCCTGATGATTCTGGTGGCAAATGTATGAAGGCCACTGCTAATGGTAGCTTCCTGCCCTGGAGACAGGAGACGTGCCCGTGGCTAAATGACCTTCAATTTTCTCCTGACTCTAAGAACAGATCTATCATTAAATGGAATTTTCTAGTGTGCCGTTATGATGAAAATGTAAACAGAAGTTCTTTCTTGCCCCAGAAAGAAGCAGTCTGAGTTTTACATAGTTATACAAATCAGTAGCAGTCAGTATATTATAGACAGTAGGTGGTCTCGAGGGATCAACTCACCTTGTTGCCATTTGCCTGGGTCTTTCTCCGTTAGCACATTCAATCTGCATCCTGGAAACCCCCCTAATCACAGATAAACTGGGACAACAGGTCATCCTGGTGATAGCTAAAAGGCCTACCTCTAACACTCGAGGGGCCCAGGGCAAAGGGTACAAGTGGAGCCCTACATGCTGTATGTCTAAATATACAGAAGTCATAAATCAAGCTACACACTGCTCAGTAAAAATATGGCCTATCTTGGCACCATGATAAATGTCTTCAGAACTACCTGTAAGGCTAGGTTTGAAATCCAAGCTCTTGGATTCGCCTCTGGCTTCTGGTCTGTTTCTACTTTCTTTTCCCACTCTGAGCTCTGTCCCACACTCTAAGGGGTCTTGATCAAACAGATGCAGATTCTCAAACTCCATCCACACCCCATCAGCGGCCACCTCTTGGTTCTCCTTCAGGCCTATAGGTAAACTGTGCCAAGGTCCATCCTTGAAGGAGACTGGCCCCAGAGAAGAGGCCCACTCTGCCCTGGAAGTGGGATAAGAGTCTTTCAAGCAGTGAATTCTGGGGTCCGAGGAACCTAAGCCTGGCCTGGAAGGGGTGGATGACCAGAGGGCCAGGGTGGGGTCCCCAGGACCAGAAGCCACTCTTGCCTGTGGGAGTCACCCCTCCCTGGAGGCCCCTTGAAATTTGAAACCATGGGATAATTATCAATGTCCAAACATACCACCAAGTCCTCTTGGGCAGAGGTCAGAGTTGACCAACCCAGAGAAATCCAGTTTGCACAAAACCTTTTAGATGCCCTCAGACTATTCCTAGAAAGAACAAATTCCTAGAGTAAATAAAATTATAGTACGATGGGGGGAAAAGTCATGAGGCAGAAAGGAAGTACTCAGAGAACGGCTCTCTTGCCCGGAGATTCATAAGAATGTATCTGACACAGAAAGGGGACCAGGAGTCTGATAAGCTCATCCTGCCGAGTCCACGCTAATCCAGGTTTCTGTTTCCCTTCGTGGGATTTACTGTGATGGATGATGCAGAGTGTGGTCGAAGTATCAGTGTGTTAAAAGTACCACATGCTGAGAACAACTCAGGGGACTGGGCAGCCTCGTTCATATAAGTGTGGTGAGTGTCCGGCTGCCAGAGTTACATAAATAACAGCACAGAGGTGACTTGATATGAGGTGCTGAAACAGATCATAAAGGCAGAAAGCATCGATGTTGTGGCGGAAGCACAGGGTCAAGTTGGGTTTAGATCCTGTCTCCACGGTGTACTCACTGTGAGACCTTAAGTCAGTTACTTTGCTTGCGCCTTGGTTTTGCTTCCTCAGCAAAATCAGGATCCCAATAGCACCTACCACGGATGACTGGTACGAGGATGAACTGAGATGTATACAGAACTCAACCAGTGTCTATAGCATTGTTACCAAATATCCCCTACTAGTAAGGCTGGCAGCGGTGGCCGTCGCAGCGCTGCACTAGTAGAGCAGTAGGCGTTGTCAAGAAGAGGCAGTAACACTGTATTTACAGGGGGGTTAGGCAGATGAGTGGGGTTCTGAGGCTCACTGTTTCCAAGTCTGGAAAGAAGCCATCTCTAATGCTAATGAGACACAGGAGAAAAGAATCTCTTTGGGGAAGGGAGGATCTATGAACTAAGCCTGGGGTAACTGCAGATACCAAACCCAACTGACAGAGAGACATGAGGAAGCATGAGTCACATGCCTTCAGTGAGACTATGGGCTCGTGAGCACAGAATCATCTCGAGCCACGTGGGGGACACCAAGAGAGGCTGCTGAGCATGCTCACCGTTGTATTTACAGATGTCCAGACTCAAGCTGAGTCACTGGAGCAATTCAGTATCATCCCGAATAACAGAAGGCTGAGCGCTCACAGGCCAACCTGAATCACCACTCACTCGCAACCACCCCCATCCCCAGCCAAACTAAGGTACTACTCCATTTGTAGATGAATCATTTCTAAATTAAGCATCAAGATGCCCAAATTAGCTCAAAGCAATCTGACATCTGGGTAGGGGATACATATTACTGAATCGGAGGAGGGGACGTAAAGAGAGAGAAAAAATAGAAAGAAAGCTATGTTCTCTAAGAAAACTAGCTTCTTTTGAAATACAGGACCTATTTTTGCAAAAAAAATGACTCACTTTATTTTTCTAATCACTGAAAAAAGTGGGTGCGTGTGACGGAGTGCTGTACAACCAAATAAAGATGTCATGTGGGCAGTAGGTTTTTAATTCCGTTTGTATTACTCTAGCTACATTTAAAATGCATGTATGAGCAGGAGATTGATTTATTTCTGGGTTGAACTGCCTAAGGTCTTTCTACTGGTACAAATCACTTCCTGCAAAGCTTTCTCAAGCCTTCTGGGATGTAGGAACGTAGCTCACCCCAAGATGCCCTTTGACCTGGTAACCCCAGATCTTGCGCTCATTCCCATGAGCTGTGAGCATCATCGTAGAGCACTTGGCTCTTTGGGAGTAAGCTAGAAAGGTCCAGAGGCTCTCTTTTCCCTGAGTTCTCAGTGCCTCTGTTACAAGTTTCCCAGTTCCTGGGCATGTGCAGGGGGAAAAAAAGCATTCACGGTTATCACTTTTGAGCTCTGGACTCACACAGACCAGGGTTCAACTCCTGGCTCTGCCACTTCTCTCTGTGCAACTACAAACAAGTTGTTTATCCTCTCTGAGCCTCAGCTTCCTCCTCCATGAAATGGGGAAACTCAGAGTCCCTAACTCAGGATTACTGGGAGGATTAAGCGTGGTCATCTTTGTCAAGGAGTTGGCTCAGTGTCTGGCCATGTATCAAGAGCTTCACAAATGTTAGCTCTTATTCTTTCTAGTGGAGGACTGTCTGGAGTTCTTTATTTAGATACCCTGGAAGTTAAGCCACTGGAGTCTGATGTTTCAGGTACTAGGAAACAGTAATATCCGGCCAAACCGATCTTTTTAGACCTCAGGGCTCACGCTTTTCCTACCATAACGCTCACGAGTCACCATCTTTTGTTGTAATCGCTTGTTTAACATCTGTCTTCCCCTGGGGAGTAGATCCTATGAATCTTATATCACTGCTGCATGCCCAACACGCAGCAGAGCTCCTGGTACTGAAAGAGATATGCTCTAGTTGTTTGTTGAATGACTGAAAGACAGAACCACCAATGGAGCAAAGGAATGACAGACTGAATGACCAACTGAACCACAGACTGAATGAATGATAAACTAAGTAACTGATTGAATGAATGAATAAATAAATGACTGAAATTGGTCACCTCCATTCAACTAGATGATCTGAAAATACTTCCCACCATGATAAAAGATGAGAGCACTAAATACAGGATTTTAACTTGAAAAAATAAGGTATTTGGAGAGATAAAAAATAACTGGATTTGACTATTTTCAAAAGTTCAGTTCTTTTCCCCCACAATCAATGATGGGACAGGCGGTAATATCCTAATGGAAAACATTACTCACTACTCACTCACGTTGCCCTCAAACTGCACATCCCTCCCACCCTCCATCATAATCCAGGATCTACTTGACAGCGCTGGCCTCGGCGTGTCTATCCGTGTCAGATGACATCATGGCCAAACCATGTGTCTTGGGCTGTGAGAACAACTGGGAGAATCAACAGGAAGCCCCAGATCTTTCACTGCCTCATTTCTGAAAACGAAGAATCTTCCCTGAAATCGCCCACCCCTCTCTCCTGGATGAGCTCATCCAGTCTTTCCAGAAACGCTGATCAGCAGCAAGGCATGGCTGGACTCTGTCAGGGGGATTTGGTGTCTTCATACCTTGTTCATCAGCCACGGGACACACTCATCTTTCAGAAGCTCTGGAATTCTGCCCGTGGATGTCTGGACCTTCTGCTGCATTTCCTATGGGGCCTCTTAGGATGGACTCAGCCATAGATGATCCAAATTGCTTTTAAATTATAGCCTGCCTCAAACTAACATACTTAAAATGACCACTGGACGGTATTTGACTCTCCTGTCCTCCTAAGAACCTGTGGTTGTAACGAAATAACTGAAACACTTAATGCCATTTTCCTGTTGTGAGGGAGGAAGGGACTCCCACATCCAAGCTGAGGAAAACCTTAAGGGCTCCAGGGAAGATTTTGTAAGAAAACCAAGCGTGATGACCACCTACCTGAAAATTAGCCAACAATAACTGCCTAATAATTAAATAATAATTACCTAGCTACCAGGTATCCAACGCCTTTCTCCATGCCGTGCATGACAGTGCATGCTTTGTGTACATCAGCACGCTTCATCTGCATGGAGGTACTATGAGATTAAAATGGAATACTATGAAAGTAAAATGGAGTTACTGCTTTCATTTTACAGATTGGGAGACTGAGGTTCCCCATAGGTGCCCAAGCAGGGCCTGGAACCAAATCTGTCTCATTTCAAAGCTGGTGCTCTTACCCCCTCTACAGGATGCATCGCAGCATGCCAAGAAAGGAGGAAAGGGTGACTGCCCAGGAAGTAGAATGGAAGGGAGGACTATAATTTAGGCAGGATAAAGCAGAACCCAAAATCTGGAGGTGAGAGGTGGGAGAAGACCTCAGAAATACATGACTCTACTATTCTAATAGAAACCGTCATCATGTGCGAAAGGGAGAGCCCTTCAAATAGACTCTAAAGGCTGGAAAGAGATGGGTGACAACTCAGAAGGCAGATGTCAGCCCAAGGCAACGATGTACTTTTTAACAATGAGCACTGTCCCCAACTGCTGGAACTGTCTAGGAAGAGAATGAGCTCTTAGACATGGAAAGCACCCAAGTAGACAGCAGAAAACCTCCTGTTGGGTGCCACGGAGGCGGGGACGGGATACCTCAGGGGTCCTGTCCCACTCCTAGTCCCTCTGTTTGCTTTGGGTAGATGCTCACTGGCCATCCGAGAAAGTTACCCTTGCTGCACCCCACCACCATTTGCTGCAGGCATGCAAGTTAGAGAATCTTCCCAGAATCGGTCCATCGTGACAGGCTCATCTCCCTCAGGATGGAGGAAGCCATGATGGGGAACTGCTATTCTGAACCTATTTGTGATAAACAATGAAAAACTGAGAGGACATTAGGAGGGAGAGGAATCTTGGGAGAGGAAGGAAACTACAGGTATTACCGTGTGACAAGCCATGGGCTGGGTATGTTCCCCTACTCAAAGGGCTGATCATTTCCATCTTACAGCTAGAGAGAAGTTCACTGGCCCGTGGCTGCATAGCTACTAGTTGGTAGGAACCAGGGTTCAAACTCAGATATGTCTGGCTTCAAAACCCTCCCTCTTTTCTCCAAAGTATATGCTGAACCTGGTGAGGGGGAGACTGGGCAGGGCTCTGAAAGCACAGTCCTTAGGACAGATAGATTTTGATGGGCAGAAGAGGAATGATAAGGCTGTAGCATGGAGTAAGACACACGGAGCAGGTCAGAGTGAGCTGTTCACAAAGGTCAATTTAATTGTGGAGGAAAGGCAAGTAACAGAAAGGAAATGGATCAAATCACCTCCATCACAATCCATTCTAATTTTGGCCTTGAGCCCTAGTTCCAGAATTGGTTCCAAACTGCAAATAATGCAGGTTCAGAGACAACACCTCAGACATTTCTATCTGAACAAAACCTACATAATGTCAACTCTGCCCCCCAAGGGAACCTACGGAAGCACCGTTACCACTTTTTTCCAGAGAAGAGAATGATTTCAACACCCCATGAGGAGATGTTACTGGGTAACACAGGTTCACAAGGCTTTGGAAAATTAAAGTGCCAATACGGCCAACAGAATGGAAAACATGATCATGAGAAAAGCTGTTAATGACGACTTTAACTACACTGATTTTTATCTCCTCCCTGCCTCTTAAGTTCTCCTACGAACCTGGGGTGCTACAATGCTTCCCCCAACCCTCTGCTAATCAGAGATCTGCTGGGTTGAACAGGCCTGATTTTCCCCATTATCTGGTGTGTAAAAATTATTCTAAAATAGACCTTATTCTCAATAGTTGCCATAATTAAGTTGTTGAGGGTTACCTGCAATTAGATCACAGGTGTTAAGTGTGAGTGTGAGTGTGTGTGAGTGTGTGTGTGTGTTTGGGTGAGGAGGAATGAAAGGTTTTTTATGTCTATGTTAGGAATCCAGACCCTACTCTGCAGGAATTAAATGGCATGAATTTAGCTTGATACCTGGTGAACAGCCCAAGAAACAGTTGCTGGTGCTTTAATTGTTGTTTTATAGTTTTCATTAGTGCCACCTTTGGAGTCTGACACACGTGGGTCCAAATTCAGGCTCCGCCACCAGCCATGTGACTTTGGGAAAATTACTTAACGTCCCTAGGGCTCAGTTTGCTCTTCTGTAAAATGGGGGTAATACCACTGCCTCAGGAAGCTGTTGGAAGGATGCAGGGAGATTAGAAAGGACACTTGGGACCAATTATACTGAGCACGTCCCTAGAATCTGAGCAGTTCCGCCTTGAATCAGCTACTGTAAACCCTCCACCCAGCCCCCTCCAAGCTAGTCCACCCCTCACACAGCCTTCCTCCCCAAAAGATCAAAATCACTCCTAGGCAGGGAACTGGGAGCTGAAGGATGTCCCATTAATCCCATTCAATAGCCTTTCTCCTTAGTGAGTCACTTCAACACCTCACTCCTGTGGGCCATGCTGAACACAAGTATTTTGCTACCTCATGGCTGCCCTCTCCATGAGGATTAGCAAATCACAGTGATTCCAGCTTAGGAAGAGGGTCCAGCTCAGCAAACTGCTCCAGGTTCCCCAGAGTCTCACATGGAAGCCTCATCCTCAAAGGCTCAAGACTAGAGTCACGTTAGCTGGAGCGTGGCCTCACATTTGGATGGACCACCAGAGCCCAGACCCAGCAGCCACGCACAGCCCCGCATTCACACCTCACAGTCAGCTTCACAGATAAGGGGACTCAGGCACAAGGCAGTTAACACACCGGAAGTCACCATCACTGGCCAAACGAGCCATGGTCAGTCTTCTCAAGACACAAGAGCAGCCAACAGACCTGCCCAGGAAGGGGCCACCAAGTTCCCGTCGTTTCCCAGCACCTCTCTCTGGTTTTCCTACTCTAATGAACTGCCAAGCCCCAAATCCTTTTAACTGATTAATATGCCAAGAGCCAAGAAGATTACGTGAGAAACCACAGGGCAGTCCTTATCACAACCGCCTAGGGAAAGGTCCTCTCTAAAGCCCACTTTTGCTTCCAGATGGTCAGGGTCCTGGCTGGAAACATTCCAAGGGGTAACTGAAGGGAGCTTAAGGGAGGGGCTATAAATGAAAGAGAAAACAGGGTTTCAAGAACCCACTGGGGAGAAGGAAGCATCCCAGGGCCAGTGAACACAGGACACAGAGACCAGCCCCCGCCTGAAGGGCCCGAGGGACAGAGCTTCAGACGGACAGGAGCTGTGGCTGCAGATGGAGGACCCAGGCCGACACGGAGGACGTAAGGAGACTAAACACACCTACCTCTGAACTCCCACTGGAGCGTCTCGCCGGCTGAACCAGGACGGAAAACAGCAAAGGAACCGCGCGTGGAGAACGCCGGTCAGCCTCCCAGGCCGAGCTGGAAGCGGCGGAAAGAGGGGCTCCGGAGGGGGCCACGGGATCCCCAGTGGCCGGGAGTCTCGCCTCTCCACCTTCGTCGTCCAGGCTAAGCCCCTGCTCTGGAGCCAGGCGTCTTCTGAGCGATTCCAGGTGAAAGTGGCTCCCAACTAGCTATGAGGCTTAAGCCGCTCCCATTCACACAGCAGAGCTTCATTTTCTCATCTGCCAATCGGGCTACCACCACCCGGGGTCGTTTTAAGCTTAACCTCGTGAGGTACTGACGGCACGGAGAATACACGAGCGTCGCGTTCTCGTCCCTCCTGCTCCGCAGACGCGCGCCCGTACGCGCACGAACGCACGCACGCACATGCCCGCACACACTGGGGATGGGCAGGCTGACTACAGCAGGAAACAGTACACCTATGGAAATTAAGTGTGGCTGTGGTTCAGTCCTTCAGGACCGTAACTCAAACCATCTCCTTGATGAGCGTAAATGCTGCTTTAATAAAGCGTACACTCAACGCGTGTAACATATTGTTCCAGGAAGCTTTAAGAATTGAGGGGAGAAGTAATTCTTTTAAAACGAGGTACCAAACGTCTTCACCCCAAGAAGGAGCGGAGAATTAGATCTTTTAAACAGATCCAAGAATGATGAGAATGATAGTATGTTGGCTTTCGATACATTGTGGGATAAATTACCATGAATTTAGCAACTTGGTACTCATTTATCATTCTGCCATGTGGCTATTGGCAGAATTCATTTCATTACAGATGAAGAACTTGGGGCAGCTCACTCCTCTTAAGGCCAGCAGGACTGAGGTGGACGTTTCCTCTGTCTCTGACTTCTAGATCCTTGTGTGAAGGGATCACCTGCTTATGACAGGCCCACTCAGGATACTCTCCCTTTTGATTAACCTATTAGAGACCTTAATTACACCTGCAAAACGCCTTAACTTTTGTCATAAGACCCAATATAATCATGGGAGTGGAATCTCACCCCCTTTACCACATTTTGTTGGTTAGAAGCAAGTTACAGGTACTGCCCACACTCATGGGGAAAGGATTATACAAGGGCCTGGGTCATTGGGCAGCATCTTAGAATTCTGCCCAGTACATATACTTACAGACGACCGTGTGGATATGCTTTGTAAGGCAAGAGGAATAAAGATCATCCTCCCCACTTTTCAGGGACTCTTAAATACATTGCCCAAATCACTGAGCTTGCTCCACAGAGGGTGAAAACACACACGGAGACTTCTGGGTCTAAATCTAGTGTCCTTTCCACTCCCTTGTCAACCTGGCAAAGAAGGGAATGGTTCCATCTCACCATCAGGTGGGAAATGTATCTGATGTCCAGAGCAAATTGATCACTTGCTCCCAGTAAATAGGGATAACTTTGAGTTGTGAATGGTGATGGCCAGGCACACCATCCTAGCAGAGCTAGAATCAAAATGCAGGGCCCTGGACTCCTGACCCAGTGCTCCTTCACAACGGGCAGATCTCCTAGTATCTTTCACTGTCCCTATCAGAAACAGGCTATAAAGCAGGAGAGTAGAATAGCTGGGTCCAAGAATCATGTTTTGTTTTTAACCCAGATGTTTTGGCCTTATAGGCAAAGCCTTTCTTGATCTAGGAGGCTATCCAAAAATCTGGAGAAAATTAGATAGTTATTCTAAAATTAAAGTTACTGTAAGAATGGCAGGAAAGAAACCAAAAAATTCAAGTTGTGAACAATTCACATATATAGGGTACAAATGATGGTCCAAGCTGATACAAATTAAAATACATTATGTGGTTCATGGTATATTTACATCAATTAATACACGTTAAAATATACTATATGATTCATGGATTATTTATAGCTACCTATGCTTAAGTGTTTTAATGAACACAATATGTTAAGAAAAAATCATAATCAAATAGAAGTCATCACTTACATTTACATATTAAAATAACTAAGCCACACTTGCTACATTGTAGCAGTAAAAACATCATCTTTGTGGGCCATGAGTATTGGGGGCTTTCTAAAGTGTCTGGCAAGAAACTAAAAGATCTGGTTACAGGTTTTGCTTGGCCTCTTTCTAGGTCACTTTTCCTTCCCAGTGAAGAGCTTAAAACACATGGTAGAGCAGACACTTCATTATGGGTTCCCAGCCCCTCAGTCTCACTGTCTGTTAGTTACCAACTGGGGTTCTATTAGAACCTCTTGGGTGTCCTCGCTGTGAGTTAACTAGTAGATCAGATACTGCCACTCCCCTGCTTAAAGCTCTCTATAACTGCACTGTCCAGTGTGGTAGCCGCTGGCCGCACATGGTTATCAAGCATTTGCAAGGTGGCTGACCTCAGCAGAGATCTCTTGAAAGTATAAAACATACACCAGGTTTCAAAGATGTAGCACAAAAATAAAAAATGTAAAATACCTCAGTAATGTTTTATATATATCACAGGTGGATATGACACCATTTTGGATATATTGCATTAAATACAATATAAGTTATTTACCTGTTTTTTTTTTTTTACCTTTTTAAATGTGACTATTAGAAAACTTTAAGTGATATATGTGGCTCACATTATATCTCAATGGGAAAGTACTGATCTATAGCTTCCCACTGTTCTCGGGAAACAATTTAAACTCCCGGGAATGTAGTTTGGTGCAGCCATTATGGAAAACTGTATGGAGATTCCTCAAAAAACTAAAAATAGATTTACTATATGATCCAGCAATCCCCCTTCTGGGTATACATCTGGAGGCAACTCTAATGTGAAAAGATACATGCACCCCAGTGTTCACAGCAGCACTCTATACAATAGCCAGGACATGGAAACAACCTAAATGTCCATCAGCAGATGACTGGATAAAGAAGTTGTGGTATATTTATACAATGGAATATTACTCTGCCATAAAAAAGAATAAAATAATGCCATTTGCAGCAACATGGATGGATCTAGAGATTGTCATTCTAAGTGAAGTAAGCCAGAAAGAGAAAGAAAAATACCATGTGAAATCACTTATATGTAGAATCTTAAAAAAAAAAAAAAGGACACTATGAACTCATTTATAAAACAGAAACAGACTCGCAGACTTAGTAAACAATCTTACAGTTACCAGGGGAAGGGGGTGGGAGGGGATAAATTTGGGACTTTGGGATTTACAAATTTTAGCCACTATATATAAAAATAGATTTTAAAAAGTTTTTTTTGTATAGCACAGGGAACTATGTTCAGTATCTTGTAATAACCTTTTAATGAAAAAAATATGAAAATGAATATATGTATGTATATACATGACTGGGACACTGTGCTGTACACCAGAGATTGACATATTGCAATTGACTGTACTTCAATAAAAAAATTTTTTTAATGAAAAAAATAAATAAACTCCTTATCAGCATCCAATGTGATCTGGTCCCCACCAAATCTTCCTCTCAGGTCTCCTCACAAATTCTCCCTCTTCACCCTCTAATCACAATGACCCTATGATCCCTTAGACACAGCAAGCCCATGCCCACCTTAGGGCCTGTGCACTCATGACTCCATCCTTCTGGAATGTTCTTTCCATGTCAACTCTACTCATAGTTGACTCATTCTCCCTCTTCAGCTTTCAGCTCACACACATCACCTCCTCAGTCATACCTTCTTGGACCACCTGATCTCAAGGGACCACCCATCCAGGGACTCCCTCCTCCATTTGTTTCCTCTGGGACACTCACTGCCATCCCTGTTACCTTACCTAATGATCTGTTCACCTGTTCAATGCCAGCTTCTCCCCAGTGGAATGGAAGCTGCGTCAGGACAGGAATTTTCACATCTTATTCTATGTCGTATCTTCAGCTCAGCACCTCACCCATCGTATTTCTCAGCTCAGTGTTTGTTGAATCCATGAATCAACAGTGAAAAGAGCATGAAACAGACAGTCAAAAATCCCAGGTGTGACAAACCCAGCAACCATGTTGACAGCACCACCATTTTGCTCCGAGGTGCTTACTCTTGTAATCAATCCTCAACAGTCATTACAGGAGGCAGTGTAATAACTGAAAGGACACAGTCTGGACTTAGAAGCCCTGAGTATGAATTTCATCCCTGCCACTTGCTGGAATGTGACCTTGGATGGAGCCCTTGACTGTCTCAAGTCTCCGTTTTCTTCCAGAGGAATAATTAGAATTATTATGGAATAATTAGACTTATACCATGGTTGTCTTGAAGTTCAAGTAAGATAAGAGCTTGTCAACCAAACATTCCCAGTGGTATTTATCAGAACAAGACACTCTTGAAGGGGAAGGAGTCTTTTATTTACCAAGGTGTCTCCAGCACCCTACACAGGGCATGGCTTACACCAGGTGCCCCAAAAGTGCTTGATGGATAAATGAAGCTTCTCATAAGCCCCAGCACCACAGAGCAATGAACCTTGGGAACATCAGATCTCTCTACTGTTCCAACCTGGAAAAGATGCCCCATTTGCTTCTAAAGAGAAGCAAAAGGACCCCAGAGATGGAGTGAGGCTGAGGTGTGATGGGCCAGATTTCCTCTATTTTCCAGAAGAATCCCAAATGATAACAGTCTGTCTAAGTGTCTAGCCAAAACCATGACTTTAGGTCCCCTGGAACATGTGGCTTGACAGTAGGGTTTCAAGATCAGAGTGAGCATCCTCAGCTGCAGAGAGATCAAGCTTTCTGCTCACGAAAGTTCATTTCCAGAAGGGAGAGATGAGGCCATCCAAGCAATGGCTTCTGATTCTCACATCCTGAGAAAAAGCCACAATATCTGCCTCCTTAATTGAAACTAGGGACAGGGGAGAAAATAAGAGGGGAAGGGGGTCTCATATGGAGCGAAACTGTGTTAAAGCTAATAAAATGAGAATTATTCCACGGAACAATAATTTCTCAAGATGGGGCAGAGAGGCTGGCTTTGGGAGTGGGAAATGACTTCACTGGGAAGGCTTCTGCCTGGTTTGCAAGGGATAAAGCTTGCCTTTGTTACTCTCCTGGCTTCTGTTCCCAGAGCTCTAAAGTATAAAGGCTTCTGGCAGGGTATCCCAGGTCAGCACTATTGTTCTAGGATTTGCTACTGAAAGGGCTATTCACGTGGAAACCTCTCCCAGGCCAGGCTTCTGTTGGCCACCGTTTGTTTACACACTGGTTTAACAGGCAGCCCACCTAGGAAGTTTGGACAAACCAGACCAGTTGGGCATTGCGCCATCTCTCCTAGTCCCACCTTGCCAGCTCACTACTGATGAAGGTCCAGAGCCCAGTCTCCACTCCTTTTACAAATGTGTTCTAAGCATCCATCACATGCTAGGTGTTGAGACTATAGCTGGGGGTAACCAAGACAAACATCAATTATAGCAGAAATCCATGAAAGAAGAAAAAGACCTTTCCTCGTCTTGGAAAAGAGGAGCCACAAACAGAAAGTCCTTTCCAGGAATATGAAAAAGGAACCACAATTTGGGATCACTGGTCAAGATTCAGGATCCCTGGAGAAGACAATGTGTTAAGAACCAAAGTGGAGGAGGCTTGAATAGGGAAAATGTCTCCAGTGAGAGAAAAAGCCCTAGAATGTGATCTGCACCTCCCTTGTCCTCCCAAATCAGTCCCAAAATACAGTCATGTTGTACTTTGAGACCACCCTTCAGTCTCCCTGCAACCCAGTTTTATTTTAGCCCACTTGAGCCCTGATTTCTGGCAGAGGACACCGCCAGCGTGAGTTACAGGATGAAAACCTCATGACAGTGTATTCTCCTGTCTGAAGAAGGTGGAAAGGGGCTGTGTTTATTCCTCTATCCAGGCAGGGAAAATGGCTCTGGGAACCCAGATCTGTGAAACTGGCTTAAGAGAGATACGTGGATTTATAGACAGACAACATGATGGCATAGCAAGGGAAGACCTGGCCGATTTTGCCTTACAGAGAAATTGTAATGTTAGATGTTGCAAAAGACTTCATCCCAAGGATGTGAGAAATCCACAGATGGAACCTTACCTGTCTGGACCTGCATGACATAATTTATGTAAAAAAAAAAAGAATTTCCTAGTTTCTGGCTTGTCATCTGTGTCACTTCTCCCCAGATGAGGAGTTCTCACGCTCACTCTCTCACGTTAGGGTCTGGCTGAAGAGTTCAGCTTTGGACCAGTTACCTTCTTGATCCTATGTCCTCAACCACAAAATGGGAGTGAACATTGTCATTATCCTGGTAATAATAACAGCAGCTGAGATAATGATGAGAAAAAGTGACTACAGGAGTGAAGATGAACATCTTGGCATTTATACAATCAAGACAGTGTTCTCTTCCTCACTGAATGGGGAGGGTTTATACTAAAGCAAGTTATAAAAAGCTGATTAATACTTTACAAACACTTGAAACGAATATGTGTGTATATATATGTATATGTATGTGTATGTGTATATATGTATATGTATGTGTGTGTGTGTGTGTGTGTGTGTGTGTGTATATATATATATATATATATGACTGGGACATTGTGCTGCACACCAGAAATTGACACATTGTAACTGTACTTCAATTTTTAAAAATTACAAACACTAGGTTAAAAAAAAAAAAACTCCCTGGAAGCTCACCTCTTCTCTGGTGATTGTAAAGTTTGCCCAGGTTTGGGGAAAGCTAGCCAGCTGAGTCGACGCTGCTGCATATCACCTGCCTCCCCCTCCCCTCGCACCCCTCTACGACAAGGCAGAAAGGGTGGGCAGGGGAACACAGTTCAGCACTTATTTTTGGACCCAGCTCACTAAAAATACCCGAGCCTTCCTGTTTGATCACTCTCCCTTTTGACCTGAACGGATCGCGGGGCCCCGCGGCCCGCCCCACCCTCTGCCCCGTTGTCCTTTAAAGGAGAAGGGCGTGGAGACGGATTCCTGCCGCTCAGGGACAGATGTGCGCCGCCCGGGCAGGCAGGGGCCGCGGCCGCACTGACGTCAGGGCAGCGCTCTCTCCGACCACCCGAAGGGAGGGGGGAAGCCGCGCGCTGGGATTGGCCGGCCAAGTGCGAGCGCCGGCGCGGATTGGCTGGCGAGGTTTTAGAGGGAGTCCCGCTCTCCAATTAAAGGGCCCGTCTGCGCTGTGTTGCGCGCAGAGCTCCCCCTGGGCCCGCGATCTTGGCCATTCAGCCACCGCTGTCCCCGCTGCGCGCCCTCGCGCCTCTGCCTAAGAAGCCAGGCGCTGTTTCTCCACCGCGGAAGAGGATGGCAAAGGTGGCCAAGGACCTCAACCCGGGAGTTCAGAAGGTGAGCTGAGATCTGTTTGTATTTACCCCGATTCTTTCTTTTCCCGTTTCCCTCGCCAATGGGTTTGCGGAGACTTACCTAGAAGTAAGGAGAAGGAAATGCATTACATTCCAAGACTTCATAGAAAATAGAATCCTTGGGAATACATGTTTAAGATAACAGGCGCACACCCCAAATCTGACTCTTAAAAGCCATTGTGGAAAGTATTTGCAAAGGATCTTAGTTCTTTGGTGATGCGAATTAGAATTTAAATCAGGTAAAACTTTTTCTTAAATGGTAATTCTCTGGTCCTTAGGGAAAAGCCCTACCTTCCCCTTCCTGTGATTGAGGTGAAGGTTTGAGGAGGGGGAATATTTACTCACAAGGAATTTCGCCTTTTGCTGTCATCCTGGTGTTCTGTGTTATTCACACACAAAGAAACCAGTTTCTTTAGTTGGTGATGTTGGCAGGGGCAGCAGTTCCAGCACACGGGAACTAATTTCTGTCCCCGGGGTCTGCACGTTTCCCTTTCAAGAAGGGCTGGCGGAGAGCCCAGAAGGTCACGGGTGAATTGCTGCCAGAGGGGCCTGCAGCTGTGCCTGTAGCTCCAACCCCTCCAGTTACTTACCTGAATGCAGTTGGGAGAGGCCACAGGCTGGAGGCTTATAGGACATGTGAGCTGGAAGGAAGCCCAGAGACCGACTCGGCCGATGGAGAAACTGAGGCCCAGGGTCACAGAGACTTGGTTCCAGCAGGCAGCAGAGACTAAGGAAAGCCTTAAGCATCAAAACCCTGGTCCTGCCACTTTTTAGCTGCATCACGATAACTAAGTTATGTTTCTGAGCCTCAGTTTCCTTGTCTCCCATGGGGGATGACAGGCCCCGCTTCCCTCACCGCAACAGTAACAGTGATGGTACACAGTGGGGTAATCTCCCAGAGCAGTCATTGTTTAACTCTGATTTCAGGAAATTTGGTCTTGTAGGGCAAAGTCCCCCTTAGGCATCTGCCATTAGCTGGGGGGATTGGAATGTGAGAAAAACAAACAAAAACATACCTATGTCAGAATCAAAATTAAAATTAGGATGCAAGCCAACCACTTAGAAGGGCAGGATTCATGCATCTGATTTACAGCTGGGCCACTGCATGGCTGACCTGCGCCAGACACCCACACACAGAGTCCATCAGACCCTTCTAAATATGTACACCAAGGCGGACTTCATCAGTACATCTCAGGAATGTACCTGCCCCCTTGGATTTGTCAGACTATTTGCAGAATCAAGTCAGCTCTCTTTCTTTGGAATTCTTGCAACACCTTAGATATTGGTAAGATACCTATTAATTTCTGCATAGTAGTAAGTCCTGCACATACTGCTCTGATTTCCCTACCCATCTTTCTAAAGTCCTTGAGAACAAACCTTTCTGGCTTATCTCTGTTCCAGTGCTGCATGCCATACACAGCAGGACTCAACCGACTACCAGTTAACCACATAAGACCATAGTGTCCACGGACATACATTGTGTGTGTTGTTGTTTTTTAATTTGTGGTAGCACTGGTGTATTTGTGTGTCTGAACTGCCTCCCCAGATTCAGCTGAGGTCAAAGAGTTTAGAGCTAAAGGGGCAGAGGCTCACTGTCCTCTGGAAAGTCAGATGATTCGGTGTGGTTTTACTACAGGCTGGTTGATGGTTAATGTGTGAAGGGAGACAGGGTACATGGACCATCCCCCTCCTCCTCAGCACCAGCCCAGGCCACCCCTTGGGAGGAAGTCTTGTTTTTATTTGCCTTTGCATGGGAGAGAGTGATTGTCCTGATTAGAGGTGGAACAAGGTCTCCTTCTTGTCACCCCCTAGTGCCAACTTCCTTGGCCTGCAAAGGGTTTATTTTCCATTTAGCTCCAATTACAGGCTTAGAGTAAGCATGTGGTGGGTGGAGATGAAAGGGCGGTTATTTTTTTACCCCTTGGGACTGTGACAATCAATCGGGAGGAGGATCACCACTTGTAAACTCACCAATGTCTTCAACTCAAAAAGTCAAGGGGAGGGAAGGGAGTCGGGGGAGGGGGGACTCTCCTTGCTGAGCTGTACAGCAGTGATGAGACACTGTGTCTTATCAACCGCATGCTGAAAATCTTTTATTGCCTGTTTACTTTTTAAATCTGCAACAGTGGGGGGTTTTCTAACACTGGGCTCCAGGATGCATTATCACAGTTCGGCATTTTGAAACCATTTCCTAGGCTCTTAGCGCTGCAAGGGACCTATTTACAAAATGAGAAATAATTTAAAATGGCATACAAGCTGTCACCACTGCCCTGCCCCCAAGGGGAGGGGGGCTGTTGTGGGAATCCCTAGCAGCTGGAAAGTCATAAAAAGGTCTTCGAGAGAGAACATAAAATCCCCAACCTGGAGCAGCCTTTGAGATCATCTATCCAATTTCAGGCAGACCAGGGGAACTCGCCATGGGTCACATCTATAGTTAGTGGCAGGGCAGAGAAGCACTTCCCTCCCTTCTCTCATTTGTGCTGAGTCGAATGTTCCCATTGGCTGCCCAGGAGCCATCACTTGTCTTTTGACTGGGAAAGAGAAGTTCCCCTCACATGGAGAGTTCCTTGAGAATGATGAACTAGCCAACATTCCGTGGTAACAAACAGCCTGGAAGGCCAAATGTCATTTCTCTTGGTGGAATCAACCACCGTTGTGGATGTGTTCTGCTCCTGTTGATTAAGTGCCCAGGATTCTTGTCACGAGATCTGGGTTCAAATCTCAGCTCCACCACTTTCACTGTGTGCTCTTAGGCAAGCTGATTAACTTCTAAGCCTGTGTCCTCAGCCAAAAACTGGGGAGACAGTAGCAGCATCTCCCTCCCAAGGGGTCTATGATCATCAAATGAGATGATTTATACAAAAGGCTCAGCCCATGAGCTCAAATGGACTTAGCCATTGTTACTGTCGGTGGTGGTTGTGTTTCAGTGGATGTGTGAAGGCTGAAAGGGTTCTTTAGGTGAATGAAGGATACACCTGTCTTCTTCAGATGACTGTCCCATCTAAGGAGCAGCTAGTTTTCATTTGGTTGAACGAAAACCAGCGGCACAGCCTTGGTAAACTAGAACCGACCGGTGATCATGTCTTCATTTGAGACCAACAGATACAAAATCTGCTCACATCACAGAGATTCCCAGTCATTGCGCATTTCATGCTGGAGTCAGGGAATGATAGGCCTGGAAGGGGGAGTTGGAGCTCCTTTCACCTTGTAGTTAAGGAAACGGAGGCCCAGAGGGGTCAAGCCCCTTCTCGGAGGGTGCTGAGAAGCTGTACTGGAGCCCATTCGGCTCTGCAAGAATATAGACCCTGTGGCTGCCAAAGAGCCATTTGCAGGAATTTGGAAAGGACTAGAACAAAGAGATCTGAGAGCATGTTCACTGTTGACTGTGCGTCTGCCAGTGGACCGGGTCCAAAGGGTTCTATTTCTCACTCCTCAGGACAATGTCGGAGAAGCATGAAATGAGGGCTCTTTTAAGTGCGTTGCCAGGGTCAGTTGGGCGTCTCCCTCCACCCTTCTCCACATCACATCCCTCTCGGCTTTCCTGTCCTCCAGCTCCGCCCTCCCCTATGTACTCAGCCCTTCCTGCCTTCACCTCCAGTTCCTGCAGCGTGCAAAACCGCTGGCATGCCGCCCAGGCGAGCCGATCCAACATCAACACGGCTCCTCGAGAATTGTCCTTGGCTCCCTCAATCTTAGAAATATATTAAGCTGTCACTTAAAGACCTTAATAGCCAAGCCGTTGGAGACATGCCCATAGGTGTATAAGCAACTTGGCCCAAAAGACAGCCATATTTAAAAAGAAAGAAGGAAGGAGAGAAGGAGAGAGAGAGAAAGAGGGAGAAAGAGGGAGAAGGAGGGAGAAGGAGGGAGAAAGAGAGAGAGAGAGAGAGAGCGAGAGAGAGAGAGAGAGAGAGAGAGAGAGAAAGAAAGAAAGAAAGAAAGAAAGAAAGAAAGAAAGAAAGAAAGAAAGAAAGAAAGAAAGGAAGAAAGGAAGAAAGGAAGAAAGAAAGAGAAAGAAAGGAAGAAAAAGAAAGAGAAAGAAAGAAATTATCCAAGTCCTTAAAAGGATCTCCAAAAACAGATAATGAAACCATTACTTTGTAAATAGCAGATACTTGTCATACTGTGCAATGGGTCTGAACATGTGGGGTTGGGGTTGACAACTGACTTTCAATGCCTCTGCCACCTTGGTGGTGGGACACAGGGAAAAGCTGTATCACAGATCATCTCTAGGCTTCATCCTAAGCCATCTCAGCTCCAAGAACTTCTCCTGGCCCAGGGCTAACCAACCCTTCTACAAGTAGGACAGTGGAAAACGACTTTGGTATTCCCCTCTGAAGACCCCAGAGTCTGATCTCCTCTCCATGTTAACTGACCAAAGGTGACAAGGGAGAAAAAGAATAGGCTGAATTCAGCAAAGGCTGGGGACCGGGAAGGAGGGACAGATGCTCACATGTGCGTCTTCCTTTCCCTCTCCGGCCACTTCCGGTGAGAATGAGGTAAAGAGCAGAGCAATCAGGGAGTAGTTCCTTGTGTAACCCACTAGAGTGAACCTGACTCCAGGGGAGGTATTTGATTTGACTTTGGGAAGGAGAATCTTTCTTTCTTTCTTTCCAACTTTCACATTCAAAATAGTGTGCGTATAATACAGCGGAAATCTGTCACGATGAGCACAGACCTTGGGAGTTCTTATCTCCCCAGTGTTCATCCAACGCCATTTAAATATGTATCGCAAGAAAAGTTTTCTGACAAGGGATCAAGTCATGACAGCAACTGCAGGCACTTACTAGTGACTTTGGATAGGTCATTTTTTTCTAGGAAGTGGCCAACTTTGGGTGAGAACTGGACTTCCTTCTCCCTACAGTCCACTGACCTTTCCTGGACATCAAGCTGTCTCTCAAATAACAAATGATTATGGAAAAGTGGGCCTAAAATTCTATTCCACTGAAAGCAGAAGTGTGGAGAGACAGCTGCTGCCTTCCTTTGGAAACATCCCCCTCTTCCCCTTCATTTGCTAATAGGAAGAGGATTTGGCTGGCAGCTGCCCCCATCTCACCAGGTGCAGGACCACCAGCCACTTCTATAGGAATCCCTCGAGATCGTACCATTTCCTTAACTTGACATGGAACATTCGGGGTCTCCTGAATCCATTCTCAGAGCTTCTCACATATCAGTGGCACGGATCTGCAGAAGCTCCAGGAATGCATTCTATGAAGCTTTTATAGAAAGAGAGAAACTAGAATTTGGGTCTCCTATGTGCACTAAGACTCTTTTAGCAGCCAAAACTTATATTTGGTATATAAGCCTAAATATTTGTTGGGGAGATTCAATTGTGTTTTCACAAAAACATAAACAATAATACAACTATCAAGCTTTATAGACTCCCAAATCAACCCTTTGCTCATGGTCTGCTCTTTTATATGAGAAGCAAACCCTTTTCCATGTTTTCTCAGAAACGACCTGTTGGTCTTACTTTTATCATCCATTCAGACTCTAGCGCCCTAAGGACTGCAGGAAGACCCTGTTCTCTGTTATGACAGTTTGGGGGACAGGCAAAAGAAAGGAAGGGAAAGGCATCTTTTGAGTACACTCAGGGTGCTTGATGTTTTCACACATCTTATCTCATTTAGCCTTTAAGACCACTGTGCAAAAATATTCATGTCCTTTTTTACACATGAGTAAATGAAGACTCAGAGTTGAAATGACCAAGATCATAAGATGACAGGTTAAGAATGCAAACCCAATCTTCTCTGATTCCAAAACTAAAGCTCTTCCACTATAGAGAGGAATAAGAAGGCTTTCGTCAGAAGCAGAATTCTGATGGAGAGGGACTAGGATTATTATTTCAGAGAGAGAGAGGCTAGGATTATTACTGCAAGCTTCACACAAAAGCGAAGGTCTTCCTACACATTGACAGTGCAATTCAAGAATTGCCCAGCATTTGCCAAATGTTATCAGGCATCTGTATTTCTCTAGTATTTCTTGGCCATAACCAGGTCTGTATTGTCACCCACAGTAAGTCAAAGCCAGTTCCCAGGTATAGAAGAGGGGCTTTCCAGATTTCTCCATTCCTGGTTCTCTAGAAGACAGATAGAACTCTCTTAGGAGGAGGCTAGTAGAGAGACAATCTAAGGAATTATACAGTATTATCCAGAAATTACTGAAGAAGCAATGACACTTGACCAAAAAAAAAAAAAAAATCTTAGCGATTCAAGTTCTAGAGCTTCCAGGACATTCTATCCTGGGGATTAGCTTGGCCTCTGGAATGTGTATCTCTACATGCCTGGTCTACCCAATAACATGTGAATCAGGACCAAGCAAAACACAGCCCAAGCCCCCACCAGGACATGCTTTAAAAGGAAATAAGATTGCAGAGGGAGAAGAAACCCAAGGCTCTGTTTGGCAGGTCATTCTTGTGAAGGACAAAGTTAGCGCTGGAGTCCAGCCCCCAGTGACTGTTTCAAATCCACATGATTTGTTTATAGATTGATATATTTTTTTGTTCCTCCTCCTGTTTTAAAGCATTGGATCCTTTGTAAAATTAATCTTTGGAGAAAAATGTGAAGGAATGATTATATAGAAGAGCTGAGAAAAATCTTGTCATCTGCTTGGTCAATCCCTTCAAGGTGCAGCCGGGCCATGGGGGGAAAATATCATATCCAAAATTTACCTGTGAGGGATGCAATGACTCGTGGCATCTTTTAAGAATGAAAGGGGAAAGTTTGTCTTCTCAATTCCATCACCTCCATGCCCAGAGTACCCTGGTTTCATGTCACACTCATACCTTCAAAGTTCAGAAGGTCAGGTGAACATTTTAGCTGTGAACTTAGCTCTGGACACATGGTTTCAGGGTCATTTTGAAGAGGGGTTAAACACACAACCCTGGCAAGCATGGAGATCCAGATGTGACTTGTAGTTCTGCCATTGTCTGGGTCTGCAGCCTTTGCCAAGTTGCTTATTCCCTCTGGACCTCTAGTTCTTCATTTAAGAAAGAGAGTTTATGAGAGGTCTATATTTAGGCAACAGTTTAATGAGATAAAAAGCATGTAAAGTGCCTGAATGCATAATAAGCGCCCCAAATAACATTTCCCTCTGCTGTTACTGTTACCCCCTCTCAGCAGCACAGTGCAGAAACCCCATAGGTAGTTAAGGGCTAGAACGTGGAGGACCAAAGTTCAGCTTTCTGATGTCACATGTGGCTTCTAAGAGATCAGATTGCAGGACCTTCTCTTTGTAGCTAAACTTAGACCTGGCCGTAAACAGACTCAGGTCACATCATCTGCGGAATCATGACAATGGTAACAATTTGCCTTGGGTGTCTGGTTGCCACACTTCTGAAGAGCAGCCCTCCCCTTCGTTGAAACCGTTTGCTGGCCCCAGCTGTGTGATTTTACATGGCCACTTACCTTCACCAAGCCTCAGATGTCTTGCTTACAAGGCAGGGTCACAGTCCCTCATTTCTTCATTTAGCAACCATTATGTGCCAGTCACTGTGCTAAGTGCTCAAGACGAGACAATGAATAAGAAAGTTTTGGTCCCTGCCTCATAAACTTGAGTCCAGTAGAATGTGCTTTATATGGAGGTAGGAGAAAAATCAAATAATGTCAGTGTTCTATCATTCTGTGTGTTCCTTGACCTCCTCCATCACACACATACACGCACTCACACCCTTCTTTCTCCCCCTTTGCCATCTGCCTTCAGATTTCCCAGCACTGCCCACATTTGAGCCACTCCCAGCCCCAGTCATCTCTACAGTGTAACAGTGGGATGAGTATGACAATTCTGCTCCCAGCTGTTGCATTTTTAAACAGGGCATTGAGTGAAGAGAAGTCTGAGGCAAGAGGGCTACTGGCAGCAGTTCTCAGGTACCACTGGTAAGCAGTGGCCCCTACAGCCCCCTTGTAGACATGTGGTGATAGACCAGTTGTCTGTCTGAGAAGCAGCTCAACAACCCAGACTCTGTCCTCCACGGTGTTGGTGTCAGGGGCACCGTCGGGCAGGAGCATGGGATAAGAGCTCTTGGCTGATGAATGCCCCCCTAAGAAAGCTGCCTTAAGAAGACAGCATCTATTTGGGCTGTATGACTAAGAGGTATTTCCAGGTACTGATTCACGAGGCTGACCACCAAGGTGACTGACCCGACTAAGCCTCTGGCTGGAAGAGGTGGAGGGAAAGTGGAGCCCAGACCTGCGCTCATCCTGGAGGAGCGCCACCCACCTACTGAGACAAACCTGAGCTCCCCACCCCAGCTTTGGCCCTGTGGCCAGCAGTGTCCTTGTTAAGCGATCCAGCTTCAATGTGGGGAAGGGACAGACTGGGGACTTCTTATTTTAGAGGAAGTCTCAGAGGGAGATTTTTTTTGCATCTTGTTAGTAGATAGAGGAGAGGTTTTTAATCAGGGATCTGTGGATAGAATTGAGGGTATCAAGGAACGTAAGTGAGGAAAAGCATTGTATCCGTATACACCCAACCTCTAGCTGAAAGGTAACATTTCCTTCCATCATGAATGAAGGCAAAAGCCCTGGCAGTTTAGCGGCCCCTGTGCCTCATTTTTTTAAAATCAAATAAAGCTACTGTATATGACTTTTACATTAGACAAAGGTAACTGGGTGTAGGTCCCACGCCCTTTATACCGATAGAAATCTGGTATTTTCATATCCTATTACAACCAAGAGAGATGACCTGCGTACGGCTCACACTTCTCCCTGTTCTGAAATAACAGTAATTAAGTCCATGGCTGGATCTTGTTAATTAACTTAACAAAGGCACATATGTTACTAAATTGCAGATTTGTTTTTATATATTGGTATTATTTCAGTAACACTCCTTTCCTTTGTAATCCTACGTATTTTAAGTTGTACATTTAAAACACTGTTCTGACAAGGGACACTTTGATGTCAGACAGCCAAAAGACCTCAAATATATTAAGACTTCGGTCAAAAGAAAGCTTTAACAGTATTCTACACATACACACACACAAATACACACACATATGCATAAACACACATGCACACCCACAACTATAGTGGATTGAGAACCGAGGTTCTTGAGTCTAAAGTCCAGCTCCGCCACATTTCCTATGACCTTGGACAAATGACATTACCTCTGAGCCTCAGTTTCTTCATCAATAAAATGGGCCTCAAAGTTGTCCTTGCAGCATAATCTATTAAGTTCTTAACACAGTATCTGACAACCAATGAGTGTGTGTTAACCGTGAGAAATCGTCACTATTAAAAGAGCCAATGAGAGCAAAATGGGAAAGAAAAAAAAAAAAACATTATTTCGATGAAACTTATTACCCACCTCTGATTTGGCCAACTTTAAGAATTTATTCTGTGCCAACACATATTGTGTGTAATGAATGTAAGCCAGGGACTGAGCTGGGAAGTGGAGAATTAAAAGGAAAGGAATCCCAGAGGCTGATGGTTTCAGAGACAGGACAGCCAGTCTGGCCATCTAGAGATTCTCTTCACAGAGAATCACAACAGTGCCAAAGGCTTGAGCAGAGGTACGAATGAGGGACCAAGGGACAGCAGAGAGGAAATACTTAACCTCACCTGGGGAGGTGATCACAGGAAAACTTACCAAGGAGGTGACATCTGAGCTGAGCGTTGAAAGACGAGGATGAATGAGCCACTAGGACCGGGTCACAGTCTAGTTTTGTGTGTTCCACGTCTGACACGCATCTTCTCCATTTTATGTGACTTGTAACTTGGGGAATACCACGCATCTTGACCTGTAGAGAAATACACTTCTATGTATCCATCCATCCATCACACACATCTTTTAACTCTCATCTGAGAACTTACTCCTCTGGCCTCTCAACCAAAACCCTTTGGGGCAACAGGCCCACCAAGCTGACACACAGAAGACTTCAGGCAGTGGCTTGAGCCTCCCAAGCTCAGCAAAGGAGTTCCGGCAAGCTCACCCCCACTGAGTTTGAATTTCTGCAGGAAGATGTAGATGTGTGTTGTGACAAAGGGAGACAAAAAGTTAACTGAGGATATGCAACGTATGTGGAAAGAAAGGTACACATGCGCGCACACACACATACACACACACACACTGTGAAATCCAGCACGCTGGACCTGTGGGCAGAATGTGAAAACACATTTCTGAGGGCCATAGGATGGTGTTTGTGCACCCCAAGTTTCATGCAGTTTCCAGTCCTGAAGCCATTTAAATGATAATTGGCGGGAAAGAAATCCCATGGGAGATTCCATGTTGAACCATGAGGATGAAAATTTTGAAATGTGGGAACCTGACTAACCAGATCCAGAATCTTGCATGGAAACCATTCCTTCTGCGCAGTTCCTGCTTCAGACTTCTGACCTGGTCTGAAGCTGTGGGTTCGTTCTTGCCATGTTTTAGAGCAGGTGAGGCATCGGAATGAAACACGCATGGTTTGGATATCAAAATGCCACTGGGATGATTGTCATCAGCTGATTTTTGTCAGTTGCATATGGTACATTAAACAGAGGGAGAAAAAACATCCCAGATGATTCCCTGCCAATTATCCAGAAAAATGAAATTCTGGGGATCAATCCCTGGGTTTGCAAGGATCTGACAAAGAGGTGAGGATTGAAGAAAAAGCTGTATTTCCTGGAGTCTGACCTCTTACACAGTCAACAGGCCCTAACAGCCCGTGGGGAGAACACACTCTGTACGAAGATTCATGCTAATTAGAACAGCTCTTGCCGCCTGCCCGGCACCTTTCCTTGGACCCAGCACAGGGCTGGGACCATCACAAGGGAAAGCATCATATACTTATTTGAATAATGATTGTACTGTATATTTCAGCAATTAGAATTCACTTCTAAGAGGTGGAATGGGCCTCACAGATTTCCTGGGTCAACTTCCTTGTTTAACAGACAAGGAAAGAGATAACTAGCAGGTTAGGTGACTTGCTCAGGGTCACAGAGATAGCATGTAGAAGAGGTAGGGTTAGAGTTCAGGGTGTCATCCCATTTCAGGTTCAGAAAGACTTAAAAATGATTCTGTCCAAGTACCCCAACCAAAACCTTAAACGGAGATGAAACAGGTGACCAGATGCTCTAAGAACAACCGACAAGCACTGAGTCCTCCTAACGAGATCTGGTTCCTTGAAGCCCTCTAATTATTAGACAGCTCTGTCTTATTTTGAGCTAAAATAGCTCTCTCTCTGTCTCTCTCTCTCTCGCTCTCTCTTTGCAACTTCCCCCCCATTGGTTCCCTCTGTTTCCTTAGTTCCTTAGTTCAAGGACGCAGTGGCCACTTTTTTCTAACATTCTGGTACTGGTTCACCAACCAAGTCCTACGTATTGGTCAAGGAAGTCAGAGCACCCATTTCTTGGGTTACTTCCTACCTTCTGGGAGACCCAGTGTCTGCTGGTAGCTGAGAGACACGGTCAACAGACAGCCCCCGGCTTTCGCCTTGGCATTAGTTCTGCGACCTGTGCTACCTCCTCCACCTGGGTGGGATGCTTCTCCCTCCTTCCAGCCTCAAGGCCACTTCTGTGCCACCAAACTATCCTACTTCTTGGAAGAGAGTCTTTTAAAGTGGAAAAACATACCAAGTGAGAAGGGAACAGGAAATTTTAAATCACCAAGAGAAGAACTCCAAACTCATAAACACTCATGGAAAATCCGCACGGCTCCACATGCAAAGTACCTGATTAATAAAAAGGGCTTGGACAGGGAGGTAATAGGAAATCAGAAAAGGCTATGGAGGAAAAGAAAAAACCTGCAGTAAAGAGGGCAATATCTTTTTTAAAGACGATTGGCCAAGTTGTCATAGCTTATTACTACACGGGATGCTAGAACAGTAAGAACGTTTTCCAAGTTTTATATCCTGATGACTTTTTCGTCTGGAGGGAATGCTCAATAAATAAATAGGTATAATTAAAAACTGTATCATTCCATTTCTGTCATATTTAAAAACAGGCAAATCCAATCTACAGTGAGAGAAGTCAGAATAACAGCTACCTCTAAAAGACGAGGTACCAACTAGAAAGGGGCATTTGTGAATTTTTGCTGCATGTAAATTTTACCTTGAAGCACTGTTAGAAAACAAATGAGACAGTATTTTATTTATAATTATATTTATATTACTTATAATTATATTTATATTACTTATAATTATATTTATATTATTTATAATTATATTAACTTATGATTTATCATTAGAAAGTGTTCTGTATTCAAGCAGAAGGATGTGAGGATAGAGGTTGAGGGCTGGGTTCTTGCTGGGGCCCCGCAGATGTATCACATTAACAGACAGCTTTGTCCCAGGGAGCTGCTACTAGGATGCTTTAGAATCTTTCCATTGGCTTGAGTCTGGCATTAAAGTTTCTACATGATGGGGGGGCCCTGTTCAGCCCCATGCATCACTGCAACGTTCTGCTTCCCCCAGACTGACGCGTCACTTTTCCCCTGGACATGCCCGTTCTTCCTCACGTGCATGCTAAAAGGCCTTCCTCTTCCTAGGCCAAAATTCCGCCCATGCCTCAGTGCCCTCCTCCATGAAGCCTTCGGTGCAGAGCGAGTTCTCTCTCCCCTCCTGAACTCCTGTCCCATGAGCTCCCGCCTGTGCCTCCATTCATCAGCTCCCTGAGGGCAGGGATCACCCCCTTGTTTCTCCTCTGTCCTCCCCAGAAAGCCAGGTGCACAGTAAGGGCTCAACTGTATGAATGGATAGAAAAGGAAATGGGATGAACTCAGGAGACAGGGGGAGAAGGAACGGTATCAGAAGACATTAGAGCAAGTAGGATCTCCTTCCTTCCTGGCAGAGACAAGGAATCCTGAGGGGAAAGAGCGGGGAGAGACAGAGGATGAGGGCGGAGGACACAGACCGACGTGGAGCAGAGTAGCTGAGACCCTTAGCCTCTTCCAGACGGAGCCCCACACACGTTGCTTAATCTGAAGCCTCCTGATTCGTGGACCAAGATCAGGACTGGCAAGGTGGGAGTGGGGCCAGGGGGGTGGGAGAAAGACTCCTTGGGAGGATTTAGGAAGGATCTTAAGATGAAAGGGGAATGAAAGAGAGAGGGATGGGGAAGGCACCCTTCCAAAGCAGACTCTGAGTTGTTGCTGTCTGGTCCCAAGTTTTATTATCCTCCTTCAAACTCGTCTACGAAAGGACTGACTTTAAGATGGTAGATGAGCCAAGCCTTGACTTGTCTCCTTCCTTCAGACAACTAACTCAGACCTTCAGCTGAACCTCGAGGCCCCCTGTTTCTGGCTGGAAGCGTCTTGAGAACAAAGTCCTGTGATTCCCATGGTCTGGGGAGGTAGTTGGCTGGGATCTCTAACCAACAGCAGTCACATCTCAGGAGGGTTGTTCCTCCCAGAGCCAAGGGCCGGCAGGACGACTGAAAATTGGCTGAAATGGAATCCAAACCACTCATAGCTCAGACCACTATCTACTTTAAAGTTTCTAGTCCTTGATGCATATTTATACCAAAATAGGGCCAGCGGAAAAGTTCCATCTGTGTGGATTTTAAGAGTTTTGCCTTTCCTCAGCCACGTTGACCACACTCAGGAAAGTAGCAGAATCACTGCCAAGTCTATGCTCTTTGAAGTGCAAGAAATTCTGAGAAGGCCCTGGACCCATCATATTTCTTCTTATCCTGAAGACTCCGAGTTGGCACTCCCTTTGTGAAAAAAAATGCTTAATATCAACACCTCCCATTGCTTTATAATTTTAGCTCAACCTTTGACACCGTGCTGACCATGAACACTCTTTTGAAAGAGTGGATAAGCCTGTTCAAAGCTTTGCTGGGTGAAATGACATTGTTGATTAATATTTTCCCATCTTTTAAAAATCTGAATGGCCCAGTTAATCACTTTAATTCTCCTCTTTACTTTGCTAGTAGAGAAATAGGCCTAAATTTTCTCCTCATTTTTATGAGTCATTCCATAGTCCTCGGAACCACAATGCCGGAAGCTTCAACCAGTTCTGCTCTTGGTATGAGGGTCTGAAACAGAAGCTTTGCCCTTGTACTTGGCATATGAAATGCACTTATCAAGCACAGGCCAGACATTGTGCTACATTGTTTTTTCCCTTATCTTGACACAAATCCCATTTTACAGATGAGTAAACTAAGATGAACAGGGATTAAGTCAATTGCCAAGGTGACATAGTTAATGTGATGAACATGAATGAAAGGTAGGAAGTTCAGTCCACAGCTCCCCCTTCTCCCTTTAAACCATTTCACATCTACACCAATCATATTTACAGGGTTCCAGAAGGATGGGCCATGAACTTGTTGGTCACAGGATGGACTGAGTTGGTACCCAGACACGCATTAACAATGCTCAACCACATTGGTCAGCACTTGTCTCCCTTTTCAGTTCATTCGTCCTTTTGATTATGTCAAGGAGAAAAGTCTCCATCTGGTGCGAAAAGGGCTTTAACACCTCAATCTCTTGCTCAACTTCACTTTGAAGAGATGGAGAGCTGCTCTCAGGTTCAGAGCTTTAAGAAGGCAAGAGTATTAGCTAGAATTTCATGTTGTTATTTCATATTTATTGTATTTCATATGGTTACCTCCTGTTTTTATACGTTTTAGAGATAAAGGTTTTTTTCCAAGAAATGTTTTTTAAGGTGATTTCTTTAAACAAAAATAAGTAAATAATCACACACATGGTATCCTGAGGAAAGGATTCAGAAAGGAGGAACCCAGGGCTTCTCTGCTATTTGATAATCCCTGACCGCTATAGCACCTGACGAGTTTCGAAACCTCTTATGTAAATTACCACATTGGAGTCTCACAACAACCCCATAAAGCAGGTAGGGATCATGATCCATTTTTTCAAGTGAAAAAAAAAAAAAATCAAGGTTCAGAGAACAGAAACTGCTCACCAGGATCACACAGGTAGCGAAAAAGTAGCCAGGGCTCAGGTTCAACTCCTCAAGCTCCAGCATGCCCAGTGTTCCCGCAGTGCTCCACCAGCACATCAGGTCAAGGGCAGGACTGGAGAAAGGGATATTCCAAAGCAATGAGCTAAAGCCAGAAATGCCACGGAAAATCTGCAGAATTTGATGACTCTCACGACTTGCCTGGGTTGTCACAATTTCCCAGTGCTTGTATAGATTCTATTTCATGGAAAAGCCTGCAGTTGCGACATTCTGAGCTCCTCTAGCAAAGTCTGACCATCTCCCTCTAGTGAGTCACCTTCCAGAAGGCTCAGAAACTGGTTCTCCTGTCTGGGGACCATCGCCTACCTTCTGGGGTACACCGCAGAAAGGATGACACCGACTAGAAATGGGCTCCTCAAAGAGGAAAAGCCAACTTCAGCCCAGTAAGAACACCATTTCTCCCAGCAGTTGACTAGGATTCAGACTGCAGGTCCAGGTGACTGGATGGGCAGGGATTCGATAAACATGGGAGAACCAGTGGGTCTGGGTGGCAAAGAAGGTAAGTGGGCAATTCCATCAGTCAATCCATGAAGAGCTTCCAGGAGCTGAACACACCCCTAGAGATGATGCTCAGAGCTGGAGAGAATAGTTGAAGTTATTTGAGCAGATTCATGCAGAAGAGAGAAGCATGCTGAGAACCAATAAGAGACCAGAACCAGTGCTAGAACCTTGGAGGGGGAGGGGAACAAGGGAGAGGAGCAGAGAAGGGCTATCTGGGTAGGCTGGGTGACCAGGGGAGGCATGCATTCTGGAAACCAGGTTAATTCTTTCTCCTTCCTACTCATTCTGTTAGGCATCAGGGCATCTATGATGTGTTAGCTTTTAATGCACCAAGAAGCATTGCTTGAAGGGAAAACTGAAAATGTTACAAAGGAAGCTATTAAAACGAGTGTTTATTGAGGAGATACTCTGTGCAAGGGACTGGTTCAGGCACTGGTGATAGAGCAATGAACTAGACACACAGGGACCCACGCCCATAGAACGTACAATCCAGCAGGAAAGAATGACATTAGAGAGTTACATCCATAATTAAATAATTCCCATTATTAATAACCCAATAAATAATAAGTCAATCACGATGGGTGCATGATACAGGCTTTTCTAAGACCCCATGATTGGGGTACCTGAAGGATGAATAGGAGTTAGTTAGGTGACGGGAGGGAGAGACCAGAAAGATGGTCCAGGCAGAGGGGACTGCAAATGGGGCCAGCTTAGCAATATACAAGAATTTGTCATCTCTTCTAGGGCATATGATTAAGTGAATAATTCTAAATTTACTCCAGAGGTAATTTTCTGGAAAGAAACTTGGCTGTTGTATCTCTGATTTTACATTTTAATTGGGTTCCATGAGCTTCAGAGGTGAGACCTTGAAAGGAATTTGCTTGCAAAGTGAATGACCATCTGCTAATTTCTGTTTCAGAAAAATGAAAAACTTGGCCTCAGTCCTCCCTTAAGGTGTTTTCTTTTCTAAGACTCTGGTTTTCTTGTGTCAGGTTTTCTTCAACACTGGATTCCACTATGTAGTGTATGTACAACTAGTGCATTATGGAGGGGAAAATCCAGGAAAGGATGAAACATGTGAAAGGGTAGTTAGTTTTAAAAACATATGACAGCAATAAAGAGAGGAGAGGGAAGTCGTTTGTAAGAAGGAGACTTGTTTTAAACCAAGAAAATGTCATGTGAGAGACTCCACCCTTAAAACACAAGTGCTTTTCACCATCAAGGCACCAGCGTTGGCTGAAGGATGCATGGGTTTCAATGCCTCCATTGTCCCCTATTTAGCGTGAGCTTCCCAGCAAGAACTATTTGCATAAGCAAAGCCTTCAGACTTTGAATAACAGTGCTGTACACTTAGACCGCACATTTCCTCTCAGGATATTCAGATTCAGATAGGCAAGATCAAAAGTTCTCCAATTTGGTTTGCTGAGTCCTACCCTGCCCCCATCCCAGTCCAAAATTAAGTCCAGTCGAAGTGTGTTACCCTTGGGAAGCTCAGTAACACTGCCAGTTCAGAATTCAGATGCATGCACACCCCTCCACACACCGCCCAAATGATATCCTTAAAGGAAGTTGTGCTTAAGACATCAGGCTGCTAAAATCAGGAGAGTCTTAGTAAAACCGGGGAGGTATAATAAGTAAATATTGCTGGCCTCAACTTACAATTTTATGCTTGAGAAGGAGTGTATTAAGGGTCAAAACCTAAGAACCATGCAGCCAATGAGATTTTCATTTCCAAGTGTAACCAGGGGACACCAGACTTGTTCTCATTTAGGAAACTGGGGGGCTGGGGATTGGGCGGCAGCAAAGACTCCCTGCAGTGGCTTTATTTTCTTTTATCTCTACTCCCCTGAGCTACTTGGTAAACCTCTAGATAAGATTCCCAAGAGGAATGGATAACTTCTGGCTCCTGGTGAGACGACTTTACTTACATCTCCCTCCAACCCTGGCAGGGCTACCGAAGAAAGAAAAAAGACAACTTCAAGAAAAAAAGATTATGTTGGAGCCTCTGAAAACACTTTAGTTTGGCAAGAAATGCCAGGTCAGCTCCTGCCCTGGGGGGGATCCCTTTCACTGTTGATGATGAAAAACTGCCCACACTCTGGGAACCTGAGTGTCTCAAAAGGTCCCTAAAAAGTCTGCAGGTGAAGGGGAGGCAGGAGAACCCCTCCTTTCCCTTTTCTAATTAAGCCGCCAGCTAGCCTCTCAGATAATAGGCTGGCTTTTCTAGAAAAGGGAATGGTTTTGCCCCCTCGGCTGGTTTGATCTGTCTGCGCTGGTGCAATGCACGATTCACTATTCCCGGGCTGTGTCTGCAGCTAGTTCCCAGGGAGCTGGTGTCAAAGGGAAATAAGAGTTCAGTCCTAAAAATCCTATCACTTCAGCCCAGCAGGATCCCTTCTCCATAAGATGGGTGGACCTGCTTTGGATACAACCACATGTAAACCTCAGTATGAGAGAGAAGCTGGCAGCCCAAGAGGCCACTTCGCTTCCTGCCTGGGTCACTGTCATTTTCGCCCTGTGGATGGAATGTTAAACAAAGGAGTCAGGGCAGGGCCTGACAACTTCCCCAATTTTCTGTGGCCATCACACAAATCCAGTCCCCCAGCCATCAATCGCCCCGTTTAGGACTGGGAGCGTTTTGCCTTGTCTGTACTCCTCTTCTTTAAAGTGACCCCAGCCCCATCACCTGGGCAAAGCAAAAGAGAGATTCTGCGGATATTTTGAGGCTGCCCCCTCGCAAGGGCTCTAGCAGTGCCAACCAGAAGCGGAGCCCAGCCTGTTACAAACTATGTGAATTAGTTCATGGAATTGGTATAGCTCTTCTGTCCCAATGTCCCTCATGTCAGGCCTTTCCAGGAGTTGCAAACCCTTGAGAAATGTACTGGTTTGCATCTGGTCGCCTCTTGGCCTATTTTTTGATGAAAGTGAGGAAGGAGGGAAGGGGGCAGGGCACAACCACTGAAGGGATGACAGCAGTTGAGGACAGGACACACTGGTTAGAAGCAAGATGGCGGAAGGCTGGACTTCCAGTAGACCTTGAGCCTCGTGGCACGCCCACAGGCGCCACGACAGTTCCTAGGCTGACCATTAAAGTCCAGAAGTGGGTGGGGCCCAATTCCTGGGAATCCCCGCCCCTTCCCCAAGGTATTTGGAATATTCCTCCTACTAGTTAGCATATGAAATTACTGAGCCCATGAAAACTAGCAACCCTGCACCTCGTGGTCGCTCTCTCTCTTGCCTTCTGAGCTGTCCCCGCACTCTGTCTATGGAGTGTGTATCTCTCTAAATAAACTTGCTTTGGCTTTATGATGCCTCGTTCTTGCATTCTTTCCCGTGCAAGACAAGAACCTGTTCTCTGGCAAAAAAAAAAAAAAAAAAAACGTGCTAAAAACACCAAAGAGTGAAATTATCAAAAAGGCAGACAGAAAGAAGGAAAAGAAAAAAGGGGTAGATAATCCCCTATCGTGGCTCACTGAGCACTCGATTTTCGCTCCATTCTGCCAAGTGATGACGTGGTACGATGCAGACATTACTAACAGACTCAGCCGACCAGGCCAGATACCAGAGGCAACTCTGAGGGCAATAATTCGTTTTTAATCACGGGGAAATTTCCAAGATGGGGTCAGCTGTGGGGGTGGGATGTGGTTTTAGAACCAGCCAGTCTGGGTTCCTCCTTTTTTGGAAGCAGCCTCGAATCAGTGATGCTTGTCTGACAAGGGCAGAGGTGGGGCGGTGGGGGGGAGGTAAAAGCAGGGGCTTAAACAGAAAAGGCTTTCATTGTATATTTCCCTGTCCACATATGGATTTGCTTTGTGACTTGGTTTTCATAGCCAGATTAACCCTTTTTGTTCACACACGATGTGAACCTTGGGGGATCTCCAATAATTTCCTCCCTTAGAGGGGAAGACTGAACCAAACAAGTGGTTACAACTATAAAAATGTTCCGTGAAGAGTTATACACGGTGGTTAGGAATTTACTGGGGGAGTGGAGAAGGATCTAATCTAGGAAAATCAAGGACCTCCCTAAGGAAGGAAGGGGAGGAACTGGATGGTGGTTTCCAGGACTTCCCTGGGGCATGTTCCTCAAGGAACTTGAACAGATGATTAGGACCCGCTCCAGGGACAGCTGGTGTGGGAGACACAGGAGCAACGGGCCCTTCCACCCCATGCAGGGTGTGGGGACCAGCACACGTCCTGCTAACCTTTCACGTGCTCTAGAACATCTGTGAATTCAATGCTCCTTCCTGGCTGCCCTGATTTTGACTTAATTTTATCTGTTACACATGATGTGCTGAGAGAAAGAGAACAGTAAAGAAGAATATGGTATATGTTGCCCCAAACCCAAATTCTCCTAGAGCTGAACCAGGCCAAACTAATTTGATGGACAAAAACAAACCCAAACTAAAACTCAGCACTATTTCTTAGAGAGCGTGAAAAGTACTCTTATTGGGTGTTTGTTAAAAACTTCCTATGGGACATCAGACACTCCTAATAGCATGAGCTGAATCCATCAGACCATCCCCCAACCACAGCTAGTCCACGGGATAAATTTAAGCACACACACAGTGGGGTGGGCAATAGCTCACTGGTAGAGCACATGCTTAGCATGCATGAGGTCCTGGGTTCAATCCCCAGTATCTGCATTAAAAAAATTTTAAGTGTAAACACACACAAACCATGTCATAGGAAAAATTACAGCATCTATACCCAAAAATACTAGCGACATGGGCACTTCTGTAACCAGCTTGTCACCCACCAAACGCTTTCCTATCCTGTTGCTTTAAATAGGATTGGTCTTTAAAAACAGAAGAGAAAAAGGAAAAGTTTTATGTCCATAGACTTCTCAGCACTAGATCAGTGGGGCTGATCTCAATTTGTTTAGTCTGTGCACTTGTCTCCTCATGACACAATTTAGGAAAAGAGGGTCTAAACTGAAGAGATTGCTTCACATCCCTGCTGGTCCAGACAGAGGGAGAGAAATCCCCAAGAAACAAACGTAGGGGAGAGTCAGTAGGTTTGGACACACACATGCACAAACACAGGCATCCATAGCCCCCGAGGACCGTTTCTGCTCCGAGATGACCTCTAATATAGACGAGGACTTGGCTCCTGCCTGTGTGACCGGCTGTGGTTTTAGGACTCCCTTTATCCAACGTGCCCAACTTACATGTCATCCTAGAGAGTGTAGGTCGGATGGTGTAGAGGTGGAAATTTGGAAAAGGAGAAAGACTGCCAGCATTCAGTTCTGTGCTCTCTGGCCTGTGGCTACCATGTTCTAAAGCCACTCATCTTACTGCAGATGGGATAAAAGATAGAACCCTCCAGGGCCTGGGCCACAGGTATCACTCCTTCCTCTCCTACTTGGGGAAACAAGGTTCTCTTGGCCAAGACTGGAAGCCATAGCCAAGTTGAGTTCCTCTATCTGGCCTGACCCCTCAGTCCTCGCTTCGGCTCTGGAGTTGGGGGTGGCAGGAGGACCACCCTGCTGATCTCAAGCCTGGCAGAGGGTCTCAAGATCCATGAGAGCCCCGAGGGGAGGCAGCCAGTGAAATTTAAAGGAAGAGGAAGGGTGTGGTTTCCCTTCGGTCTGGCTGTTAAGAAAGTTACTGCGTTTGGCACGGAAGCCTATGAGGCTGGCCTGAGCCAGGGTAGATGGAAACAGAATGAAAAGTCAATAACAAAATCAGGCGGGTGGTAGAAGCTTACCTTATAGGGGACAGTGGCAAAGTTGGAGTAGGGGAGGGGCAGGTGTTAAGCCAATGAGCTGAAGCCTGCAAGTCCAAGTTGGAACAGCTGAGGGCCCGGACAGCCCTGTTGCTCTCAAACTTGTCTGCACATTAGAATCCCCTGGAGGACTTCCAGAATGACTGCAGCCTGTGGCCCTTCCCCAGAGACTGTGGCTAAATTGGTCTGGGGTTCAGCCTAGGCTTTGGAAGTGTGAAAAGATCCCCAGGTGCTTCTAATGTGCAGACAGGTTTGGGGACCACTGATGTAGCTCCTGGCTTCTCAAAGTGTGGTCCCCGGACCAGCAGCATTGGTTTCCCGAGGAGGTTGGTAGAACTAGGGAGTATCAGGCTCACTCAGACTTGCTAGACTAGAATGTGCATGTTAGCTAGAGTCCTGGGTGATCTTTATGCTAATCAGAGTGTCTGGCTCATCTGAGAAGCGCTGTCTACACACACACACACACACACACACACACACACACACACACACACACACACACACACACACACGCACACGGCCAAATCCTCCTCCTCAAGTGCAAGTTAGTGTTCCACTCCTCCTTCCCGGCACTGATTGCATTTGTAATTCTCTGTTTATGTGAGCAATTACAGAAATCAGTGGAAAGGCCCCAAAATATCTAGAGAAGCCTTCCTGACACTGCCTGCAGTGTGTTGATTAAACTAAAATATAAATCTGGGGTTCAGAGAGACCTGGGTTCAAATCCAAGCTCTGGCACTTTAATCCAACCTCTTTGAATCCCTTTTAATTAGGGAGATCAACTCATCCTGGTTTGCCTGGAGCTTTCCTGGTTTTAGGCCTAAAAGTGTCCCATTCAGGCCCTGAGTCATTCTCAGGCAAACCAAGGCAGTCAGTTACCCTTCCGTTAACTCTCGTGCAACCTGGAGTTACCAGCAAAGGTCAGTGGTTCTTAGGCGTCACCTGGAGGCCTTGAACAGGGATGGCTGGACCCTATGCACACTGCCTGATTTCAGAGGTCCGGGGTGAGGACTGAAGATGTGCCATGCCAACAAGTTCCCAGGTGCTGCTTGGGGATCACAACTCGAGGACCATCTCAAGATACCGACCTCCCAGAGATGTGCTAAGATTTGCATGAGCTCAGGCTTAGTGCAGTGATTAGAAAACCACAAAACCTAATACTTGTTACAGCTGCTGTTAATGCTTTTCATATGGAAAAGATGGCCTTAAGCTGGCCTCTAAAGAGAGGGTAGGACTGAAGCTCTCTGAGGTTTAGGTGCACGTGAGCACAAGCCCTGAGTGTATATTAAGGAGAATGGCAAGAGGCCCAGGGGACTGGAAAGAGAGTCTGGGTAGAAACAGTAGATGATGTGGAAAAAGAAATAGATAAACTGGGGCAGGGGAGGTGGGCCACATCGTGGGAGCCCTGAGACATCTAACACTCAAGAACATTTCTCCCTCTAAAAGTGGTTCCGCATAACTTCGAAATGAGAGGGGTGCTAACATCCTTAAGACAGACAAACTTTTAAGAGTTGGGAATAAACCCAGAAACGACTTGCTTCTTGGTTATTATGGATTTTGTTCTTATTTTTGTTAAGTGACAACAGTTTCTAGGAAACAGTCTTCAACACGTTGGCCCCCGTGCCACTGTCGGTCCAACCATCTCCACAACTTGAGTGGGAGCGTGAGCCCCAGCCTAGTCCTGGCCTAGAACTAAGCATTCGTGACCCGTAGTCATTCCAGGCGTCCGGGCAGGGCAGATAAACTAGGTGAAGCCAGCGCCTGGTGCTCTTCTCCCACAGGCAGTGCTGTGGTTCTGACTCACTTTCTCCTCTGGCCCCTCCTCCAGCTGAAGCCTGTCCGTTGCCTGGAACATCTACAGTTTATTTAGCAGACAGGGTTGGCTGGTAGAAATCCTGGGACCAAAGTGACCATGACCTTGTCCTACTGCCCCCTCCCCTAGCCCTTCCAGGACCTCCCACCCCTACAGAAACGCTGTCCACCCCTTTGGACCCAACTGGCCCGAGACCTTGGGTCAAGGCTAGACTCGTGGGAGGCTGTCTGGGGTCTGGAGACGCCCAGTGGGGTTGGAAGTCATCGGGTCTGGATTCCCAAGACATGAGTGTGAATGGTGTCCCAAGCAGCATATCCTGTCAGTCCTGTGAGCATGTTTTTCTCATGAGCCAAATGCAAAACATCTACATCCTAGCATTGTGGTGAAGACCCAGTGAGATAAGGGATGGAAACACACTTTGTAAACTGTAAAGGGCTGTACCCTCTGTGGAAAGTGCCATAGAAAATGAGATGAGAGCAGAGCAAAGAAGTCAGACCTGCCTGGTTTTACCTCCCGGCTCCACCACTTATTGGCTGTTGGATCTTCAAGAAGAGGCTTAACCTCTCTGGGCCTGTTTCCTCATCAGAAAACGGAGCTACTTAAAAGTACCTCTCTCGTGGGTTCATCCCGAAGCTTAAATTAAATATTATGAAAATGCTTGGCATGAGCCCAGCACATAAGGTGTACTCAGTACACGTCACCTACGATCATAATCATTAGGAAAAAGAAAACATGTCTGCTTAAAGTTACAGTGCAGCTAAGGGTAGACTCAGGAGTCACCCCCCCCCCGCCCCCCACACCAACCAGGGGAGCTCCAGTTGAGACTATTCTGAATGACCAGGTTGTTTCTCCTGTCTCAGACTCCCAGTCGTATATCACCTATTGACTGGGAATAATGACTGTACCTCACAGGGCTGTCATATGTGCAGGAAGAGAATCCTTTTGTAAGTGAAATCACTTTGAAGGCTGTCGAGCTGGTTTTATTTTGTGGGTGGGTGATGGTAATAGCGTAGTTTCGGGATCCTTTTCTGTACAAGGTCTGAGCTCTCTTCTGGACCTTCTCATAATGCCCCCACCCCATCTCCATCCTCACTGCACTCTCTCTCCTGGGACCCCTGGGGAGGGGATTGTTTGTAAGTAACAGAGCATGCTGACCAGTCATCTTTTATAAACAACACACGTATGCCTGTCGAGCTTAGCTAGAAAAGACAAGGCAGGATAGTTGGCTTGGAATCGAATTTAGTGTCATTTCCAAACACCCCAGCTCAGAAAGCAAACCCATAGATGGTCAGGAGGGCACAGGATGGTGTTAAATTATAGTTTTCAAACAAGGGAAAATCATGACGCTTGTGCCACTATAAAATGAAACTTAGCAAAGGGTTTTGTCAAGTCATTATGTAATGAAGGAACCCATAAGATATTTAGACCAGTTTATAAAGTAGTCAAGGAGCTAGGTGTTTATAGGCAGTTTGATGTTAGGACAAGACTGATAGGTTAGGTATATAACTAGTAAATGTCCTATAGGACAAGAAACTATAACCTCTGGGGTTATCTTTTTCAAAAGGACAAAAATTATTTGTATTTGTATCTCTACTAGACAAAAACCTACAAGTTAACAAGTAACTTCACTGAGTCAGATGAGAACAAAGTAAGTGTCTGTACATAATCCTTGCAGGGATGGGGGTCGGGGGGGTGTCACATTGCCACCACATGACATGGAAGGATGTGCTGCCCGCACTTCTGCCTTACATCCAGGTTCGGGATTTTTTTTAACAATGGTAAATACTTATTACATTGTACAAACAACCTTTTAATCTTACATGATGCTTACAACAGCCCTCTTGGGGCAAAAGGGGCAGGGAAACCCCATTTTCAGGGGAGGAAACTGAGTTACCCAAGGAGAGGGAAGCTGAACACCCGCCCTCCTCACTTCCTCTTCCTCTCCACCCCACGTTACCCTGGGGGCATTTTTCTCCTGTAAGACCTCCCTGGGGGTTCACCTGAAGATAAATGCTCCAGGGAGGGAGGAGACCCCACTGCCCCCTTCCCCTTCCAGCCCAGGGGGCTCCTGGTCTCCTCTAAGTCCTTTTAAGTCCGCGACACGCTTCAGTTCCTCAACATCAGATGAACCACATCCTCCTATCCTGAGCCAAAGCAAAGTGTCCACACATTTTATCCTCTCCTCAGGAAAAAGGACAGAATAGATGTTGCATTCCAAGAACCCATTTTTTTTTTTCAAGTGGTGGCTCCTTTTAAACTGTTCTATCCTCAGCTACTGTGCACCATCCTTCATCCGAGACAGAGTCCACATCAGAGAAACCTACTGTTTATAAACCAGAACATCTCATTTGAAACTCCCATTCTGGTTGAAGCTTTCCCCTCTGCAATAAACAGGCTCATCACATTCTGTGTCGGGGAGAGTGGGGTCTGTCTGGCTCCTGGATGAACAGCAGGCTGTGGACAAATGGCTATTTATTGTGTTAAACAGTCCGCCAGGAAACTGGCGGCGAGTGTGGCCTGACGGCCCAAATCTGTTTCTTCCTTGCAAGGCCATTTCTTTTTCTCCCCCACGGACTTATGTTGCCATGGAAACTGTCCCACGAGCAGGATGGAGACTAAGGCCAACCCTGCTTCCTGTACTTAGTCAGAGAGGCCACAATTATAATCATAAGACAAAGTAGGGAGTAAGAAAGTGGATGGGGTATGCATCAGAAAAATAGTTCCTCTGAAGTTCCCTAGAAGTCTGAAGCTGGGGGGAAAAAATTGAGAACATCTGATTCAGAGTGTGTTTACACAGGGTATACTGACAACAGCAAACGCTCAGTGCATAATAAATGCATGCTAAGCCCTTTCTATGTGGCTGCCCATTTAACCCTCACGGTGACACCACAGGCAGGGGGGCTTTATTGTCCCCACGACCCAGGTGAAGAAACAAACTCTGCAAGTCCAGTCACTTGCCCAAGTCCAGGGGCAGAAAGGGACCACAGTGGGACTCAGACCCAGACCCTCTGACCCCAGAGCTTGGACCTCTTGACTTGCAACAGCTGCCTGCTCTCCACCTCTCTTCTCGCCTCCCTGGTAGGCGAGCACTTCGAATGGGCTGACCACCCAGCATCCACTGTCCACCATTCCACTTGATCATGTCATCCTTCCTGCCTCCAGCATGAACCACTCTGTTGGCTTTTTTGGGGGGAGCAGGGTGGGGAAGCGAACTAGATTTATTTGTTCATTTATTGTTCGTTTGTTTTTTTTAATGGCAGTACTGGGGATTGAACCCAGGACCTCGTGCATGCTAAGCACGCACTCTACCACTGAGCTATACCCACCCTTTAGCCATGAGCCACTCTGTAACATCCCACAGAATGAGGATTCCATGGAGCAGGATTTGGGCCACCCCGATCCGAGCTGGGCAAGGCACTGAGTCGCCATTAGCTGCGCAGCTAACAAATGTCCGAGGTGGCACCGCAGGACCAGCCCCCTGCCCCAGAGGCTGGAGCTCGGCTGTGCTGGACTGCCTTCCAACACTGTTTCTAAATCAAACCCTGAGCCAGCACCCAACTCTCCCAGCCAAGCACCAGGGCTAATCCCCTTATAGGATGGCTGTTAAATCAACCACTCGTTAGAACAACAACCACGCTCGGGCAGGCAGCGTGATCGGCCCTTAGGAAATGCTCCCGCGTAGCTCTTGGGTCTCAGGCTTTGCCGACCCTGGGTCTGCCTAAAACAACCCAACGATGAAGCCTGCTTCATAAACTGTATCCTCCCCCAAAACTTTACATCACTTACATATTAAGTACGAAAGGATCACTGTCTTTCAACTAGTAGAATCCAAGGTGTCCGGACAAGAGGTGAGGTCTTCTACGCCAACAGCCTGAGGGAGTGCAGTTCCGCCTGTGAAGGAAGGTTCCCAGCTCAGACAAGGAGATCATTGTGAGCATCGTGTTGTTTTTCAATTTGAACATGAATCTAACACCGAACAGGCACCAATATGAACGTGATTCCCTCCAAATACGTGCACCATGGCTCTTAGTCCCAAAGCTGGGGAGATAATACACATCATACAGACAGAACAGCGCAGGGTGGGAGGACGTGGTGTCAACAACGGTCACCAAGCGGGAGGTATGGAGCTGGGTACTATCGCAGGATGACTGGGGGTGCAGAATTATTGCTACTGTGACGAGTAACTCTTTCTTTCCATGTCCTTCTTTGGATTTTAACACTAGCAATGAGGACAGCCTCACCACTTCTTTCCCCACTAAAAAACAGAGCCCCAAAGGGTGTGCTCAGATGGTGACACCCTACCCACCCAGCCCTTCTGTACTTTCTGCCCCTGCACACACTCCTCCTGCTGCTAGCACTCTGCTTCTCCTTTTCTGCCGGCTCGCCCTGAGCAGCCCCAATCCCAAGTCACCTCCTCTGAGAAGCCTCCCCAGACTTCCCATCTGGGTTGATTAACACCTTTAGCTCTGTGCTCCCAAAGTCCGGGTGCAAAATAATAGCGGCTACCATTTTTAGCGCCTAACGTGGTTGGGCACGTGATGTACATTTGTACCATTTGTACCAAATGTACCCATTTGACAGGTAAGGACACTGAGGCTCAGTTTGTCCAAGGCCAGGTGGCTGCTAAGTCATGAAGCTGGGTTTGGAATCCAGGTCTCCCTGGCTCCAAAGTCCACGTATTTCTACTGCACAGTGGGCAGCTGATCTTTCCTCAAACTTAACCCCTCCCAGAGAGGAGATAAGTGTGTGTTTCTCCATCTCTCACTAGACTGTGCATTCCTCTAGGACACCAGAGTCTTACTATGGATCCTGCACCTGGCACACAGCAGGTGCTAAATTAATGGTTAAATGAAACAACAGTTTGTTGAATGAGAAGCCTATCCCTTTACCTTACTCACTGATGGAGCTTTGCTTCTGATCAAATCATAGCACATGGTGTACCAGTCCCAGGTTATCCCCTCACCCGTAGTGGAGAGTCAGGGAAATTTCTCAGCTCACATCCATATAATAACCCACTGCTTCTCCCATTCTCATGTCGTATGACTCTCCTGGTAATTTTGTTGAAGTGCAGATTCTGATTCAGGAGGGCTGAGACCCTCACAGGTGGGGCCCGAGGGTTTGTGTTTCCAACACACTTCTGGCAATACTGCTGGTGTGAAGACCCCATTCGAGAGCCATTTGGGTTGAAACACATCATCCAGCAGCAGCCAACGCACTTTGGGTTCCTCTGGCCAGTAACAAATAATAAAACCTATCTCGTGCGTTGTCCTCCTTCCAAAGGACAACCAGACTTCAGATGTTCCTGATCGTCCATGTTTTAGCAAAATATTTAAGTTATGCTTTGAGCTCTCAGCATTTGGCAGCAGGAACATTTGTTGGTGCCTGTAGCTTTGGTTCAATCAGACCCTATCAATAAATCACAAATAAATGCGGGAGAGGCAACCCGCACTGGAAGATTCCATTCCGGTGACAAGTGAATCAGGGGAGTGGGCGAGGGTAGGGGAAGGAGCAATGAGGCCCCTTTGCATTTTCACTGGGAAGGGCCCCACCCTTCCCCCCTTGCCTACCCCATGACCACTTTCCCGGCTGGTCTCCTCTGTTCCTCGTAAACAGTAAAGCGATGGCTTATTCATCCTGAGCCCTTTGAACCCCACACAATCGCTTTGCTGGCATGCCAAGTCTTGAGAGGTCAAGCATCCCCGGTCCAAGACGCTTGGAAGAAAAACACCCTCTTTTCTGTCTCCTTTTCCAGATGTCCCTGGGCCAGCAGCAGTCAGCAAGAGGTGTGCCTTGTCTGCGATGCAAGGGGACATGTTCGGGCTTCGAGCCACATTCGTGGAGGTAACGGAGTTTGTCAGGAGAGGCTCTGCCTGCCTTCATTTCTTGGCTGTCCTTTCTGGGAACCCTGGTTGTTCTCTCTGGGACTGCTTAGGATGCATGCGTTGTCAGTGGACTGGCTCTGGAGTGAATGCACTCTTGCTTGGCTTAATTCAGAAATGACAGAGAAGCCTGTGGGGAGCCACGACAAAAGAGTTAGTGCTTTATGAGCCACTTCCAGGTGGAGGCTGCCAGGCTCAGCCCAGCAAGGGGGCTCTGGGAAGGGGCGGGCCGTTGCTACCTGGTACCTGGTCCACTCTGGGTAGACCTGCCTGTCCTGGGCTTGATCTCGTCCTACTGTGCCCTCACCCCACCAGGGTTCTGATCTAAGAGTGCCTCGGGGACAGAAATAAAATTCACTGTGCCCACAGTACTGAAAATCCAGGACCTGGTAGTCACATCCACGTGGGAGGACTGTAAGATCCTGGATTTGCAGAGCTTTTTTTTTCTTTTTCCCTTGAGGACTATGGAAACAAGAGGTAGGGCTGCCACACTGCACCACCCCGGGCACCATTCACATCAGCATCTTGCGGATGGCACCACCTGGAGGTGTGCAGGGCACAGCCTGTGTGACGTCCCTCCAGCCCTGGGAGAGAGAGGCTCTGTATGGCACTAGAGCTAGAAAGGAGCTTCTGTCTCCACTGCCACAGCATTGCCTTGGGCGCTCAGCATGGGGACAAAACTGGGGCGATATTTATCTCAGAGAAGTTGCCTTCCACGATGAAACGGCAATTACAAAACTATTTTTTGAGCTGAGCTAAAGCATTTAAAAAAAAAAAAAGCTTTCATATTTAAATACTGAAATAACCCTAGGTAGGAGGTATGAGTATCTCCATTTTACAGAGCAGGAAACTGAGGGTGGGAAATGGGGGAACAGCTACTAGGTGGCAGAATTTGAACTCAGGTCTGCGTGAAGCCCCATCCTGTGCCCTAAACCACTCCACAGCACTGTGGACCACGCCCAAGACTGTTCCGTGACTCTATTCCCTGCCAGTCCCCACCTTGGAGGAGCTCACAGGGTCTTCTGGATTCAAGGGACCTTCAAGGTCATCCAATCCCTACGCCCGTCCCTTGCACAAATTCCTCCCACGGCTAAAACACTCCCAGGATGAAGAACTCCCCACGCATCTCTTTTGGCCAGTTGCGCGCTTCCTGGCCTTGAGAAGAGTCAGCTTCCCTATCACTTCAGCCCAGTGGCCCTGAATCTGCCATCAGGGCGTCACAGAACTGTGCTGGCTTCGCGCCAGCTTTTGAAAGCCAAGCGGGGACGCCTCCTCTTACAGGCCCTGGGGCTGGGGGATAATGTGCCCTAGACGCACACACCGGGTGGGTTCAATACCGTGTCTCTTCTCTCGGGGATCACAGTCCCGCACTGCCTGTTGTATAGTGTCTGAAAATGGTTGTTTAATACATTTTGTCTGTTTTCTTAGTGGTTTATGGCAGGAGGGCAATTCTGGACACTGCTCCTCCTGGCGGGGAGGGGAAGCCTCTCTGCGTTGTCCTAGTCCTGACATTTCCTCATCATCCTGCAAATTATCTGAACGCCCAGTGACCCTGTCCTTGAGAAATACAGACAGCAGCTTGTAGGGCCCGCATAGCCATTGTCACCTAGGAGCAGCCTTCACCGGGACCTAAACTTAAGCCACATCCCAGCAGTGAGGGCTCAGAATCGTAGCGGGGAAACCATGTCGAACCATTTTTACGCTCCAGTTCTCACACTCTCAATAGTTTGAAAGATGTTTAAACGATCAAAGCGGCAGCCAGTCTGGCTTCATGGGAAAGTTTCCTAACTGGTAAGCACAGAACAGCATTCACAGGTTGACTCTGCTCGAATAAGACGCTTCCTTTCTCTCGGCCTCAGATTCTCCCATCTTGAAAAATAGGAACGTAGGAACCGCTGGGACCTCGGGTCACTTCCTGGCTTTACAATTTTATAGTTTCAGGCAAATTGTCTGTAATCACATTAACGATTCACGTGGCTGGTAGATTTAGAATGGTCTTCATATTGGTAGCACAGAAGAGTAGAATTACTTAAAGAGGAGGGTACAGAGTGAAGACAAGAGCAGACTTTTCGAACAAATGTGTCATGAAAATGTTTCCCTGCAGCCTTCAGCATCCCAGTTTCCAAATGGCCAGGCCGGACTCTCTGCCTGCCTGGACCAACCTCACGGACTGCTGAACTGCCATTCAAGGCAGAGGGACGCAGGCCCCCAGAACTCCAGGCTTTTCAGAAGGAGCCCAACACAAGGGCTCTTCCTTGCTTGCAGAGATTTTTTTTTAAATCATCATCATCATCATTATTCTAATAGCTTTATTTTTTTAAACGTCCACCAACTTCAGTGAGTAGAGGAAAGAAATCTGATCTGAGGGAAGAAGGGGGCCTAATATGAAAAATGGAAAGGAGGCCACTGGCTCTGCAAATTAACAAAAATTTTACATTCTTCAGGGGTTGCTCTTGACAGATTCTCTCAATCTCCTCATTGTGGTGCCCCTTGCACGAGGTCCTATCTCCCCACCAGCCTCAGCAGCTGCCCTGGGAACGGTGGTGTTAGCTCCACCTCTTCTTCCCAGGGCTGGGGATTTCGTAGGTCACTCTGCAGTAATACAATAGCTGGGCTTCCTGGGCTGTTCCAGGGACAGAAAGTCAACCTGAGCTGCTTAAGTTCCTGAAAGGGACGGACGGTGCCTCCCGTACTCTCGTGTGCATCAGAATCTCCTCTGGAACAGGGTCACTAGCATCCATGCCCGGATCCCACTCTGGACCAGTGAAACTAACCAGCTGGGGCTGGGGGCTGTCGGGGTGGACCTCCAAGTTAACACAGCTCCCCAGATTTGGGTATGAAGCAAAGCTTGGAAACTCACCAACCAGACCAGGGGCCAGTAAACTTTCCGTAAAGGGCCAGAAAGTAATTGTTTTAGGCTTTGCAAGTCACATGGCCTCTCTCACAGCTATTCAGCTGGGCCCTTACAGCACGAAGCATCCCCAGGCAATACGTAAATGAATGAATGTGACTGTGTTCCAATAAATCTTTACTGAGGGGCACTGAAACTCAAATTTCTCATCATTTTCACGTGTCTCAAAATTGTAACCTTCTTTTGAATTTTTTTCAACCATTTAAAAGTATAAAAACTCTTCCTAGTTCACAGGCCATACAGAAATAGGAGATGGGCTGGATTCTGCCCATGGGCTGTCGTTTGCCAACCCCGGATGGAACCACCCGTTTCATTTTACGATAAGAAACTTGACAGGGGCCTGTGGTGGGCTAGTGTTCAGGCTGGGATTAGATTCCAAGGCTGTGCCTTTTCCATAATTTCAGGTTGCCTCTGACAGTAGCCATTTCTACAGAAAAGATCCACCAAGGATCTTTCTAGAGGCATCTGTGTCCTCTGCAATCTGGGTGCCTGGAAAGAGTGGGGTGGGGCCAGAGGGGTGACTTCCTCATCTATGAAGTCCTGGAATAAAGGAGAGAGCCTGGATAAAGGAGAGAACATCTCCTATTTGTCATCATTTTCCATTTCAAAGTGTGAGGCATTCCCAGCAGCTCTAATACCATACTGAGTGTCTACATGAACCAAAAAAGCCAAGGGCACCTTCCTCCCCGAGTCCCAAGAATGGAAGGTTTGGGACATCAGAGGACCCAATGGGGCACTGGGCTTTCCTTCACTCCTTCCTCTTCCTCCCCCTTTCACTTCCTGCTCTGCTGCTGCCCACCCCCCAGAAGCCAGTGGTGCCCTCAGCTGTCTTCTTAGGGAAGCACCTGCCTCCATGCCTGGCTCATAAAAGGGAGCTGAAGGAGGATAGGATCAGTCATGAATAAAATGCCCCAGTTCCACAAAGCAAGCAACCCCTTCTTACGAGAACAAAAAGAAAACCATCTTGCATTTGCCTTGTGCCATCTTTAGGCTCATATCATCTTTAGAGATAACTTCTCTGGCCTTATCATTGAGATTGTCCATTTGAACATTTCTCAAACGCCACTGAATATGAGCTTGGACCCCAAGCTTCTCTGCCAAGAATGCCAGAAACGCCGCCTTCTCTCCCCCTTAACGGCAAACGCCATGTCAGTGCATTAAAAACAAGAAGCAGCCTTGCCCTGAAAAAATGTGTTTCAACTTCTGTCACCCCATTTTCCAAACGCATCACCGCTGAGCCCTTTCCTACGCGCCGCACACTATCATCCTTGGGGAATAGGTCCAGGCAGCGGAACCACCCCAGGGCATATGCAACTTTCACGTGGTCCAACCTGATTTTCTTATGTTATAGTTTCCACCTGACTTTTCTCTCCCTCTCCCACCCCAACTGCAGCCTTCTTGAAGGTTGTGACCCTTCTCTTCATATTAGACTAGGGTTTCCCAGCCTCAGCACTACTGACATTTGGGGCTGGGTAATTTTTGTCTGTGGAGGGAGCTGTCCTGCATATTGTAGGATGTTTAGCAGCATCCCTGGCCTCTTCCCTCTAGAAGCCAGTAGCGCCCTGCTGGGATAATCAAAAGTGTCTCCAGACATTGCCAAATGCCCCCTGGGGGAGAGTTCTGACGTTGGTTGGGAACCACTGATTGGGACCACCAAGGCATGCCTCTGGTCGCCCCACAAGCAATATTTGTGCTAAATGATTAAATGCATCAATCTCCTGAGTTTAGAAGAGAAAAGGGGGCTTCCTGCCAGCAGGCATGCGACTGCCCTGACACTGCTCACACTTAAACCTGCCCCGACGCGCGGTAGGTCTTGAGGTTGCTCACTTGACCTGACCAGCTCTAAATCCCCTGCGCTGGAGCGTCTGAGACACAGCATGCCTGAGGGGACACGGCCAGGAAGGGAGGGGAACTCTCTGGGTGTCTAAACCTTAACAGCAAGACACAGAGCAGCCATACGCTTTTGTTTTTCATTGTCAGAGAGAAGCAGCAGGCTCTCAAATGAATGGAAACCTGCCCCTTGATGATTTTCCTTCTCCTAGCCTCGCAACAAATCTTGCCAGCAGACATCCATCTCTCCAGCCCGAGGGGTTTTCTAAGCTCATTTCCTGCCCCCTAGGTCCTGTCCCCCAGCTTCTTGAAGAAAATTTCCAGCTGTATTCTAACTTCAGGACGAGTGCTCAAAAGTTTACAAGCTGCTGAAGCTTGGAGGCTCAGGACTCCTGGGAGACAGCTTCAATCACTGTTTAGAGGGGGAGGGTATAGCTCGGTCGTAGAGCACATGCTCAGCATGCACAAGGCCCTGGGCTCAATCCCAGTACCTCATTAAAAAATAAATGAGCCTACTTACCTCCCCCAACAAAATAATAAATAAATAATCATTTAGAAGAGGGATGAGCAGACTTCCTTTGTAAAGGGCCAGACAGTAGATATTTTAGGCTCTGTGGGTCACATGGTCTGGGTCACAATTACTTTGCGGTTGCCACCCAAACGCATCCACTGACAATGTGTAAATGAACGGGCATGGCTGTGTTCCAATGAAACTTTATTTACAGAAGCAAGTGGTGGGCCTGTTCTGCCCACAGCGAAGACTCTGTCTGTAGACCATCTCTAATGATGAACCAGCTCTTTTTATCAGCCAAAGTCATACCCACGTTCCCCACAGGTAGACTTGAGTTTCCAATGCCAAAAGCCTTTTGGTCTCAGGTTATCATCTGTCTGCAGCTAACCTTTCCGAGTTACTAGAGTCAAACTCAGCTTGCTTTCCAAAGCGTAGATGCTGCCGGCGGGAGACTCTGCCTCTCTTTTCTGGATGTTGATCTCACTTGTCTTTACCCCACCATCCCCCCACCCAGGAAAATATGCAAATCGTGCAAATGCAGCCAAGAGGACCACTTCGTGAGCTCTGACCTGGAAGATGATCGGAAAATTGGCCGCTTGCTGATGGACTCTAAGTATTCCACCCTCACGGCCCGGGTTAAAGGCGGGGACGGCATTCGGATTTACAAGAGGAACCGGATGATCATGACTAATCCCATTGCCACCGGGAAAGATCCCACCTTTGACACCATCACCTATGAGTGGGCCCCCCCAGGAGTCACCCAGAAACTGGTAAGAGCCCTTCCTCCAAAAAAGGGGTTGTTTTCCTATCTTTGTAAATAGCAGCCATGCCATGGGTTCCTGATGGTCAAAGACAAGGTAAGAAGAGGGCAAAAATGGTAGGACTAGCTATGTTTTCGAACCTGCTCCTGCCTCACTGTGTGATCTTGAAGTGAAAACTGTCTGGGTCTCAGTTTTCCACATCCATGAAACGGGTAGAGGTGTTCATGTGAGTTTTAAGGGCCCTTCCAGCTCTAGCACAGGGTTGTTTGCAGTTAGTTCCCTTTGGGCTCCCCACTTCTGAAAAGACGACAGTTTATCCTTCTGAACTCCCAGGGCACTTGTCTTCATCTCTAAGTTGTTCATTTTCACTCAGAGTGCCCTTTGCAAGCCTAGGAGAGAGCACAGGAACAGTCTTCTCTTCACCCTAACTCTTGGGTTTAGGAGGGACAAGCAAACTGGCTTTACACAACCCAAGGGAAGAGGCATCCAGAGAAGGACAGCCCACAGAGCGCAAGTGATCTCCACAAGGTCACCCCCTGGCTGCCCACTGAAAAGGACGCATGAAAAGTCCCCCTGCAAAGCCTTGCCCCAGACCATTCAATCAGAAGCCCAGACTGCAGGATCAGAATGACCAGACACGAGTACTAAAGGGAACCCGCGGGTAATAGCACATGCAGCCACCTTCAAGACCCAGCGCACCAGATCCATGCCCCTCAAATTTCCACAAGCATATGCATCACTTGGAGAGCTTGCAGAAACACATCCAGGATACTTGGGTCTGGTCCTGAGAGTCTGCAAGCCTGACAAGCTCCCAGGTGATGTGGATGTGGCTGGCCCTGGACCACAGCTGGAGTAGCGAGGGCCTAGATGATTTCTACAAGTTAACAAAATTAAAAGGCCCTCCAGTTTTAGAGATGCAAGCCTGGCATTGAATTCAACCTCTTCTGGGAGAAAAAGGGAGTCCTGTGAGGCCCCATCCCTGCAGGCTCCTCCCACAATTCGTGCTGCGCCCCCTCACTCTGCACCTGTCAGGGCCCTAACCTTCCGCCTTCCCGCCCAGGACCACTCTAGGCTCTTGCCCTCCTCAGGGACTTTGTACACGCTGTTCCCTCTACTTGAAACATCCTTACTCTGCACTTTGCATGGCTGGGACCTTCTGTCAGTCAGGCCCAGGCCTGCCCTAAACGCCCAACCTGTGGTAGATGCCACCCATTCCCCTACTACATTTTTTTCTCTCAATTCTCCATTGTTTTTCTAGAAGCTTTGCTTTCAAGCTGTAATTGTCTCTTGCACGTGTCTGCTTCAACACCCTCTCTCAGAGAGGAGCAAGGCCCAGGGGAGCACGCTCCGTGTCTGTCCTGGGCGTCACCTGGCCCAGCACCTCGCGCCGCGCAGAGTGTGCAGCCAGCTTAATGGGTGTTTGTGCCATGTCACCTCCCAGCCAGTGACACTTAGGTGTGGTCTGTGAACTGGCATGGCTCCCCAAAACCCTTGTGACTGGTCCACAACCAGGGGCACAGGAACTGAGAATAAATGTTGGGAAATTTTGGAGGTCCAGCAGTGGACACCCAAGGGTGGGATCCAAGCAGTCCTCGGGGGAGCAGAGTTCCCATGTGGTCAGCCCCCCATGGAAATCACGAGTGGCATGAGCTACGTTCTCATCACAGGCAGGGAGCCCACAAATCGTCCCTCAGTTGGTGGCCATCCTTCACCGTGGAGGGTTCGAGCCAGCCTGGTGCTAAGCTGCAGCTTCAGAGGGGAACATACCCCTTCTAGATCAAGTGAAGAGAAACAGATTTTCTCTTCAAGTTTTGCTTTCCGAGAAGCATATTTTACAAGAACACTTCTGCATTCACGAGCTCAGCCACCCTGTGAGGGAGGGATGATTTTACATGTAAGGAAACAGAACATTTCATTGGCCTTCCTGAGGGTGGGCAGGGCCGGGGCCGGGGCCTCGGAGGGTGGCGTGGAACAGCAGCAGTACCAGGTGGTTCCGAACACGGGTCTGGGTCAGCCGTCAGTGGGTCTCCAGGATGTCCGTGGAAACTAAAGCGGCTCATCAAAGAGCTGGCCGTGGGCGTTAGGCACTGGCTGGTGAAAACCCCAAACTCTTAGGCCCTAGACTAATCAGAGGAAGGTACCATCAGGCCATGATTAATGCTGGCTCATAAAACCACACGGGATAAAGGCCTCTGTGTCTGGCTGGCATCTGGCCCGCCCTGGGAAGGCGCATTTCTGAGATTGGACGTCTCCCTTCCTACCCACACTTCTGACTTTTTTTTTTTTTAATTACCAAGTGATCAGGACTGATGATACTTTGGAGAGGGGCAAGGCATGAATCTTGCTCGCTGTCATCCTTCCCAACCAGAATGAAAACCAGAGAAATGCTTAAGCCTTTAAAGACATGTCCCAATAAACCTCATTGCTAACATTTACTGGGTACTTACTATGAGCCAGGCACTGTCCCAAGAGCAATATGTGCACAATCTTATCGAATTTTCCAACACGGTTAGGGCTGTACTGTTATGATCCTCATCTATAGAAGGAGAAACTGAGGCTCAGAGAGGGGACGCAGCTAGCCAGATGTCCCACAGCTGACTTCAATGTCAGGACCAGGTGATGAACTGAGGCATCCGTGACTCCCAAGCTGCCCAGCCAGGCCAGCTAGCCAGGCAGGTGGGAGGGCAGGGCAACTGTTGTGGCTTAGCAATTTTAGGGAAGTCTTCCAAGAACAGGGGGGCTTGAATGGGTCTTTGAAAGTGAGCCAGGATTTGAGGGAGCCAAGATGGAGAAGATGAAGGGAACCAGCATCCTTTGAGCACTTGTATATAGTATCTTATTAAGACCTCACCACTTGCCATGTGCCCCCATTTTACAGGGCAGCAAACAGAGGCTTGTGGGGATGCTCTGCAGGGGTGGCAATCACTCATCCCTCATCCTTTACTCCTGTGCCCATGGGAGACACTGCTGATCAGTCACAGCTCCGTTTCCCATTGAGCTCACATTGGGCCTCAGAATCCTTCTCAACACAGCACTCTAAGCCACCATGATTAACCAGGATTAACATGGAATGTGAAACCCATTTGTTGTCCTTGTCTGACTGCTGGAGAAGAATCAGAAAGCGCAGAATCAGGGCTGGGTCTCCTGATTCCAGAGCCCCCATGTTTCCTACTGCCCAACCCTGGGGGGGAAAGCACCTTTCTCTCTGCTCTTTTGATTTCTCTCCTGAGAAAGCCTGATTCTGGGAACTCATCACCCAAGATGTCTCAATCAGCCAACAAAGCACCAAATTATTTAGAAAGGTCCTCATAAAAAACTTAAAACCTAAACCAATCTTTCCAGCTGGTCCCAGGGAAGAGGCTTCTTGCTAAATGTTTTGAGAACATGACTTCAGTCAGCTTCCTGGAGCGACACCTGGGAGATTCTTACAGGCTCTGAGCAGCTCAGGCAGCAGATTCTGACCCAACCCTCTCTCTCCACCAGCCCCTTCCCAAGTCCATGCCAGTTGATAGTGACTGTTTGAGATGAGTTCTGAGGCCCTCCTCAGGGTTGATTAGTAATGTCTGCCATCGCTGTGTGACTAGGGAGTGGAGGCAGGAGTCTCAGGCCAACCATCATAGAACACATGCCTGTGGAAGCTGGATGCTGGGGCCTTGCCCAGGCAAAGGCAGAGAGCCGTACCCAGCTGGGGCTTTGCACTGCAATAGGACCAGTGGGCTGCTATCCCCAGGGCCCCAGCCAGGAACCCATACAGGAACCCAGCCAGGACACCAGCAGCCAGGACAGAGCCGTGCAAGGACACAGTGAGTGCACGCTCAGCAAGATGCTGGCTGGCGAGGCCACCGCCCAGGACCACAGGGTTTATCTGTAAAGCCGAGCGGGGAGGCGTGCAGGCTTTAGAAGACCAGGGGCACACACAGATCCACCCTGGCATCAAGCAATGCTTCCACGGCCCCCTCACCCTGAAACCATGACAAAAGGAAACTCCCCCAGAGTTCAAGGGACATTTTTTCTCTTTGCAAATCCTCCTAGTGAGGCAGGATAGAAGGGTTTGAGGCTCAAGCTGCTGAGTTCAAAGCGGTCTCTGCCACATACTGGCTGTGTGACCTTCAGGAAGTTACTTGACCTCTCTGTGCTTCAGTTTCCCAAGGGATAATATTAGCACCTTCCTCATAGGAGTGCTACAAGAATGAAATGGGTTCCCATAGTCAGGCAGAAGAAGAGGATCACAGTAAGCAGCATGTAGGTGTTCTCTGTCCCTACCATCCCTCAAACCACCCACTCTAGGGGAGAAGGCAGCCTTCCTAGAAGAAGTTGCTGTACCCTGAGCCAAATCAGCTGTGCGACTGGGGCTGCTTCAGCACCTGGAGTGAGTGAGAGGTTGGCCAGGTATGGATAACCATTCTGGCAGTGTGAGCAAAGCTCTAGTCTTCACTTCTCCAAAATCCTTCCCGAGATCCAAGGAGCAGGGCAGGCCACAGGCAAGACATAGGAAGGGCTGGTGGGTGTATTTCCCTGCCCCATGCCTGCTGTCCCCTAACCCATCTGCCGGGGGCCTGGGCTCCGCCCCAGCCTGGTGGCTTTTGGGCTGCTGCTTCCCCGTCCTCACATCCCTTTCGCCACCCACTGTCCTTGGATGTCCTGCTTTGGACTCACCCAGGAGAACTTGGACAAGCTCTCACTTCCTGGCCCCTCAAGGATCCCCAATCAGAGTGGGCCTGGGAAGCTTTTTCATAAGGTTGCCAAGTGATTCTTAAGCCCCCCATGTTTGAGATGAGATTCTTCAGATCTACCTGCATGGCCTGTTCGTGCTGGAGGCCACCTGCCATTTCATACTGATCTAGAGAAAAACCACCGTCGCCCCGGTCTTCCCAAGACAGAGTCAGGAACCAGCCCCTCCCCGACATGTCATCAGCCGGGGGCTCGCTGGGGCTCCTGGCTCTTCCAAGTGTTGGGTGAAGGGCTGGACCTCCTGGCCACCCAGAACCCCCAGCTCCTCTGGCCCCTTTCCTGGGCTGCGGAGCCACTTAGTGCTGCTGCTCCCCCGTGGTGAGGGTCGCGCGAGGTCACCCAGACGTCTCCTGCTGGTGCCATCTACCCTGCACTTCACAGATGAGGAAACCAAGGCCCAGCAGGACTGAGTGCTTTCTGGGTTTTACTCAGAGAGCAGCAGCAGGGCTGGAGCTAGAAACCCAAATTTCCTGGCACCCCAGGACTCTGGGCACCACCCAGGCCATCTTCTGTGTCTGGAAAAGCTCCTCGAAAGTGAACAGGGACCAAGAGGGCGTGCGTGAGCCCACAGCGCCAGGAGAGCTCAGCCAGGCCCCGGGGATCTAGGGCTGAGCCTCCGGGGGATGCACAGCCCCCCTCAATTTCAGTCCCACCGGAACCAAGGTCACCTGCCTCTCCCTGTTCTAGAAAGGCTTTTATCCAGGATTCATTTATCATTAAACTCAGCAAACCACAGTCTCTGGACCAGCAGACCCCTCCCCCAGGCCTTCATCCCCTGCTCCCTACAATAGGGCTGCAGCTGAGACTGTCCATTGCGAACTGCACTTTCCATGTCGATTAACACAACTCCTGTGTGAGTCCACGCCCAAGGATGCGCTAGAGGGCAAGCAGGTTCTCAGCGGGTAACCTGGCAGCAGCCACCTGGGCGTGGGAATCAGGCCACCCACTGGGGTCAGGGTCTGGTTCAGGGTTGGGGTCAGAGGTGGAGAACAACAGTCAAGGATAAACAATTTGCCTTTCACCGTTTCTCAGGCTGTGTGGCCTGGCCTCTCCCCAGAATCTCCCCATCCCTGGGACCCACCCAGGTGGAAGATTTCTGCTCCTTAAAAAAAAGCAAACAAAACAAAAGGCCAGTTGGACAGTGATCCACAGACATGTTCATATTCAGATGGTCTATCGTCCATTCTAGCCTGTCTGTGTGGAAACATTATTGACCTGAGACCTTGTTGATTCTACTATCAGAAGGTGCTTTGAATATTTTTATTCATAAACCATGAAATACTGCATGCCTATAATGATTTAATTACACTTTGCTAAGAAAGGCGATTTTCAACTAGATTGACTTTTTTTTTTTAAAGAGAAACATTGCCAAGAGGTAAATGAGGTAAAGATACTGAGTTTTGAAGGAAACGAAATCCATGTTGTAAAGCCAGCAAATCTCAAAACAAAGGTCTACTGAAATGAGCTCACTCTCACCAAGAATATGAATCTGTGACCACGACCCGGGGGAGAGTGGAAGCTGATTTAGGCCTCTCTTAGGTGTGACCAAAATTCACCCTATTCCTTCCTTGAGGATGCTTGGGTCCTGAAAAACCTGAAGACCTAGACGCTGCCCACCGAGCCCAGGGCTTGCCAGGGCTCGGCTCTCGGCCTGGGTGCTGGGGAATCACGGGTGCTCTGTCTCCCCCTCCCCAGGGCCTGCAGTACATGGAGCTGATCCCCAAGGAGAAGCAGCCGGTGACCGGCACCGAAGGCGCCTACTACCGCCGGCGCCAGCTCACGCGCCAGCTCCCCATCTATGACCAGGACCCCTCTCGCTGCCGCGGACTTTTGGAGAACGAGCTGAAAGTGATGGAGGAGTTTGTGAAGCAGTACAAGAGCGAGGCCCTGGGCGTGGGCGAAGTGGCCCTCCCCGGGCAGGGCGGCTTGCCCAAGGAGGAGGGGAAACAGCAGGACAAGCCCGAGGGCGCAGAGACCACCGCCCCCACCACCAACGGCAACATCGGTGACCCGTCCAAGGAATACGTGAGTCTCTCCCGCTCATCCGTCCATCCATCCGTGCCGGGGAACCCAGCTCCAGGCACTGTTCCCTCATTCCTGCATTCATGCACGCGGGGGTCCCTCCAGGGGGTAGCTGGTGCTCCTGGAGTCTGTGCCAGGCACCATCCTGCGAAAAATAAGACAAGGTCCCCGCCCTGGAGAGGCTCATGGTCCAGTGGGGGTCACAGACAACCAAAGGGACGCAGCTCCCAGAAAGGGCATCTGACCTTGCCTGGGGGCGAGGGGAGGCCCTGCCAGCCTTGGAAGAATAAGTAGGAGCCACCCAGGTCTTCGGGCTCTTCCGGGAAAACCTGAGGGGGAGCATGAGCCAAAAAAAGAAGAACGTTCCAGAGAGCACAGCACAGAGGATGGAATGAAGTCCCATGTGAATGAAAGCGTGGTGTGCGTGTGTTCGAGACGGGGGTGGCGGGACGACGCTGGTCAGCAGGGGCACATCTCCGGAAGAGTCCTGCCCTCCGGCCACTCATCACTCAGGCACTGACTAGCCCGGACTGTCTGCTGAGCCCCGGGAAATCAAACAAGCAGAGGACACTGTCCTCATGTTGGAGTGCCAGGGACTTAGGACTTTCCACTGCGGGCCGTGTGGGGCGGTGGCAGGCTTTCCGGGGGAGGTATCACAGGATGCGGGATGAGCTTCCCCAGGAGGAGCGTGGGAGATGTGCTGTGGGGGAAGCCCCTGGGGCCTGTCTGAGAAGCACAGGGGAGGAGGCAGGGTCTGGGAGCTGGAGCCTCCTGGCTTGGCTTGTCTTAATCTGCAGCCCAGGAGATGAGAGGACTAGCCTGAGACTGGGGTCACGTGGGCTGATGTCTGCTAAATTTCCTGGCCCCCAGCCCCAACCCTCATCAGCCAAGCGACCTCTTGCCTCTATTTGACATTTGGAGATAAAGGTCAGAACACACAGGGTCCTCAAGCAAATTACATGCTTTGCTGGGACCAGGCTAGCAGTCACCCGCCTGAGCCAGACACCTCAAGGAAATGCCAGCCCAAACGATGCTGTCACTACACCCAGAAGGGGCCGGCTCGCCCATCTCTGTAGTGACTCACACTTGTTACACAAGACCTGCGTCCTACATCTCCACCCCGCTCCCTGTGGGCACGTTCATTTGGGATTGCCATCCGATGAACTCTGAGACAAAAGAATGAGACTGATTTTCCCTACCACAAATTTGATGATGGTGTTGAAAAGACCCATTTCTCCATAAGAATTCACAACCCAGGGACTTAAAAAAAAAAGTTAGATCCAGTTACCATGTTTCATAAATTAGTCTCTCTCTAGCCCTGCCCTCTCCCCACCCTCCAGTAGCCGTCTGTCCTTAACACATAAATACTGCATGCTTCCAAGCTGGAAGGCAACTTCTTTAAGTCTGTGACATTTCCCAATTGCCATTCCCAAGAGAGAAATGTTGATCTGAGAACTATTTGATCCTGGACTCAGTCCACATATTTGGATAGCATGGAAGTGGGGCAGAGGTGGCCTGAGATCCCTGGTCCTTGCCAACAGTCAACTTTAGGAAATGGCTCTGACACTCTGGAAGCATGTAAACAACAAGACCAGTCAGTAAATAGGGAATCTGAAGGAAGCCGATATTGGTGGGCAGGGCAGGCTTGGGAAGACAGACTTTCCCTTCCTTGCCCTAACCCCAATCTTAATTAGATACCTAGTGATGTCATCGGTAGACCCATGTCCATCACCTCCCTCAGATGCGGAGGTCCAGCTCTGTATCTGCAGGCTCCATCCATATAGATAGTAGGTGCTTGATAAAATCCATGAATGAATGAACAAATTAATGAACGGATAAATGTTGGAACTAAATTGATCCTTGAAAGATGGGGACCCCGTGGGTGGCCGTTTTGCCGGGGAGGATGATGAGGTTTCAAGCTCACATGCATCAAGCACCTGTTCTGTGCCAAATGCTGTGCTCACTGCTTCCGGGGCATGGATTAATCCATGCAGCTAGCTGGGGGGTGGATCTTGCCAACCCCATTTTACAGGTGAGAAGTCAGGGATTCCAAGAAGATAAGTATTTGGCCCGGGGCCCCATAGTCTCTAAGGGGCAGAAGCTGGATCTGATATTCTCTCTACTACATTGGTGCTGAGTTAGAAAACCCTGCTGGTTATCTGTTCCAGGAAGAAAGCAGGCTGGGCGCTCTTATTTGACTCCCTGTTTATCTCCTTGAAGCTGGGGAGCAAATCCTATTAAGGTAGCTAAACAGCCCACCCAGCCATAGACGGCGTGTCCCACAGCCCCGCCGTTAGGCCTGGACCTGGGCCGCCTGCCGGAACCGCACTGCCTTGCCCCAGGGAGCGGCCCGTTCAGTGGACATGGGTGCTGGCCGCCCTGTGCACTGTGCTCCTCCTGTTGTCATAAAAGGGCAGACAGGACAGTTACCAGAACAAAGCATTAGGCACGAAGCCTGACTTTTGCTCCCCTGGGGAGGGCAATGAACTTTGCTAGAAGCAGTCAGGGCATTCAACTCGAGAACCCAAGAACAGGGAGGAAGTAGAGGGCTCAGACCGACACCCCACAGCAAACAGTGATTTATGAAAAAAAAAAAGAGGCAAAAAGAAGGACACGTGACACGTATCATCCTAGAACTGTGTTGGTAACTTATCACTGTTCATTATCTTAACTCTAAGAGTTCCTTCTGTTGTTAGTGGCTACCATTTAGTGGACTTTCTCTGGACCGAGCACAGCACTAAGCAGGGGAGTATATTCTGATTTAACGCTCCCAGCCGCCCAACGATGTGAAGAAAGGCACTGGGATTCAAACCAGCCTCTGTCAGCCCCCAGGCCCTCTTTCCCATTTCCCAAAGCTAATTCCTTGGACAGCTCGTGGCTATTAGGCTATAAAAGGGCCGTGTGGCCATGCAAGGGAGACATCAGAGCTTTGAGGAGGGGACGGCATGGTTCACAAACTAACATTGCCTGGAAGTCTGGCCCAAGTCCACAGGGCTGGGTCCCACCCCAGAGCTCCCCACTAGTCGGTGCAGGTGGGGCCTGAGAATCTGCATGTCTAACGAGTCTCCAGATGGTCTGGGGGCCACGCTTGGAGAACCACTGCTAAAGAGTGTTAAAAATTACCTGACATTTAAGCTCAGCAAAAATGATATCACCAATTTCATAAACAGTGAGGGTCCAAGAGATGCTCACACGGGCATTTTCTAGATTTATGTGACCTCCCAGCTTAGGGAGTCCAGCTTTGAGAGGGCCACACAGCACTCTCGAATTCCTTGAAGTGTCCTTGGAGAGATCTGGAAACACAGGCACAGAATGTAGCCCGCTGCTCTACACCCATCCGACTACCCAGTCCTTGAGCACAGGGCACTGAGGCCACAAGCCCCACTTTCTCTGTGCTGCCTGCAGCCTACACCGCGGTCAGTTTTCCCGGATGCTCACTCGGCTCCGTCCAGCTGCTGGGTGGCTGGTTACAGTGATGTCCTTCCTTAGGACCCTGGGAGGAGCTCAGACCCAGGCAATGACAGGTCAGGCAGCCAAGTCCTCCCCTCAACAGGCCCCTCCACCAGACTGTCCAGACCAGAGGAGTGTGACTGCCAAAAGCCTTTTCCAAATCGCCTGTGTGGAATCTCCACCCACAGGCTGAGTTCTGAGTGAAGCCAGAGAGCGGTGGTCCAGCCAGGTGGCAGGAGCAGCGCCCTCTGAGCCCACCCATCCTCATGGCCAGGGCTGCTCAGTTACCCAGATCTGAGCACAGTTCTCAGGTCTGCACCCCTCCCCCCGGCTCCCAGACCCCAGGGCTTCACATGGGCCCCACTAATAGGACAGGCGACCTAAGATCAGCCGTGACACATCTGGGAAATGAACCCAAGAGCTGCGGCTGCCCACGCCTACCTCAGGCATGGTAGCATCATCATCACAGTAAGGTTAGGAGAGAGGCATCATGGGAAATTCCATCAGTCACCCCTCTTCATGAGGAAATGCCACCACAGAAAAATCCCAGATACTCACACACCCACTGTTACTCCCAAAGCAAGCCCTTTAAATCAGTGAGGCCAATGAAAACCCAACATATTTAACCTCCTTCTCTTTCCTTCACTTGCCCCACTGTGTGCGCGTGGAGCAGGGAGGAGGGGGAAGAACAGCAGGCTCACTGATCTCTTTGAATCTTCTAAACAACCAGCGCAAGAAGTTGGGTTTGTTGTGCCCGTTTCACAGATGTAGAGCCTGAGGCACAGAGAAGTTAATGGGCTTGCTGGGGGAGGGGAGGGACTGGGGATGGGATTCCAGCCCAGGTCCTTCTGCATCACCGGCCCTGTGGGATCTGAGCCTTGTGGGAGTAGGGTCCAGCTGGTGGGGAACAACACAAGGATGCATGTATTTCTGTTTGCTGGGGTGAGTGACAGTGTTTGGAGTAACTGACAGCCCAGCCCGGTGAAGAATTTAGGGTCCTCTTGTCTGCTAGCCAGGAACAAGAGAAGGACTTGCCTCTCCCACCCTAATCCTACCCACCATGGGTTCTCATAGGTCTTCGGGGCTTCAAAGCATTCCGTGGCCAGTGAGCTGCCCACTCTAGCAACCCGGACCATCCCACAGCAGTGTGGCCAAGCCTCACATCCGCTCTCAGGCCCTTGCTTGGACCTCTCCAACCTGGATGGATCCTACAGATACTCTGACTGTGAACAGCTTCACCAGACCATTTCCTTGCATTTAGACAGCTTACTGGTTATTTTCTCAGAAATTAAATATACAGATTTCCTGGGCATGGTCATCTTGCCCAGGAATTTCCGCCCATCCCTACACCCCAAACTTGCAACTGAAGCAAGGGGAAAGAAAGCCAGAACATAGCATTTCATGTCATCTCTGCCCTTTTGTAATTTTCATTCCTGCCGGGAGCCCCCCTGCTCCTGCCTTGTCAGCCAAACCACGGCACCAAAGAGAGTAACTAAAAGGAGAACAGATGGAAGGAAGTGAAGACATTCCTGGGAGTTGTAAAGATGTGTTAATTTGGTCCCAAATCACAGCACAGCCCCCTGCCTCCTCTCCCCGCCAGAAGGTACAGAGGAGGGACCAGTGGCCTGGGGCCCCGCCCTCTCCGGAATTCAGCCTCTCAAATGGAAACTTACAGCAGCTGGCGGCTCAGCTTCAACAAGGGACATATTTGTGGGCAAGGGACTTCCAAAGCTTCGTCCGAGCAGATGTTTGGCTTGTGGGCTGGCAGGCTGGCTTTCCTGCCAGCCCCTCTCTGGGAATCTGAAACCACCATCCTATCCCCATGCCTGAGAGCCCCATCTGAGCTGGAGGACAGTGGGTCAAAGGCCCAGGAAGCGTCCCCCAAATCACCATGGTTACCACGCTTCTCAGCATCTGCCTGCCTCCTTCTTTATGGTGGAGATATTTTAATGACATTAAAGGAGAGTTTCTTTTCCACAGAAAATTCCCTTCACCCGACTCTCTGTACTCTAAATACTTTTCCATGTTGCCACACAAGTCTTCACAAAAATTTTTTTCTGAAGTGGGCTGTGTAATATTCCATTGACTAAAACTGAGGTTGCCCAATTTTTTCTGTAAAAGGCAGATTGTGAATATTTTAGGGTTTTCGAGCCATACGGTCTCAGTCATAACCCCTGGCCCCTGTCCTGGCAGCCCTGATGCAGCCAAAGACAATATCTAAACAGATGACCATGGCCATGCCCTAATAAAACTTTATTTGACAAAACAGGCGGCAGGCTGGATTTGGCCCACGGAGAGAGTCTGCTGACCCTGGAACTGGAAGAACCACACAAAATGTTTTTTTTAAGAATTACTTTGGCTTTATCTGATTTTATTTTGCTACTGTAGGTAAAGGGGTGACGATGGTGATGGGTGGTGTCACCCCCCATTCACTGACTGCCCAGGCTGTCCCAGGCATTGTGCCAGGCTGCTCATGGCTGTCATATTTAATCCCAAGAATGATCCTTCAAGATATACTGTCCCCTCTCTAGTCATCTAGCCGGTGAGTGGTGAAGCCAGAGCAGTAACTCAGGCCAGCCTCACCCCAAACCCTGCACAGACTCTGAATAACGGAAGCTCCCTCTTCCCTGTGCAGTCCCGCCACCGGGTGAGGCCAGTACAACAGAGGTGACCACACGTGAGCCTTGTCCCTGCTCAGCAGCGACCCTGTGCAGGAAGCTGGCCTTCCCCTACATGCCCATCAACACTGGATTCAAGAACACTGCAGGCTGATGGTCTCTCTCCCAAGTGTATCATTTACATAGCCCTCCTGGCCCCACCTTCTGCCTTCACCAGACAACCAGTGACAGAGGCCAAGCACCAGTGGCCAGCAACTGTGACCACACGTGCCAAGCATCTCCCATGAGCCAGGGCCCGCCTCCTGTTACAGATGAGGAAACTGAGGCTCAGAGAGGTAGCTGACTTATCCAAGAGCCCCCCCAAGATGAAGCTACAGTGGGACCTCATGCCAGTCTGGGACCCTAACCACAGCATCGCACCCACCTGCCCACCCGGTCTGTCTGTAAAGAGCCTCAGGAAGATGACTGTGTCGGGGAACAGAACGCAAGAGGCTGAAGATGCCAGCAATATCACTGGGCCAGAAAAAGAGAGAAAAGAGAAAGAAAGAAAAAAAAAACCCACATTCTGGGATACATGAGGCTGCAAAGCAAAGATGGTGAATCCTCACCATAAGAGGAAATGGGAGATGCTGTTTATAAATAAATTGTTGAGTATTTGTGTTGGAGAGAACCCAGTGCCTGAATTCAAGGCCCTTGTGTTAATATTTACTGAATCGTAATGGTAAGATTTTCACAAGGCAATCTGGGTTTAGACTGGGGAGGCCTTTGGCTAAGAGCCTTCCAGAAGAGAACAGCATGACTGGGACAGAAGTTCTGGCAACCCCGACAGAGAGATTAAGGCTGGTTTAGAGGGTTCTCGATATCTGCAGATCTGCCTCTGAAGGCCAGCGCGGCTCATCCTTAGAGACAGTCCTGTGGCCGTGTAACCCTGGGCCACTGTCCTCGGTCTGCTGTGGCCTCCAACACTTTGTGTCTTGGTGACTTGCATTTCAGACATCTTAATAATTCTGCGTGTCCACATCTGCTGCTGCTGTTATGCAGGATCATACTTCAAGCACCCCGAGATGCCACAGCTTAAAGCCACTACGTCTCTTTTGCTCACAAGTCAGCAATCTGGGCACGGCTCAGCGGGGATCTCTCGGCTCTGAGCTCAAGGTATTATCTGGAGCAGCCCACAGGCTGGGGGCTGGGATCTTCTGAAGCTCAGTCGCTCACACATCTGGCCTCCATGCTGGGAAGACACAAACGGCTGGGGCGGGACCAGCAGCCTCTCCCTCTGTCTCTAAGTGTTTTCTCCCCTAAGATGGGGGCCTTCAGACCTTTTTCCTGTTCATCTAGAACTTCCAAGGTGTGTGTACTGAGAAAGCAGAAGCTGTGTTGCTTTTGATGACCTACCTCAGGAATTTACAGCATCCTTCACCACATTCTATTCTACAGAAGCGAGAATTAGACACCCTGTTGGGTGGAGGAGGGTGCAAGAAGTTGCCAGCATCACTTCCACACACCACGGTGAAGGGAACCCCAGCCCGGCAGGGTCTGAGCTTCTGAGGCAGCTGAATCTAGAATGCTCCTCAGCTTTGTCAAAGCAGGCATTTACAAAAGCCCGAAGTACAGAACAAACTCTTTCATTCAGACCCTTGTGATTAAGAACCTCTCACCATTTGAACATGAACAGGGCAAAACTTCAGAGGCACTGGGAGGAACGTCATGTGCGTTCTACCTGTGAGAGGTTTGTGCTACAGCATCTCCCCGGGGGGTGGGGGGGACCAGTCTGAAAACTAGGTTACGCAGCAAAGGCTGGACTGATTCTCGTGCGGAGGCTCTGGTTTTAGACAGCTGGGAGTATGAATGAGAACCCACTGACATGCTAATGAGCAGTGTTCTTCTCTGTCCCTTTTAACCTAGTCCCAGAGGACTTCTACTTGACCACACTGTCTCCTCCACACGGGAAGTTGCCTCGGAATGACCACATTGGTCATTCTCAAAATAGTCTAGGATTTAAGCATCCCAGGAATTCAAATTGGCTTTTGCTGTAACTGAACCTAACCGGTGATGTCATTTTTGCTGAGTTTATTTATAAGGTCATTTAAAAATATTCTATGACAGAGGTTTTCAAAGCGTGGTCCCCTGACCACACCAGCATCCCCCCAGGAACCCGCAAATTCCTCTGCCCCCTCCCAGACCTACTCATCAGACACTCCAGGGCGGGGGTGGTGCAGCAGTCTGTTTGAACAACGTCTAGGGGATGCTGGGGCAGACTTGAGTCTGAGAAACCGTCTTGCAGGTGGGGGGGAGGGGACGGCAAAGGGAGAGGAGGAGGCCCCCCAAGCCAGGGACATATTGTAGCCGAGTCTGCAGTGGTGACATATGATGCAACTCGCATGATCTGATTCTCTGGACTTGCACAGAGAGAGAACAGAGATGGAAAAGCACAAAGCTCATGGGTGGGAGGAACAACCTCCTGCCAGTCTATGTACTCATGCTGTTACTGGAAGAAATCCAGGCCCCCAGCCAGAAGCAGATTCTCCCTTCAGTGCGTCTTTGTCATCTTGGGAAACTGATTTGGCTCCTCTGATCCTCAGCTTTCTCCTCTGTAAGGAGGGCTGGGTAGGGATAACGGGAGCTAATTATTCTTGAATCCTTATAAAGCTCATTAATTCTCTTATCTCATTTAATCCATGCAACTGACCTATGATGTTATTAGTATGATTATTAGTATTCCCTTTTGACAGGGTAAAAACAAAACTAAGGCCCAGAGAGGTTGGGTAACTCACCTAAGGTCACACAGCTAGCCCCCATCTCAACCATTCACTACAATTTGGAAGCTGTAAACCTCAGTACTAAGGATTGTAGGAGAGTAAGTTGGTGCAGAGAAAGGCAGGGCCAGGACCCTAAGACCCCAGCAGGCTGGGCATTCTGACTCCTGCTTGCCAGGCTGCCCCTGGTGGCTGAGGGTCCCCCAGGCTGGAAGAGCCAGGGTCCTATCAGATATCTCATCCTTTGAGACCACAGGGAAGGGGGCATGGCAAATAGTTCAAAGGCAAGAAGAAATTGGTTCCTAACACGTGTGACAGAGCCCATTACCCTGACATCATGTTTTAGTAAAATGGCAGTGACACTGTTTGCTTAAAAAAAGGGCTGCCTGCTGGTAGGAATGGGGCACAGAGCCAGGGATGCTGGGGGACAATGAGGACAGAGATGCTCCACAGAGAGAGGCTCCCAACAAGGCCCTTTCAGTTGTCCCAGAATCACCTCCCCACAGTGTGAACCAGAACACAGCACTCCTGGCCTCTGGAACTAGTAATAGCGCCCCATTCCCTCCAGAGTGAAGTCCTAGCCCACTGTGACTCCATGGTTCAAAGCCACCCGTGATCCCCCCGCACGCCTTTCTGACCTCACATCCCTCTGTTTCCTTCTGTGGGTCAGGGGCCGCTGCCGATAACCCCCAGGCACATCCAAGTGCATTTATAAACCCTCCCTTTCCCGACCTCTGCATTAAGCAGCATCTGGAAATTTGGAGCCAGGAGCCCCTCGGATATATCTTGATGATCCCCAGACAGTTGTGGTAGATGGACAGTAAGTCCCTTCTGTGTGGGAGGAAAGGGACTGGAAATTTCATTCTGTGAAATTTGGAAAGAAAGACAGAAAACTCACTTGGTTCTCAACAGCCCGAGCCAGAGAGTCGACACTTCCCAGCTCTGATGAAGCAATGTGACCATCTATGAGCTCGGGACCATCACCTACTTTTGGTTCAGACCCTCTGATGAGAGCCGGGCAAGCTGGGGCTCGGTCACGCGCAGAGGGACAGGGTTTCACTCTGCTGAAGGACTCACGCCCTTCATTCTTATGGGCAAAACCCAAACCACAAATCCAGCACGTTCGAAGGAACACCGTCAGGCAGCCAGGAGCAAGTAACCAAACACATCCCCCATCTGGACATGCGCTCAACCACGACTATGCTTAGGGACCGCTGTCAGTACCTGCACATTTTTTTCAGATGGTTTTTCTCCCCCAATTTTCACCATGTTCATTTTTATGTCCTCTTCCTATACAGAGTATATTAAGTATACCATTAAAGTGCATAAAGAATACTAAGTATTTAGGCTCTGAACATAGGCCTACTCGTCTTTACATAGCAAAACGGTAACTCTATCTGGGCTGATGAAGGATTGATGCTGAGTAAGACAGAGTATTCACATCAAGGCAGGGGTGGCCGCCATCCTGTGGGGGTGGCTGGCCAAGAGCCGAAACTGGTGATATCACCTAAGTACTTTATGGGACTAGAGAGAAAATAAATGCCCACTTTTTTTTTTTTTAATTCAAAATATAACGATATAATTAAGCACAGGCTTTCATAATACAGTAATAATAGTCAACTCGGGCCGTCACAATGCCTGCCTTTTTCAACTTCTTATCAGTGGAAGGTCAGATTTTCTTCATCTGTTTCAAAGAAAACAACACAACGCAATGGATGAAAAACTAAAACAGTCGTAAGAATCCAGAAATCCTCTGCTGAGGTTGTCATTAGAGTTTTGCAAAAATGTAGCCAATGCCACTCTCCGACTCAATTTTTCTATTTTGGAAAATACAGTTATTTTTAATTACAAATATTTGTGTTAATATGTTGGTTTATTATTTTTTAATGACTTAATCATTATTTAATTTTTTCTCAGCTTTCATTTCTCTTATGGTAAATATCAGTAGCTGTTACTGACATGCAAAAAAAATCTCTTTGGGGTTCTCAATAATTTCTAAGAGTATAGAAGTGTCCTGAGAACAAAAAGTTTGAGAATCACTGTGTTAAGCAAGTACTTTAGTCCTCACAACAACTGGCTAGGTATGCAGTGTTACTATCCCATTCTGCAGCTGAGAAAACTGAGGAACAGAGTGGCATAGGAACTTGCTCAAGGTCACCCAGGAAGTAAGGAGACTGGCGTTGAAACTCAAACCCGTGTCATGATGCACTCCTGACTATCTTGTGTCCTGGGGGTCCTCCCTGCCCTTCTAGGTCTGTGAGTTCTGCAAGGGAGCGGCCCCTGCCGACAGCCCCGTGGTCTACTCGGACAGGGCGGGCTACAGCAAGCAGTGGCATCCTGCCTGCTTTGTGTGCACCAAATGCTCTGAGCCGCTGGTGGACCTCATCTACTTCTGGAAGGACGGGGCGCCCTGGTGTGGCCGTCATTACTGTGAGAGCGTGCGGCCCCGGTGCTCGGGCTGTGACGAGGTGAGAGCGGAGGGGCTTGACGGTGGGGTGGGGACCCCCACAACAGTGGGACAGGACCCAGAGGCCCCGGGGAGTGTGGCTTCACTAATGGTGTGATCCACAGATAGGAAAACTGAGGCTCAGATCTCCCTCCATGCTCTCAGCCTCTTTCCCCATCTGCAAAATGGGGCAGAAATGAGTTCCTGCCCATGGGCCTGCTGGGATGGGTTGGACACAGAGCACCTGTCAGGACTTCTCCTTGGCACAACACCCGGCACTGAGTTAGAGATCAGAAGAACATGATGGGTTGCCCGCCAGGAGGCAGACTGCCCACATTCAAACCACTGCATCTGTGAGTCGTGCGGGTACCTCACTCTTGTGCCTCCGTTGTATCACTTATAAAATGGGAGGGGACCAGTGCCCATCCCAAAGACTTGCTCTGAGGATAAATGAGATCATGCGTGAAGATGCTTGGCACAGGATCGACCGAGTAACTAATAAATGGGAGCTGCTGTGAGTCTTAGGATAATGTAATACAAGATGATAGAATATAATAGAGTGACATGAACATAACACAATGTAACAGTCAGAGATGCTAGGAAAAGGGTTCAGCTCTCCAATATGGGTTCACACTAGAGCAACTCAAAGTTGTGCTAACAGTGACAATAACAGTTATGATACTGATAACTATTGTCGGCCTGCCTTTGGTGATGGGAAACTCACCACCTTCCTTTTTGGCACACACAAGGGTCAGAAATGTCCTCCTCACTTTGAGCCAGTGCCTGCCCTCTCCCACCTTGCATGTATCGGTCTCCACGTGAAGCTAAGGCCCCGTAATCCTCCTGTCTCATAACTGTGTGAGCAAGGACATTAAAGAAAGGAAAGCGCTGTCAGCCGGCCTGGTCCACCCCCTCACTTTTGCAGGGACCACAGTATGCTCACAGGAACACCTCCTCATCCTCACGCGCCACTGACTTTGTATGGGATGTGCTGTTTACAGATCCTACGGCCCTTTAGGGAGGGAGAACCACTCTCCACTTTACATTTGAGAAAAGTGCAGTTCAGAGAGGTCAATGATCATCACACAGCATTGACTTTGTCTCTGTTTCCATTCCAAATACTCCATCTGTAGCAACACTCATAGCACTCATAAAACCCTGCAGGATGGGTCATGTTTATGTCCCCATTCACAGACATGGAAACTGAGGCACAGGAGGTTAAGTAGTTTGTCCAGTCATGCAGCTGGTAAGTACTTAAGTGAACACTCACACCTGCTTCCTGTTTGCCCCCCACATCAGAAGGCACATTTAACCAGTATGCTCTTCTGCTCTGTGGTCCTCACAGATGGTCCAGATGCCCCAAAGCATTAGTTTATTCCAAGCCCACGTGACTCTGGGTGTTCCCGCTCTTGAAGACTGCCTGTTGGCCACTCAGCTATCCTTAGGCTGTCTTCACTGGAGTATGTAATCCCGTCTTAGAACACAACCGGGCTTTGGATTTGGCCCAAAGAGTATCACAGATGCTAGAAACGTAAAACCTGCCGATAACAGAGGATTTTTTTTTTCCATCTGAGAAGCTAAGATGCAACCATGACCTTCACCAAATACTGTACTTACTGCCTGCAATTTATGTCTCCACTGAGGCATTTAAAGGTCAAAACAAGACTGGGGGAGGGTGGACCACCATCTTCCAGCTTGTCCTCCACACGTGGTCGAATAGGGGCAGAACCTGAGTTGAACGTCTCTTCTGCTCCCCTCCCCAGATAATATTCTCGGAGGACTACCAGCGCGTGGAAGACTTGTCCTGGCACCGAAAGCACTTCGTCTGCGAGGGCTGTGAGCAGCAGCTGGGTGGCCGAGCATACATCGTCACCAAGGGTCAGCTTCTGTGCCCAACATGCAGCAAGTCGAAACGCTCCTGAACGGCTGTCCACCCGCAGGTGGGATCCACAGGATCCCACCAGGAAGGGGAGCCCAGTGTGCTGAGGCCATCCTAAGGGTCTGGGGAGACAGCCAGCAAGCAACAAAAACAGTGCTCTTTTTTTCAGCAGGAATATATATCTATAAGTATATTCTAGGTTGGGTGGTGGTGGATCCTTGAGGGTCAAGTTTGAAAGCCAGAGATGCTCTGAGAAGTCTTAGGATGGAGTTATTGTGTTTTTGTTGTTGTTGTTGTTTCCCAGCCACCAGCTAAAGACCTAGGTGACATCCTGCAAGGGATCTCCAGGAGGAGATTCCCAGAATGCAACTCTGAGTGGTCAAATCACGTAGCTGTAGACTGTGCGTGAACGTGGGGGCTCCTCCAGGAGCAGCCTGGGATCCCAGCAACCATTTGTTGCCTCCTTTTCAAGTGGAATTGGAATTTTAAATCAAAAGGTTTTGGCATGATAAACATATCAATAAAAATTTTACAAAGTTCGTGTATATCCTGATCTCATTATTGACCCCTGGCAGTGATTTCGTGGTGTCTGTTTGGCCCCAGGACCCTGAATGCTGGTGCTGGCAGATGGCATTCTCAGTACGAGTGTGTCTCTTCATCAGCTGTGTCTCATCAGACTTCTTTGGGGACTGTAGGTCCTGGGGGCAGAACCCCCATCCCTCAGTTCCTGGAACCCCCATGGCACTGACAGAAACTTGAGTGTCGTGTTTCATGGGACACCGAAGAGCTGCCTCCTGGGAACTGATGAGCTGCCTGGGGAGCAAGGACCCAACTTAGCGGATCTCAGAGCCCAGGCAGGTAATGAGTGAACCGCTCTGGAAGGCAGACCAGGGAGAGTGTTCGGAGCAGCCAAACAGGACCACCTGAGCTCAACCAATGGGTGCCACGTGAGACACGGGGACCAGTGCAGGCAGACCTGAAGATAGATTTTATGAGAAATTGCTCCATTTTTTAAATGTTGCCAGCTGAATACAGAATGAGTCAAATGGAATAAATAGCTCTTTGGGCGAGATTCTCTCTCTTTTTATGGCCACTCTGAGTATTTACAGCCCCTGAATTTGTTTCCTTCCCACACTTTCTGAGAAAAGACATTTCTTTTTCTCCTGGGGACATAAGGGTGAAACATCACGGGTCTTGGGAGCCACAGTCCTGGTCACTCATGACCTTCTCTCTTTCTTAAACTTCCCATCTATTGCCCAGTTCCTTTCACTCCACCACCCAAATTTCACTCTCATCAGCTCACCTACGCGACCCCCGTTCACGTGCCTCGCAAGTTTGATGAAAGCTACTGTGCTATCCTCCCAAGGTGGTTTTGTTCCCAGCTTCTCTCTCCAGCCCCCTCGGTTTCTCTGCCACGCCCACCTTCTCAGAGAGAAGCTGTAGGGCTCATCCTTCCTGGCTCCACACTGCCTCTCAAGTGAAGAGCCAAGTCCCCACCCTGACATGTGAGTCCTTCCAACACAGGGCTTAATTGTCTTTCTGGTCTTAAAACCCTTCATTGCTCTGGATTTCTGTTTCCCAATTTCTCTTCAACATTCAGAAACTCCTCTGGATCCAGACCACTCCCCTTCCACCTTGTTCTGTGCTGGTTACTTGAAGACAAACTTCTTCTACTGAAATTCTGTATGTCCTAAGCTGCTTCTCAGTCCCTTCCTGAAGTACCAATGGAATGTTCACTCCTTCCTCCCTTCCTTCCTTCCTTCCTTCCTTTTTTCCTTCCTTCCTTCCTTCCTTTCACAAATACCCACTGAGCCCTAGAGTTCCAATTCCCATGCTGAGTGCAGGGGGCTCATTGCCCACAGATAGAACATCACCCCTAGACTTGGCTGTCTGTGCAGGAGATGGGCTTTGGGCAAATATTCTCACAAGACGATGTAAAATTATAGCTACTGCAGATGCTCTAAAGGCCAGGGTGGAGAAATATGTCCCTATAAAGCAAATGAGAGAGACTGGACCTATTGAGGGATGCCAGGAAAGATGCTCCTGGAAAAGTGACACCTGAAGTGAGATCTAATGGACAGTAGACTCTGAGTAGACAAAGAGGGAAAGGAAGATGGTCAAAGATGGATGCATGGATGTCATGTGCAAAGGCCCTGTGGCTAAAACAGCACCAGCTTATTCAAAACTAATTGCTGTTGGAGAGAGTGGTGACCATGCCCCATGAACAGGACTGAAAGAAGGTTGGTATGGCAGGTCTAGGGAGGGAGGATGGATGCTGAGGCACAAGAGGTTCACCAGCTTTGTGAGCAACAGAAAAGACCAGTCTCTGTCCTAGAAGCAAGGGGGAGCCTTTAAAGACTTTTAAGCAGGGGTTGGTGATGGCTGGACAGAGAGATTATCAGGTACATGACCTCTCCTCTGCTGAAACCACAGTATGATAACTGATTGATTTTGTCCTGGTGACTTTGACCACACCATTGTGGGTTGGAGTGACATCCCCACTGGACCCCACCCAGAGCACACTCCTGCCTTCCCAGGGTCTACCACATGAAACCCACCTTGCACTTGGAACCCCTGAGTCCTCTCAGATACCCCTCCTCCCATCTGATGATCACTCAGTGCAGTCCCTTCTCTCCCACACCTTTCCTTCCATCCCCAAGGCTATGTTTGACCTTGAACTTTTTCTGTCTAGAATGACAACAGTCTCATAGTGAGCCTCCCTGCCATGACCTTACCCTCTCCACCCACCTCTCAGATGGGGTCCTCAGCAGCACAGACCTCCCCATGCACTCTCCTCTCCAAAACACTCAGGGGCTCCCTGTGCACACATAGGAGAAAGTCAAAGCTTCTTAGCTTTGCCTTCAAATTATTTAATTTTCCTGGCCCCAACCCGCCTTGCTGTCTGCTCCCCTTTCAGAAGCTAAGTGCACTGCATGCAGGTCTCTCTGCACATCCCACGCTTTCCCCACCTCTGTGCGCTGCTCCGGCTGTTCCCTTTCCCTGCAGTTCCCCGCACTGGGCTCCATCGCTGCCTCTCCCATGGGGCTGCCCTAGCTGAGTGAGTCTGTACCAGAATTGGAAGGACATGGGCTTTTAAATGTTACAGTGTTGGGGTGGGGAGGTAACAGCTCAGTGGTACAGTGGAGTGCTTAGCATGCACAAGGTCCTGGGTTCATTCCCCAGTACCGCCATTAGAACAAATGTTACAGTGATTACTGTGATCAGTTGAACTGATTCGACCATGCTATATAATTATTAGTTTGAGAAAGGCTCCCTGATGCACTTCTTGAGGGAACAGTCTCATGATCTTTAGTCTCCAATCCTCAGAACAACATCTAGCAACTAAATGAAGGAACAAACAGCCTAGGGCCCTTGGATGAGTCACTATCGCTAATGGCACTGGGTTCAAGAGAGCCTAAGTGTAAACACTTCAGACCAAGGCAGACAGGTTGGCTGCCTCCGTGTTACCATTCTCTGCCCCATTTCCTTCTTCTCTGTGGGACAAGCCCACTTCCCACAAAACACACTCACTTTCCCAGCCTCTTTGGCAGCTGGAGAAAGGGCACATGACTCAAGCCTGGCCAGTGGTGTTTCACCATTGGGGAGCAGCTTAGAAAAGTTCTCTTCTTTAATGAAAAAAAAATGCATTGGAGAAAAGTCTTACTTTCTCTTTCTTCTGCTATAATTTTAAACTAGAAAAAAAAAGTTATGAGAAGAGAACAAAGAATCTGTCTTCTTGAACCACTGGAGGGTGTTGCTGGCACAATGCCCATCACTCCTGAATATCTTAGGGTGTAATTCCTACAAACGAGGGCATTCTCCTCCCTAACCACAAAACAACCATCAAAATTAGGGATTAATGTTCTATCACCTAATCCTTATTTCACCAATTGTCCCAATAATGTCTTTTTATAACAAAAAGATCCAGTCTGGGATTATGCATTGCGTTTAGTTATCTAGTCTCTTGAGTCTTCTTCAATTTGGAAGTGTTCCTAGTTCTTTCCTTGACATTTATGATCTCAACATCTTAAAAGATAAAAGGCCATTTATTGAGTAGAATGTCCATCAAATTGGGTTTGTTTGATACCCTCTCATATTGAGATTCAGGTTACACATTTTCGGTAGGAAAGCCACAGAAGGGATACTGTTTTCTTTCATCGCATCCGATCAGATAATACAAGATTTTTATTTCTTCCATTAGTGTTGGTATTAATTTTAAACACCGGATTATGCTAGATTTTCCCATTGTAAAGTTACTCTTTTTCCATTTGTAGTTAATGAGTATTTTGTGGGAAGGTACACTGAGACTATGCTAATCCTGTTCCTCATCAAAATCCCACCCACTGGTTGTTAGTATCCAATGAGGTTTCTTGACTGATTTTGTTATTTCAATTAGAGTTGCCAAATGTTGATTCTACTTCATTCAATCATTCCTTCAATGTTTGCTAGGGTTCTACTATACAGAAAAGCTCTGTTTTCTCCCTATTTATGTATGTATTCATTTATTTCTATCAGTTTGGAATTATGGGTTTCTATGTTAATAAGTTGTTTATTATCTGTTGTTATCATTATTTATTTTGATGCCCAAACTGTCCCACATTTGGCCAATGGAAGCTCTTTTAAGCTGGCGCTCTATTGACATGTTCCCATCATTTGTTGAGCTTTATACTCTGGCACAGTAAGGCGCTCTCAGCTCACTGTGTACTTTCCCTGCCCCAGTTCTGGACTCAGCCATTTCTCAAGTCTCATCTTCTTAAGCTGGCTGCTGTTGGGTTGGAACTCCTGGTGCCATCTTTGAACTTTGAGGAGACAAGAGGACCAAGCCAATAAGCTGAGGATGACATAGGTGACACTTAAAGAGAGCCTAGGTCCTTGGTTATGTCATCCAGCCAGTGAACTCACCTCTGGGCTTCTTGTTACATGAGCCAATTTCCTTCTTCTTTGCTCTGGACAATACATTTCCCCACTGTGTATTACATTTCCTCACCATATAGTTTCTCATTAGTGAGGTCTTGTTAATTGTAGCCAAAAACAATGTGACTAATACCTAAGATGTTTCCCATTTCAGCTTGAGTGGATCACACATTTCTGAGGCCATGACATTCCTTGTTTCATTTGGATGTTTAATCAAGTCTCCGGGGGACACAAGAGAGAGTGACATGAGCTCTTGACTCACTGGGTTATCAGACTTTGGCTCCAAAAGTTTGGCTTCAAACATGAGAATGTTCCACGCAAGTAGAGACAGTACAACAGCATACGTGAACGTTGTTCACACACCCCTGCCTTGAACGAGCCAAGACCAGAGACGATGCTGTTGAAGGAAGAAGTGTGCTTGCCCCTGTGTCTCAACCACCATTTGTGTTCAGTCAGATTCTACTAGTTTGAAGCAAAATGATCTCTTGGTCTGATTCTCTCATTTCTATGATATTAGCACCTGTAGGCATCCAGCACATGGTGTTTTTTTGGTCTGAGTCTGGGACAACACCGGTTCTTTAACAACAGAAAGGATGTGGACTTACAGGCAGAAGTGTTGTCCAGCCAGTATTATCCAAGTGAGAGAAGTCCAAGGCAAACCAGTTCAAACTCAAAAAAAAAAAAAAAAAATTGGAGGGAATCCACATTCTAGAATCTTCTTTCTAGTCAGAAAGTCCAAGAGAAGGGCCATCCTTAGGGACAACTGGATCCAGCAGTTCAAATTGTGTAGCTGAGAATCTGCTCCCTTTCTCCATCTCTCCCCTCTGTTTTCCTCCATGTTGGCTTCATCCTCAGGCAGGTGCACCTGCGGGGGGCAGCAGATGTGGCCACCAGACCCAGCTAAGGTCACTTCTGCCCTTGGAGCCAGTGAGCCCAGTCAAAAGGGAGTGTCTTTCTCAGGCTTTCAGGGAATGATGATGATTGGGTGGGTCACGTGTCCATCCCTCGACCAATGACTGTGCCCAGACAGCCGGGGTACCCTGACAGGCAGTGCCTGGATCACATGCCAACCAGCCAGCCCCTGAGGGGAAGAGAAGAGATTTGAAAAGACAGTCGCATCTAAATGACAGGAAAGAGGCCTCTTGTCAAAAAGAGAGTCCCTGTTAGAACTGGAGGTGGCAAAGAGAGGTGTCCTTCTGGACAAAGAGAGGCGAGGGTGGATAAAACTGCAGGGGCAAAGCACAGAGAGGGAGCAATCTGGGAAACTGGAAGAGAACCAGCCCAAGGAATCTAAGGACAAAGACAGCCCTGGGACTGGGGAATGCAGGCTCCTGAGGGTCCTGGGAGGGGTGCCGCAAACAGCCAGGGTCCAGGAGCCAAGTCACAACGCTCATCTTGAAGTAATTATCCTGCTACTAAAAAATCTCATTTGTCTTGCTATTTTTTTAATTACTGGCAACAAAAGGCAAATGCCTTTAAGGTCTAAATAAAATGGTATTCCCTAAAGGAAATGTTGAAAGGGTTTTATTGGGACCTCTTTTTTTTTTTTTTTAATTCTATGAAAGATGATGGAGACTTGCTAAACTGTTTTTAGGGGAAAGTTTAATAAATGTGAAGGTTGTACTTCCATGAGTTCAAATATGGAAAGTTTTAAAATAGAAGAGTGACACAAGCCGCTAATGATCCCAATGTGCTAGATCATGCAGGCTCCTGGCACGGGTTCTGGTTTTTAATCAAATATATAAATTATGAAATATTGTTGCAAAGAATCTCAAGCCTTTGCCCTACAAGGGAATAGTTTGTGCTCGGTTGACAGGAGAGCTCTGTGGAGTTCATCTTCAGCTGATAAGGGGAGAAGGAGCAGGAGCCAATGGATGGGCAGGCATCCTTGGCCAATGCAAGGGGACCATCTGGTGCCAAAGCCAGACAGAAGAATATCCTCCAGCCAAAGCCCCAGGCCAAGGAAGAAGGTGTTTGTTCAGTATGTTGTGTGGTCCCCTCTGCAGGGGAGGTGTCCATGACATTTTGGGCCAGAGTTTGCAAACACTGAGCTTTCAGCTTCCTCCCACTCAAAAGCCACCCATCTGCTGCCTCTGCTTCAAGGCTCAGCAGGAACTCTGCCTCCTCCAGGCAGACCTCCAGATGTTCAGAGTCTCAACCAACCACATGACTGACGTGGCCTTTGAACGGATCGTACTTATATCAGACTCCACAGTTTGTCTTCTGAACAACAGGCAACTCACTCCCTCACTAGTTCATTCTTTGATCCATTCATTCACTACGCATTTACCCAGCACCAGCCATGCCCCCAGCATGGTGCCAGGCCTAGGAAATACAACAGTGGACAAAGGAGACATGGTCCCTGCACCACAGGAGTCAAACTCCATCAAAGGAGAGTAACAAATAACAATTATCTGCTCAGACATGCCTGCATCCCAGCAGAATCCCAGCTTGACTTCCCTCCCAAGATAGCCATAGCCTCCTCGCAAACAGGCCACCAGCAGGCCTGGTCTTTCTGAACTCACCTGCCAAATAGATCCCACACACGTGGCAGCGCAGCGTCACCCCTGACCGAGCGGGTAGGGGAGCGCAGTGCAATTCTAAACCAACTCGACTGTGTCGCTCAGATAAGTCATCTCACTTTGTTCCCAGGGTTCTCCCTTATAAACTGGGGACAGCAATATCATTTGCCTTATAGGGTTGTTCTGGGGATTAAATGCACGTATGCATGCTTAAAGACCTGGGGCAGCTCCTGGCACACAGTAAGGGCTCAGGAAGTAGCTACCGGCCTTCAGCATCACCGTTGCTGTGTCACCCGACAGCGGACCCCGGAAGAGGATGGCTTAATTGCAGTCTCCTCTACTCTTAGAAAGAGGTTTTGGTTGGTTGGTTTGTTTGTTGGGTTTTTTAAAACTGCAGCAAAGTCAGTTACAATGTGTCAATTTCTGGTGTACAGCATAATTTCCCAGTCGTACATATATTTGTTTTCATATTCTTTGTCTTTAAAGGTTATTATTATAAGATATTGAATATAGTGCCCTGTGCTGTATGGAAGAAATGTATATTTTTATTTATTTTTATACACAGTGGTTAACATTTGCAAGTCGGAGTTTGAGATTTGCAAATGTTTTTGGTTTTCTGATTTTTAAAAAATTTTGTAAGTTTTTTAAAGTCCATCAGTAAACTTTGCTTATTTCTAATCTATGTAAGACCTCCTGGCAAATGCCCCGGTGTGGCCAACCTCCTCACTGAGACCTCTCAGCATCCTGCTTCACAAACACACACACATACACACACACACACAGAGGAGACGAGGGATGGGCATGAAGCCGGCCAGATGCCAACAGCAGGGGCCAAGCTGCTGGTCTGGCCACTAGTTACTTCACTTTTTAACACACCAGCAAAACACACTGTAGCTCTGACTGTTCTGTGGGCAACCAGGTTGCATCCGCCCATCGAAGACCAGGGGTCGGCAGAGTAAAGGGCTGGACGGTAGATATTTTAGACCTTTCATGCCACGTGGCTTCTGCTGGAACTGCTCACCTCTGCTGTGGGCGGGCAGCCCCAGACAACACAGCAACAAAGGGTACACTGGGTTCCAATGAAACTTCACTGGAGGGCGGCCCGACGTGGCCAGGGAGCCGCAGTTCACCAAGCCCCGCCCTAGCTGACTACACAAACAGGGCTGGGGGACGGCCTCTGTTTATACCGTCACTTCTGAAACAGGATTTTAAAAACACAACGTGCCTTTTGCCTAGTCCGTAAAGTGCTGTCCTCTGTGAGTTATAGAGAGGGAGCATGGAGGTTCACTATCTTGTTTCCTCGGTTCCAAAGTACACACCAAGCAGGGGAGGGGTAAAGCTGAGTGATGGAGCATGTGCGTAGCGTGCACAAGATCCTGGGTTCAAGCCCCAGTACCTCCATTATAAATAAATAAATAAACCTAATTATCTTCCACCACTCCCAAAAAAATGTTTTTAATTAAAAAAAACACACACATTAAATGAAAACCACATTCTGAGAATGGGGATTCAGCTCAGAGTAACGATGTACATTACCGTGGGAGAGTTTCGCCCTCCAGCCCTCAATAAAGTTGTCACTCAAGTGGATGTCATGCAAACTGAGCTAAAATCCATGGATGAGGTGACACCAGATCAGTGGAAACCACCCCTTCCAACCACAACCCTACTCTCCCCAAAGCAGCTTTCCTACCGTATATGATCAGTGTAATTTTCCTAAAGGAAATCAATTCAGTATTGACTGAATTATCACAAACTCCAAATGAGGAAGTGGGTCACCTATATACTCATTTTTTAAAGAAAGCATTTTTTTCCCAAATCAAACGATTATTAAAATGGGGGCCTAGAAGGAAATGCCAAACGTTCCAGGTGAAACACCACAGCCTAAAACGAAAACACCTAATTTTGGAAGACGGAACAACAGGTTACCTGGCTCCAGAGACACATCCTGCGCACTAATGAGAAGTCAGAAAAGACCTGGCAGTCCACCACTGGCCTCTGGACGCCAGCATTTCTTTTGACTCTTATTTCTTCTTCCACGTTCAGAGGCTCAAGTGCTTTCTGATGGGAGCACGTATCTGTTTCAGTTCAGTTGTTGCTAGACTGCCCATGTGCCAGGTAGGGCGAGATCTTCCAGATTTTGCCCAAATTGTGATTGCCTTTCATTGTCCAGCAAGGCACTTGCACTTGAGAATGCGCACATGGCCCTAAACATCGGCCATCGGTTTCCTAGGGAGAGTGACCTGGGGACCAATCTCACTCTGCTCACTCTAGCAAACTTCTTTCTATCCCAAGGGCAAGCCCAGTTCCAAAGGTTTTATGACACCATGTGGATCCTCCATGCAAGGAAACTTTCCAAGAGGAAAGAAAATAATATGAAACAGAGCAAATGTGAATGTTGTCTGTTTCATTTATAATGCAGAATTAGAGCTACTTTCTAGAATTCTTAAGAATTAGGTGGCTCTTTTCCCTTTCTTTCTTTTTCACCTACAGGTAACCAGGTGGTGGTCTGCATGACTATTCCAGTGACTACATTAGAGTCACAGGTAGCATCTGGTTTCCTACCTATGAGGAAGAATACAGGTTGTCACCCCCTCTCCCAGATAAGTTGAGGCCAGACATCTGGTTCCTTCCCCTCTTCTGCAAACACTCTAGCTGCAGTGTTGCAGGAAAAGGTTCAGGAAGAAGAAACACAGCTCACACTGAACCCCAGAACCAAATGACCCATTGGAGGAGTCAGTCCTGGTTGCTACTTAGAGGAAATCTGAGGTTCCTGGCAACTAGGACACCACTCTGAGGCTCTGCTCACCACACCTATCTCTCTGCTGCCCTGGTATCTGGGCCCTGGTTGCAGACTAGTGTAAAGGAGGAAAAAAGTTCTTTTTCCCTCTATCCATCTCAGGTTCATTGGCAAAGGACCCCCATCAAACTAATGAAAGAAAGATTAACAAGAGGGAAAATATTTTAATTTCATACCCATGCACGGGAGTTCACAAAGAAAACTGTAGCTCAAGGACGCAGTCAGATGAATGAGGCTCCTGGACAGTCTTAGGCTAAACAAAGGACAAGGCCGGTGGGCTTCTCGGAGGAGGAGGAGGAGGCGGCAAGTTCGAGCAAGATAACAGGGAAAAGTACAGTAAACGAGGGCTGTTTAGGAGGGTTTGTTAGGCAGGGTTAAGTCCCAGCTTTCTCCATTCATACTACTCAGCCATAAAAAAGAATGGAATAATGTCATTTGCAGCAATACGGATGGACCTAGAGATTATCATACTAAGTAAGCCAGAAAGAGAAAGAAAAATACCATATGATATCGCTTACATGTGGAATCTAAAAAAAAAAAAAAGACACAAATGAACTTATTTACAAAACAGAAACAGACTCACAGTCACAGAAAACAAACTTATGGTTACCATGGAGGAAATTGGGGAGGGAGGAAATGGGAATTCAAGACTTGCAGATACTAACTACTATATATAAAATAGATAAATAACAAGGTCCTACTGTATAGCACAGGGAACTACATTCAATATCCTGTAATAACCTACAATGAAAAAGAATATGAAAAGGAATATATATACGTATAACTGAATCACTATGCTATACACCAGAAACTAACACAACATTGTAAATCGACTATACTTCAATTAAGAAAATACCAAATACTACTGTAATATCAGTTTTACACAAACTATTTCAAAGAATAAAGTAGGAATGTCTCCCATCTCATCTTATGAATCCAGTATAACGCTGTTTATTGGAGCTTTATGTGAATGCTAAATAACCTACAGATTACTGAATTAAGATGTTTTTAGATGTTTATCAAAAAAAGAGTTTTTCAGAGTCCTCCTCTTCCAATTACGAGACCAGGAGTTATCTTTACAAACAGAAGTTCTCTTTATAAATCTAAATTTCCTTCTGTGCCCTGCTTTTTCAACTGTTCCTGCATCTGCTGGTTCTCCACGGCTTTCAGCTCATTTGAGGATGGAGTATTCCCACACACATCACTAGCCTAGACTTTTTCTAGCCAGGGTCCTCTCTGGGGTCCCCAGGGCTCCCCAGTTCTCCTTGGTGGTTCTAGACAGAGGACCACAGGAGCACTGGCCTAGAAGGGGGAAAGCCAGAGCTCAGCCAGGGCTTTCCTGCTCCCTGGCAAGTCACGAGACCTCTCTCATCCCCAAATCGCCTGCAAGATGGGGGTGCAAGCATCCATCCCGCCCACCCCTGGAGATTGCTGCGGACCCCATGCAAGAGCAGATGGGAACAACTTGTGTAAATCAGTCGTACAGAGTCCTATTCACGCACCACCTGCTTATCTGATGTTCTCAGAAGAAATACCGGCTTTCTCCTAATCCGGTCTGAGAGGAACACACTTTCAGCGGCACCTACTGGGCTCACTCAGGCACGAACAGACATTTCTCAAACCATTCATGTCAGTGGAATTTTCTACAGCCTCCTTGGAAGTGAAATAAATGAATGCAAGGCTTGAAGAATGAGCTGGAGGGAGGCAGCTGGAGACCCGCCCCATCTGCTTATGCCTTAAGCTGATGGCAATAGCCGGCCCCTCCCCACAGACCCCAGGGCTCCCAGGAACCAGCAGGAAAAGCTCTAGACCAGATCATGCCCTAAGGCTCAGCCCTGAGAGGCAGGAGCAGAAGCTCCCTGTGTCCTCCCACGCCGCCAGACCCATCTCCTTCTGGAATTTCCTTAAGGAAGGATGTTGGGATGGAAGAAAAGGCAAAACAGACCATTTATCTGACCACATGGTTCAAATCAGAGGACAAGAAAGGGGTGTCATAGGGGGAAGGGACTCTGAAAAGTCTGATGGCAGGAGCCCAGGCTGGAAATGCAGACCCAGGGTGGAAAGGTCATGTTTCATGAATCCCCTACAAGTCCTGTCAAGTTCAGCCTTTCATCACACACGCTGCAAATGAAAAGCACCATACAAACTCTGTCCAAACAACCACGTGGCAGCGACCGGGAGGGGCACATTTGTATGGGGGCGTACAGCAGGTGGGAGCACGATCTTGAAGTCGGGGTCGAATCCTGTTCTGCCTCTTTCTAGCCATGGAGACCTGGACAGGTATTTTAACTTCTCTGTGCCTCAGTTTCCCCATGTGAAAAGGGGATAGATAATCATGACCGCAGAGAGTGGCTGGGACTGTTAAGTGAATTCACTAAGGCAGAGGGGATAGAGCTGCACTCAGCCCATGGTCATTACACATATGCTACTATGTGTCCTTGTTTTCTCCACCAATAAGCTCTCAGGAGGTTTACTATTCCCATTTTACAGAGGAAGAAACTAAGGTGCAGAAGGGGCAGAGCTGTACCTTGACCATTCACTGTGTACCAGAATCTAAGGTTTCTCCAAACCAGGGCAGAGAGCTGGCCTCCATCCCGCCTCGGCGCTCACAGCCCCATCTTGCGCCTCCCACCTCCTGACCTTGTCTCCCAGGTGCCGTATCTTGGGCTGCACACATAAGCCATTCAGAGCAAGAACCTGGATTCCAGGCATTCAAGTTAAGCTACAATTATTTCTGTGAAATCATGACTATGTTATGCTTGGCAGAGAGGTTGTTCAGCGGGACTCAGGCCACAGCCTACCCCCACCCCCCACCAACATAGTTGAAGTATTTTATTCGTTGCCAACAATGAAAAAATGTGAGATTCCACAGAGAACATCTAAACGTCCGTATTCTGTTGACAGATCAGAAGGTCTGACCTGTCAGAGTTCAGAGACCTGCCTCCCCGCTGCCCCTGACCCTTGGCCAGGCCATTCACCATCACTGCCACAGCAGCCCTCAGGCGTCCCTGCTTTCGCCCCCTGCAGCTCTCCCTTCAGACACCTCCCAAGGAATTCTACTCCAGTGCCCTAGACACAAGATCTTTCAGAAAATAACAATCTTATCAAGTCAAGCTCTTATTCCAAACTTCTTATTCTTTGTTTTTCTACAGCTTCATGTCTAAACTCCTTACTGGGGCATTTCAACCTGTCATGGCCCCGCCTCTGGCTAACTTCCCAGCCTCAATTCTCTTCACTTTCTTGAAAGCCATCTTAAACTACAATCCTAACGATGAAGGCCAACATTGAACAAAGAAACAAGATCGTAGAAGAGGTATGAAAGAGTTCAACAGGGAAGTGTGATAAAGAGGAAATGTGGGTCACCTTGAGGTAGAGACATCTGGGAAGGCTTCTCGGAGGAGGTGGCCTTTGAGCTGAAATTCAGACAGAGTAGTCTGATGAGTGGTCTCAAGGAATCTTAAAGATGGACCTTCACCCGTCTTTCACCATGAAGGATTCCAGTCCTTTGTGTCTCCCTGTCTTCACATACCTTGCAATATAACTCTGCTACCCTCCCACCAAGAGTTAGAGTTTATTTCCCTATTCCTTGAATCTGCACTAGCCTTGGGACCCACTTTGGCCAAGAGAATGTGTTCTTTCCCAATCCAAATGCTTAGACACTTTTGTTGGAAATCTGTTATGATATGTATGTGGCTCTATTTTGGACTCTCTTCCATTCCACTGATCCATGTGTCTACTCTTCACCAATTCTACACTGTCTTGATTGCTCCGATTTTATAGTAAGTCTTCAGACCAGGTAGAATAAGTTCCCAAACTTTGTTCTTTTCCAAAATTGTTTTGGTTGGTTCTAGGTCATTTGCATTTCCACATAAACAGTATTTTTTTTAATTGAAGTATAGTCAGTTTACAGTGTTGTGTCGATTTCTGGTGTACTTTTTTAAATTGAAGTATAGTCCATGTAAACTTGGAATCAGCTCATCAATTCTTACAAAAGTGCCTGCTGGGATTTTGATTGGGATCACGTTGATCAATTTGGGAAAAACTGTCATCAACAACTTTGAGATCTCAATCCATGAATATGGTATATCATTCCACCTGTTTAGGTCTTCTTTCATTCTCGTATTGCAGATGTCCTCCATTGTAAAAAGTCTTGGATATCTTTGGTTACATTTATTCCTAAATTGTTAGTGAAACTTAATTTCCAAAAATTTCATCTTCTAATTGTTTACAGCCAACACATAAAAACACAATGGATTTTGTTTAGTCTTAGCTGAAAGTTGCTTACATCTCCCTGCATGTGCATTTTCAGTGTTCAACCAGAGACGTTGTGGAGTATATGGAGAACTTGGGGGTTCTTCCCTCCAGCTCTCTCCTGCCCAGGACTCCACCGTCCCTCTTCAGTGACCACAGTAGCCCCACAGAACCAAGTTCCTAGGCCAGAAATATAGCAAGATTTCTATCAGAGTTTTAGCAACTATTCATTTCACCACGACTGCACCGTGCCTTCAAGCTAAAGCCATAAAAACTGGAAACTACTCAGCATTGGGTCCCTTCTTTCAGGCTCTGACCATCTCCAAATCTGCTCACTTTGTGCACTTTCCAGAGCCTTCAGGTATTGGTTTTGTACTTTATCCAGAATTTATTTTCTGAGGGAGGATCAGCCTATTAGGAGCTTACTCAGTCATCCCAGAAGTGAAAGTCCTTGTTGATTTTAACACCTCTGATGGAACAAGAATTTAAAAAGAAACATACCAAAGAAAAATAAGTGCTGGCAAGGAAGTGGAGAAATTGGAACCCCTGTGCTTTGCTGGTAGGAATGTAAAATGGTGCAGCCACTGCAGAAAAGAGTTTGGCAGTTCCTCAAAAAGTTAAGCATAGAATTACCATATGATCCAGCAATTCTCCTTCTGGGCATATACCCGAGAAAATCAAAAGCAGAGACTCAGGGAGATACCTGTGTACCAATATTCAAAGCGACAAATAGATGGAAATAATCCAGTGTCCACCAACAGATAAATAGATAAACAAGATGTGGTCCACATTACAATGAAATATTTTTCAGCCATAAAAAGGAAGGAATTTCTGGTACGTGCTGTTTGCTAGAGTTGTCAGAACAAAGTACCACACACTGGGCAGCTTAAACAAGAGAAATTAATCTTCTCTGGTTCTGGAGGCTGGACTTCTAAGATCAAGGTGTCGGTAGAGTTGGTTCTTTCTGAGGGCTGTGATCTCGTTGACTTCTTCTTGTGTCTTTTCCTGGTCTTCCCTCTGTACTCCCTCTGTTTGTGTCCAGATTTTCCTCTTCTTATAAGGAAATCAGTTATACAGTCATTAGGGCCCATTCATATGACTTCATTCTAACTTAATTATCCCCATAAAGACCCACTCTCCAGATACGGTTATATTCTGAGGTACCTTGGAGGGTCAGAACTTCAGCACATGAATTTTAGCAGCTGGAGGGGGGAAGAGGGACACCAAATGCAGCTCTAACATGCAACGACATGGATGGATCTTGAAAACATTTAACTAAGTAACTAGGCCAGACACAAAAGGACAAATGTTATGTGAATCTACTTCTATTAAGTACCCAAAATAGTCCAGTTCATAGAGACAGAAAGCAGAATAGAGGTTAACGTGGGCTGAGGGGTGGCGGGACGGGGAGTTAGTGTTGAACAGCTATGAAGCTTTTGCCTGGGATGACAGAAGAGTCCAGGAAACGGATGGTGACGACAGTTGCACCACATTGTGAGTGTACTTAATGTCACTGAATTGCACACTTCACAACAGGTAACATGGTAAATTTTCATGCATGTTTTACCACAATCAAAAAGAACATTTTTTTGTTTTAAAAAATCTATAAGAAGTTATTATCTGAAGTTCCTTCTCTTTCATAGCTCAACACCGATGGAGGACTAGAGGGTATGTCTATTTTTTGTTTGTTCCCTGAGAAGAAATTTTAACGTCTGTTGCTTTTTCCCTTTGAATTATGTACCTCAATAGAGTGACACCAATCATTATTTTAAGGCAAGAGACAGGTTATTAAAGGCAAAATGGGAAAGAGACAACAGTTTCTGAACAAGTCATTTAAAAATGAAATTAAAAGCCAGGCCTTCCGTTTGAACAGCAGGGCATCAAAAACGCAGGCATTTAATCTAAATGGTTTCCTGGGACTTTCCCAGATGGTCAGCTGTGTGTCTTTCACCCCGATAAGATACTATCTTCCAGCCTATAGACTCAGAAGAATGGTATCTCGGTGTCAAACAGCATCATCCCCTCGAACACAAAATGCCATGGTCCTGTGAGCTCAGCAACCAAAGACTAGCAGTCCTCGTGCTGGACAGCACTTCAGGCGCAAAGCTTTTCAGACTCTTTTCATTTAATAGTCACAACAACCTTGACAGTCAGGACAATCCCCACTGAACAGATAAGAAAACTGAGGCCTCGGTCTTCCTGCAGAAGTCTACAGAGCTATGTATATTATAGATTATCTGGAGAAAATTCTTATTTCTATTGTAAATCTTAAATACTTGCCTCATCACCGTAGAAACCGTGTAACTTCAGGCAAGCTACCTCACTTCCTTAGTTAGTTTTCTCAACTGTAAAATGGAAATAGTAATAGAACTCATCTGTAACATAGTAAGTGCTCAGTAAATATCAGCTAGTCAACATTATTATTGTAATGGTGGTTATTCATGCGTTCTCAGCAGCATGTCAAATGCCTTAAGCCTGTTATGATCTATCATATCTATTTCTACACATACACATCTAGCTACTAATATCCATCTACATCATCTAATTCAACCATCTCAGCAACTCTGCAGAATAGATTCTCTCATTCCTGCCTGATCGGAGGGGAAACTGAGGTTCTGAAATATTAAGTAACTTCCCCAAAGTTTGCATGCTTTATTGGTTTAGAAGTCCAGGGTTTAGAAAAGGCTGTGACTTTGAAGACCTGGTTCCAGCACTGGTTTGTGACTGTCAGCAAGTCACTGTCCTTCCCCAACCTTGGTTTCCTCATCTGGAGGATGGGATTAACTGGTTCCTGCCCCCTCTGTGCACTTGCTGTGGGTACCAGCGGAGACTGGCTGTGAAACACTTCATCATGATTAAGGAGCATTCAAGCTTCCCGAGAGGTCCACATCTGTTCTGTTCCTGGCTGTGACCCCAGTTCCTAGCACTTTGGATGGGACAATAGTAGGTATCCAATTTTTAAAAGCTGGATGAATGAACAAATTGTTTTGCTCACAGGGGAAGTTTCCTGAATAATTCCTCAAACCCCAGCAATCCTGTGGTCCTCAGAACAAGAGCCTGAGAGGATGGTCACAATATCTGTCCCAGTCTCATCTGTGATTTCAAAGAGGAAAATTAGATCCTGAGTTCCAGGGTGGGTGGGGACACCTCCATGCTGGTAGTGGCTGTGTCAGATGGAGGAAAGGTTGATATCTTTGCAAAGGATGTGGAGCTGTACCCGCCTGCCTACAAGGCCCTCTCCACAGGGAAGCTAGAGTCCTTGGGGTGTCTCATAAACTGAAATTTGCATAGAAGAACAAGCGCCAATTTCATTCACGACCTTATTTGGGGGAGAGTTCAATTCTTTCCACGCCCATGCTCAGGCCATAAAGAAAAGCATTCTAAGTCACTCACTGCCTGCCCTGTGGCCATCCCTGCATTCATCTTGGGTTTTTACTCTTCTGTTGGGCAGAGATTAAATTCTCATTAGTTTTCTACTGTATCTTGGAGGATGCATATATCTGACAATGAATCACGCCTGGAAAGATGAAGAAAACCCTCCAGAGGCAGCCATTTATTTGTTTGCAGATAAAGCTGCAAAGGAAACTGATTAAGGCTTTTATTTTTAATTTAGGTTAAATTTTGAAATGCTCCATTACCAAGAGCCCTAAGGAACCAGCTTTCAGGATCCTGAGGGCTTGAGCAGCTGGACCAGAAATAAAAAGGGGGTGGGAGTCAGAGGAGGGGAAGACCACCTTCCAGGGACCGGTGGAGAGGTCCTGGAGCAGAAGAAGAGCCCTCTGCCCTCAGGAGCGTGACTCTTCTGGTCACAGAGATGGTCACTCCCAATATTATTATACCCACGTGACACAGCATGAAGACTCAGCTGAGACTTCTTGTTAAATGTTTCAGCTGCAAGGCGTTCAGTCCTTTGGGCCTCAGCCTCCCAACTGTAAATGGGAATAATAATGCTTGCCTACATCAGAGTTGTTCTAAAAAGGCCAATGACATGATGAGTGATGAAGCAACTTTACAAAAGTGGATGTGCTTCTCCAAGTTTGAGCATTCTTTAACCATCTTATGACTCCCGCCTCTACCGTCCCTCCTTCAAAGAAACAATGAGTTCTCTCAGGACAAGGTCCAAGTCTTGTCCAGTAGTGAACACAGCTCAATGTGAACAGGCTTTGAAAAGAGACAGACCTGGGTTTCAATTCTATCCCTGCCATATTCTGGCTGTGTCAACATAAGCACATTTCTTTATCTGAGACGCTCTGCTGGTAACAGGGGTCATAACATTTTCCTCCAAGGGGTGTAGGGATAAAATGAAATCACAGGGGAACAGTGCAGGACACTTAGGAGATGTTCTGATGGATGTTCATTCTCTCCTCCTTTTCTTCTCCTGACACACTTGTTCTCGTCATCTCACAAAGAATGGGCGTCTGTACACAGTGTGTGGCAAATTAATGTCTGCTCCATGGATAACTGGTGCTCGACAAACACCTGTTCTAAACCAGCTGGCTAATTCACCCGACCTTGCAGTGCAGCAAGAGTGCTCTCCCAACAAGCTCTCCAGACCCCGACCTACTGCTCTCTCTGTGGGGGGCCCAGAGGGGACAAGAGAAATGAGATCCTTTAATCTGCTATTCAAAACAATAAGCTAGACTTCAACGATCTGATGTGGAAATCACTGTCACCATCATCGTCATCACCACCTATAGGGCCATAACTCCGAGGCAGGCATTGTCCTAAGAGCTTTACAGATGCTCACTCATTGACCCCCTCGTAGCAACCCTCTGGACGCAGGTGCTCCTGTTAACCCCATTTTACCCGTGAAGGAAGTAAGGCACAGAAGCCTTACACAGGTCTTCAAGCATATGAAAGATGAAATAATTCAAGTCCCAGAACCATGACTAGAATTCCCAATTATGTAATTTTAAATACACACCCATGCATGTAAATTCACAGACTGTGATGAGTTTAAGCCAACTACAAAGTTAGAGGGCACTGTCCCAGGACCACCTTCACTTCTGACACCAACTGCAAATTCAAGGCGGTTCCCGAAAACCTCAGGTTTAATAATTTGCTAGAAGAACCCACAGGAGGCATGAAAGCTCCTAGACTCACAGTTGTGGTTTATTACAGGGAAAAGAGGAGGACTGAAATCAGCCAAGAGAAGAAGTGCATGGGGCAGAGTCCACAAGAAGTGCCAAACGTGGAGCTTCCACAGCCCTCTTCCCACGGGGTCATGGACGGGTTACTCTCTTGATATTGACATGGGACAATATGCACAAAGTGTCACCAACAAGGGAAGGTCACTCAAGCCTTAGACTTTAGACTGTTTAATGGGGTGCCATTACACAGGCTTGACTGATTGATTGATTGCCCCATGGCTGTTCTAATCTGCAAATCAACTGACACTGCATGACCCAAAGCCCCATCCTTCATCACTTGTTGATCTTTCTAGCATGGCCAGCCCCACCCTAAATCACCCTGTTAATATCTGGCTGACCCAGGCCCCCAGGCAAATAGAGATCCCTCCCAGGGCAAAGACCAGGCCTCCTTTTGGGCAAGGCTTAACTCTTCACTCATACACACATATACTTGCATTTGTACTTACACAGATACGTATATAAATGCACAGAAGAAAGACGGGAAGGAAATTTGCCAGACTGAGAACAGGCAGCGTAGAAGGAAGTGTCACCTAAATATTTCACTCTGTTTTCTCTATTTCTCTATTTTTAAAATCTTTTCTGGTAAGAATATATTTGCGTATTACTCAGGATAATAATTACCTTTACAATTTTAGAGGACACAGAACAAAGAGAAAAGGAAAAAAAGTCTATTATGGCTGCCAGGCCAGTGGTGGGGGCGCCAGGTCTGCCAGGCCACCTCATCCTATAAATAGGAGAAAATCTGCTGACTTGACTGGGAGCGGACGGCATGGGCTGACCGAATCATGGAATTCAGAGTTGGGACATCCTAATGCAGTGGCACGGGGCTGGGACCCAGGAGGGAGGGGAAGGAGATGAATCCAGGGGAGAAAGGACCCTCAGGCAGGGGTCCGCCTGACCTGCAGCAAGCTGGCAACCAGGCTGGGCCGAATCGTGTGAGGAGATATGTAGGGATGGTGCTGGGATGGAGAACATGGAACTCTCAGATCGTGGCCTTGAAAATAAGGGTGGGGAGGAAAGGGTCAGAGGAGCAGGAGGGATCTTCCCCACTCTGATGCTCCTCCACCCAAAACCCCAGCCAGCAGCCCAGGAGAAGTCAGTGGCAAAGCCCCAAGTCCCTCCTGCATGGCTCTCCACGGCACTGGTCTGTCCCCTGGTCCTAGACACGCAAAAGCTCTTCCAGCTCGATGCCCGGGGGGGGGGGGGGGGGCCTGGTTTCACCCCCTACTCACGGCACAGATCAGGCCCTCTCGACATTGTCACTGGGACAGGCTCCCACACCCCTGCTCTGTAGGGCCGAGCTGCCCCAAATAAAGGCAAGGCCTGAAATCTTTTGAAAGGCAGCTGTACTTTCCCTTCTAAGAAGACTTTCTAGCAAAACCTAGCAGCAAAGAAAGGCAATTTACACAGAGTTACCTGCATGAGAAACACAAATTAGAAATGGTTCTGAAACCATAATTCAAGTATCATATGGAATCTCCATTATTCATGTTCTCTATCATTTTTTTTTCCCTTTTAGAAGTCACAGGTTATTTTTTAAAGAGCTCAGAGTGCTATTAGAAGCGTAACAGAGAAGTTATAAATACGATGCTTGCTATATACCAGGTATTGCACTAACTCAGTTAATCCTCACAGTTAATACTGCAAAGTACAACCCCTATTTTACAGACATGGAAAACTGATGCTCAGAGAGGGTAAGAGACTCAAGGTCACATAGACAGTGAGAGGAAGAACCACCATATAAACCCAAGACTGATGTGAGATTCTGTACTCTTTCCAGAAAGCCCTGAGAGTTCCTGGTTCTCCCAGGCTCCCAGCCCAGAGGTGATCCTGGTTCTAGTTTATCACATTCCTCCCAAATTCAGCAGCATCCTGAATCCCAAAATGACCTGAGCTGACTTTAAGGTCATCTAATACAGGGACACATTTTCCAAACCAAGAAACAAGCCCAGAGTCTAACAGGTGAATTTTACTCTCCTTCAGCTGTGGAAGTCAGTCTGGGAAGATGTCATTTGGACACCAAAGTGTGATGATTCCAGGGAGAGTTCAATGGTTTCTGAAGACCATGGGGCAGAATCTCAGGCATTGGGATTACCCAGAAACCCCTCATTCCCATAGCATCCTGTGTGCACTTTGGGCCCGCCTCTCACCAAGGTATGGATGCTGGTGATTGACATGTGCCTCACCCAATGGACTGCAGCCTGGAGGACAGAGGCACCTGGGGCAATGGTGAGTATACAGATAGACTGTGCTTGGAGTGGGGTGGGGGGGGGGGAACAGGCACTGAAAGAAAGGAGGAAAAGGAAAGGAAGTCAAGGAAAGTGGAAAAGGAGGGAGGGACAAAGAAAAAAACAGAGAAATGGAAGACCTATAGTCACTCTGGTTATAAAGTCACTGAGGCCAATCCCTGGGAAAGGCTCCACGGTGAGAGCACCCAAGGAGGTAGGAAGCTACCCTCTCCCTGTATCTGTCACCCCTGACCCAGCCCTTCCTGGTGACCTCGGCATCTGCTGATCAGCCCCCTGGATCCCACACGGGCAGCTGCTGCCTTGGGTTTGCCTCCCTCTGGCTTCCGGGGAAACCTGGAGATGACAAGGACCTCCAGGATCGGCAGTGAGTAACAGCACGCTCACCCGGCACTGCTTTCACACCACGACGCATCACCTGGGCGGCGTTATGCGCAGACACAGGCAATCTGGATCACAACCTGACTTCCCAAGTCCCCATGTGGGCGGGTGGAGAAATGAGAGCTACATGACATCAGGCCTGCAAGGTGCTGAATGACGACCCCCGAAAGGGTGCGGAGTGACGGCTTCACCAGAGCCTGAAAGGGACACACATGCCGAGTCCCACAGGTCGTGTTCCTCAGCAACCAGGCGAGCACAGGCAGTGCACTGATCCCTGGTGTGGGAGCTGAAAGGGGCTGCCAACGTCGAATCAGAGAATGAGGACCGAAAAATATCCAGACGGCCTGGAGCAATAGCGTGAATCCAACAAACAAAACTTTAATGGGGACAGATGTTTGGGAGCCCCATGCTTGGGCCTGGAAACGCAGCTGCCCAAATCCCAGAGGGGGCGGCGCAGCTTAACAGCAGCCTGTGTGAGAAAGACGTGGGGGGTTGTGCTGTGTCAAGGGTGGGGTGTCTGCCAAGCAGGGCTGTGACAGTAGCCATGCAGGGGTCTGAATAAAGGGGAATGCCCGGCTCTGGTCTGCTCGGATCAGTGCCTCCGGGGCCCCACACGTTGCTGTCAGAAGGACAGCGGAGAGGAAAATGACGAGGACAGTGGGGCAGGCTGAAGCCGTGGCATATGAGCAACGGCAGAAAGAGCTAAGTTTAGCCTGGAGAAGCGGCTCAGCGGGGAAGGAGAGCGACTTTCAAACATCCGAAGGGCTGTCGCAGGGAAGAGGGGTTTCAGTGGGCTCTGCGTGGCTCCACAAGGTGAAACCAGGGCAATGGAAGTGGCTTCAAGGCAGACTGGGCTGTGCAGCAGCCAGAGTGGAGGTGCCTAGCACTGTGGGTTGTCTCCAGAGAGAATGAACTCCCCATCATTGGAAGTAATCAAGCACAGCCAGAATGACCACCTCTTAGGGGTGCTGGGGATGGTACTGGTCAGCCAGGATGACCTCTGTGGGCCCTTTTATCTCCAAGTCAAGCCTTTTCCCGTGAGACCTTGGGAGAGAAGGCCTATCTCTAGAGCTGAGAGTCTCAAAGGGGCTTTTCCTTAAATTCTCTGGCTAAAGGCAGGAGCCAAGCACTTTCAACAGCTGCCACCCCACTGATTCCTTTTCCTAAATTAGGCTCCCTAGGGCCCCGCACCGGCTGGAGCCCAGAGACAAGGGCCCCATGTAGTCCAGAAAGTAATTAAGTCCATGACATCATCATAGACTGGTCCCAGAGAACACCGAAGCCCCGGGGGCAGAGGGCCAAGGTTCCTCAAATTACCATTCTTGTAGCAGATTTTGGCCTTTTGTCCCTGTGGTCCCAGGCCTCTATCAGGCAACACAGGCCAAACGGCGACCGAAATAGAGCCGAGGGCTGGGACTCAGGCCATCACCCCAGACGGGGACGTCCAGTCAAGGACACTGGGGAAGGCCTCCAACATCCCTGCCCACTTCTTCTCCCTCCACTTCCATCTGCAGCTGTTTTCTCCTCAATCAGCCAAGCAAAGTCAGGGATGGGAGACGCCCGCTCCCCCCTCACCCCCACCAACCAGGAGTAGAACAGGAGACACTGTGAGTGGGCAGGACTGGCAAGTCTTGGGCGTCTCATTGGCTCACCCAGCAGATGAGTGAGCGCTCACGACGTACAAGGCATTCAGCTACAGCGACTTGACTCCAATAGCAGGAAAGGAAGGGATTAACAACTGAACAAACCTTCCCATTTGTGGCATTTGAGAAAATGAGAGCCCAGAGAGGTTAAGTGACTTGGCTAGGGTCACAGAGTGGCGGTAAAGCCTCAATTAATTCTTCAACAGAAGTGTCAGCCCCATCAGGCCCAGAAGCACAAAGGAGACCCTTCTACCATCCAATCCACTGGCTCTCTCAATCCAGGAACCTTTTTTTTTCAGGGAATCAGAATTTTTCAGGAATAAAAATTCCTAAAGAGGTAGAAAATGTACCATCTCTGAGTGCCTAAAGTAGGTGGGTGGGAACCCCACAGAGCAGACAACCCTCAGAAGAGCTTGGGAGTTCCAAAGACAAAATTCCCTCCTTCACGAATTCCCAGAGTGGGAAGGCTATATTCCTGGGGACATGAGAAGGATGGAGACATGGGGGGAGGAAAAGAAGGTACATGAAGATGCTGCCAAAATGGGTGGACCACGTTCCAATCCTCACTCAAGCAAACCAACTTTACATAAACGTGTTTGTCTATCAGCAATTGCATATGGTTTCTAGTATATTCAGAAGTATTTGTGGATGAAATAACACAACTCTAGGATTTCCTTCCAAATAACCTAGTGGGGTTAATGGAAGCACGGGAGGTGGTAAGAGAGGCAATGAGACTGGCCCTGAGTTAAAGCTGCTGAAACAGGTGCTGGGTACCAGGGGCACATTATCATTCTCTCCACTCTTGTATAGGTTGGAAATTTTCTACAATTCAAGATTTTAAAAAGGAGATGTTGCCAATATTTTGAGCATCGGTGTGAATGTCACAGCCTAGAAAGAGAATTTTTAAAGGACGCAAATATTTTGCAAAGGTCAATTTTGGTGTCCATGGATACACTGGCACTTCCGAGTCTTTCTGGAAGTCATTTAAGCAAATTGCTTGTGAGCTGGGCAGGGACTGAGAAAATACACTCATTAAAGACAAGGCCAAAGAGTTGTTCATCCTCACTTCTCTTCGCCAGGAGACCAGTGTGCTGGTTTCAGCCTCCTTCATAGGAAGGGAGTACCTCTGGGGAAGCGCCTAGAAAATGTGGGGGGTGGGGGAGGGGGTTCCTGTCCCTTTAATTGCTTCATGGTGGTCTCTGAGCTGGGCTGTTGTGCTCTGGCTCCAGGATGTCACCAGCAAGCCCGCTCTGGAAATTCCAGCAACCTCTCCACAGAGCCTGGCCCATCCAAACGCAGTTGCTCAGATGCCTTCTCTAAATAGAAGGCTTGTGTGACGATGCCTCCCTTCTGTCCACTTGAGGAAGCCAGGATGAGAGGCCAAGCTGATTAATCCTGAGCTAATTTTTACCTGCGTCCACCTGTCAATGTCATTTTCCAGAGGTCCTGAAGCATGCAGCCATGTGGTGTGGGGACAGGACAGCCTGACTTTGGGACAGGTCTGTCCACAACATGCGGTGAATTTCATTGGCGGTTCGGGAATGGCTCTGGGTGGTCCATGGACCCAGTGTTAAATAACTCAGTGAGAGATTTACCCCATTCCATCATCAATTCTCTCCAAATCATGCTGGTTATTGCCAGGAGAAAGTCTCACTTCAGTGCCAGTAAGTCTTTAACATCCTTCTAATGATAGCTAATCTCCTTTTTTAACAAACAGAGGACAAACCTCAGGTTTGGGGTCCTTGCAGGCCACACTAACTAGCTAAGGCTGAATAACTTTGATTTTCACCTTGTTTAATTCTGTAGCTTTCTATGTACGGAAATAATGCTGGCTTGCCTTGTACAAATGGAAGACAATGAGAAGAAATGTTAAGTAAATAGAATTCAGGTGTTCTGTGAAGTGTGAAGAAACAGGGACAGATTTAACATGGAGCTCGTGAGGTTTGCATGGGTCCTTCTTACAGCTGTCCCAGCACCGCCCAACCCAAAAGACACCGTGTAGATATCAGAGAGGACAGGGAAGGCAATCTCGGCTCAGTGGGGTTAAGATACCCAATATCCAACTTCTCAAATTCTACAAAAGCATAGAACCACCTGAATATATTCTGTGGGTTTTTTCTTCTTGAAAAGAGAGAGCTCAGTCACCTGGGCCAGAAATCCAGGAGGCATCTCTGACTTTTCCCTCAAATCTCACTTAGCATCTCCATCCCTGTTACTGCTGTCATCACCTCACCATCACCACCACCAGCATCATCAACCACGGACGACAGCAATTACTGAGTGCTTCCTGAGAGCCAGGCACTGTGCTTGGCTTGCACATTATCTCAGGGACTTCTTCAGTACCCCACGAGCAGAGGCAATCTTAACCAGCCTTTCTTACAGATAATGAAACGTGGCAAGATTAGTGGCTTGCCCGTGTTTACACACCAAGCAAGTGGTGAAGTCAGGATTCGAATCCAGGTCTGTCATCAGAGATCAAGCTCTTAAAAAACTACACTTTCCCACCTTTAAAGCAATCAACCGGTAACCTAGCATAGGCCTTCAGTATTTCCTTCCTGGCCATCAATATTACGAAACCAATCTTCCTGCCTCCTATCTTCCCCTCCTCACCCCGCCACAGCAACCATCCATGGTTCAGCCACCAGCTCGATCTGCCCCAGAGACACTCCTGCCTAAAATCTTCCCAAGTGTCTTCACCAGCTAGATGGTATAAATTCCTTACATGTATTAGGGCTCATTGATAAAAAGCAGTAGAACCAATTCTGAGAAAGGGCAAAAGGCCAGGGCAGGGAATCTAGGTAGCTCACTTAAGCTAAGCATAGAGCCCAAGATATAATAAGTACTTACCACAAGTTTGCTGAAGGGATAAGTGAATGAGGGAATAAATAAATGAATGGGGAAGGCTGCTTGGTGAACACATGTGGCTTTGAATCAGAGTTGGAATTGGTTCCAAAGCCCCTAGGATGAGGCTCCGGGCCACACATAACCCCCTCTTCACTACTTCCAACTGTTTCTGAGTTGGAAGGATTCACATAAAACCATCATAAAATAAGCAAAGCGCCAGCCTGGAACTGGGAGATTTACACTTCACTCCTGGCTCCCCCAGTCACTGGGTGGGTATTCTTGGGCTAGACATGTCCTCTCTCTCAGCCTCAGTTTCCACATCTGCAAAATGGTCACATCCAGCAACTTTGGGCTCAGAGGGGAAAGTGATGGAGAGTAATTGCATAAACACTGGATAAATACAAACACAAGCTCTGCCAATCAACTCTCTTAATCAGATTTTTTGAGTTAATATTAAAATGAATTCTACTCAGCCACCAGAAATGATGTGACCACGGGGGCAGTAACAGGAAGAGGGCTTTGTTCAGCGGAAAGGCAACCCTGGGTTTAAAGAGCTGCTACTAATAATCCACTACGTGCATTTATGGCACCAGGGGAGCAGGAGGAGGTTGAAAGATTAAAGACGTATGAGTTGGGATCCAGCTACCATCTAGCAAGTGGATTATACAATAGAACATATATTTGGGGTGTGTGTGCACTCATGGGAAAGGGCCCTAGAAAGCTTCCCAGCACCAACCCACACAGAGGAGGAAGCCGAGACTCAGAGACACTAAGTGTCTGCTTCTTACATGACCGTGGCTTTTGCACCAGTGGTCTCAGAGCCCATTCCACACCCAGTGCGTGCCTACTCCTCCATTAGCTCCCAGCCTAAACCCTTTCTACAGCACCTCCAGCTGCTTCTCTTCCACGGGGATCGGCTGCCCAGGTGGTCTCCTGGAGGCGGCTGTGAGGCCCCCTGAGTCCATGGGAGGCAGACACAGACACGTTTCTCCATGTGAGCCCAATATGCGGTGTTTTTTGTTCTAAGTGGATTGGCACCAACCCACCCTCAACCTGCCAAAAACCTCTTGTGTTCTTTGGGCTCAAGCCCAAGGTCATCGTATCACTTTCCAGGGAGCCATGGAATTGGCCCCAGAGAGGAGAAACATCTGGAAAGTAGAAAATGGATACGGATTACTCTTGGAACCAGAACCAGCTCTCACCCACCGCACGTGCTCTCGACAGGCACTGGGCTCACCTTCAAGACCAGACCAGTGGTGGTGGAACCTGGGTGGGGCCAAGAGCTGGGGGCGGGGCCAGAACCTGGGGGCGGGGCCGTACTAAGATTTGCACTCTCCTAGGTGACTGGCAGGAGAAATGGGGCTCATACAATTTCTCTGGAGGGCGATGCACCAGTCTACAACAGGACTCTTAAAAAGATAACACATAATGTTTTGCACAAACTCTGCAGTCACATTTTGGTGCTCATCTCTGATTATTTCCTTCATTCAGAATTTTAAAAGTGGAATTACGGCATCAAAGGACAGGCACACATATGTGTATACACTGAACAATACACATTATATATGTGTCTATATGGATATTAATATGTATGTGTATCTTTAACTACGAGAGTGAAAAATAAAATTAGAAAAGAAAAAGAAAAAAATGAAACGCCCCCCCCTTATAGGAGTAGTTCTATAAACAAATCAGGGCAATCAATGTGACATTTATAAACAATTTTAAAAATTATGTTTATCTGTAGTGTTTACTCATAATGCTAAGAGAAAGAAGTGGAAGGCAAAGGTGTAAGACCAGAGTGACTACTAGAGAGAAAGAAAATGCCTGGAAGGAAATACACTAAGACAGCGACCAAGTTATGCCCAAGTGGTAAGATCCTGGTTTTTTAATGTCCTGTCATGACCTGAATTGCTTTTATCATCAGAAAAACGGGGGAGCACCCTCCCTGTCTCAGCCCCGGCGTGCCCTGTGAGGGCTCCGGCTCCATCCCCTCCGCCATCTTATCTACATCTGACATCTGCTCTGGTCGACCAGATCCGATCGTGGGCCAGGCCTTGTTTTCACTAATCTCCAGCTCTGTTTCGACGCTGCCATCAACTTGACATGTACCCTTGAACCCCTTACAGCCAGTTTCCACGTCAATGAAATGACCACACCCCGCAAATCTCAATTCCCCACCCCCTGCGTCTTACGATCCTGGCTGTTCCCAGCCTCCCATGGAAGGAGGACCACTCCATGATGACCCAAGGGGCCCCAGCCTAGGTGACCTCCCGGGGCCACCCTGATATTTTGAGGCTCCAGTTTTCAATCTCCAAGTGACCATAGCCACAGGGGCAGCCAGGCTGCCAGGAGACTCCTGGAGAGCTCCAGGATGTGTCTGCTGGAACCGAAGTTAGCTCTTTCCTTGTCTGTGCTTCAGCCTCTTGTTCACGAAGCAGAATCCATCCCTTTACAGACTTTGTGAGAAATGCACTCACCCAACGTGGGCAGGTCAGAGTTCAGGCAGGAAAGAGACAGCACGCTCAAATTCGGATCATTTAGGGAATGTTGAACAGAGGGAAATGTTACAAAGATGTGGGCAGGGCGCACAGTCGCCACAAGGGATCCTGGGCTTCCCTGCAGCTAGCAACAGCCCACCGGAGGTGATGCAGAAGTAGGCGGACAGATATCCCCCCCGTCTCTCTCCTCCCACCCTCTGATGCCCTGACCAGACGTAACTGGGAGCTCCCCACTGGCCAAACCCAAAGGACGCCAGAGGGCAAGGGAGCCCATGCAGGATGACCTCCCAGGGTGAGGGGAGCAAAGAAAAGAGATGCCGCCCACCCAGCCTTGGGGGATCTCTTCATAATTTCTACCGGCAACATGGATGTTCAAAGGGAAAGCCCACATCGCCCAGCACCCTGAACCTCCCTTGAAAAGTTCCCCACTCGACACGTCCACGTTCCTCCGGCCTTTCTCAGCAGTGAGAAGCAGCCCATCTCTCCTGCCCTTCCTCTGCCTGGCGGTCAGCTTTTAAAACCAGTCACTCCTTCCACCAACTTCAATCCCCAACTGCAAACTTCTCCCTCCTTAATTATGCAGGGCCATTGAGAGAGCATCCTGCCCTCTGCTCCAGGGTCCTCACAGCACATCTTTCTGACGGTCCTCTCCCAGAGAGGCACCCTGGCAAATCGGCTTCTCCCTTCATTTCACGTTTTTCTCAGTCGCACTGCGCAGCCCTGACTCACTATTAGCTGCAAAGTCCTCTTTGGGGAGCACTGCAAAAAATAATTCCCCTTAAGTGATCTGGACAAACATGCGTCGGTCAGTACAAACCCCACCCCTTCACAGGTGATTCCCTGCAGCTCCAGCCACCCGCTCCAGGGCAACGCTAAGGAGGCTGCTCTGAGGCTGCTCAGGGCGGCTGCTGAGTGGATCGTTCTTGGAGAAAACCCTCTCTGAGCCAAGCTGGAGGAATGGGGAAAAGAAGCAGATGCTTCGAGCCACGAGGAGTTCCACATTTGCATCATCGGATCTGGTCTGTTCTCCTGCAAGGGTCTAGATTCCCTCGAGCCCACCAACAGCCACAGCCCCAAAGCCACCTGCCCGCACCCAGCCATCGCTGCCCAGGGCCAGACCACATAGGCTCTGGCTGGTCCTCATTCTCTCTAAGTGACGAGGCTGCAATCGTCCCACCTGCAGACGGTGTGTATCCCTTAGAAGCAACTGGCCTACTGGCCTTCTGTCCTCTTGAGAAATCTCCCCCTTTGAGGCAGGGCAAACATCAGGGACCACAGTTTGCCACAGGAAGGAGGGAATGTTGGGAGTCTAACTTCCCTGCCCCGAACTCAGGCCGGTGTAGACAGGGAGTCTCCAGCCCAGCCCCTGCCTCCCCGGAGGACAACTCCCCATCTGGGTCTCTATCAAGTTCACCTGTGACATTGAACAGGTGCAAGCTAAGTGTCTCAGGATGAAAGAGGGTGGCTGGGGATGCCCCGTGTCCAGAGTGGGCACAGACTCTGCCCTGCTTGTTGGCTGTTTTGCTGAGTAGATGCCCCCTGGTCTGGGAACGGCACCCAGATCTTCCTAAGGGAACCAGCCTTCCCCACCTCTGGATCCAGGAGGTTTTCACGGGGCAGGTCCCATCCCTTGAATCTGGGCCTTACCAATCAGCTCATTTCATCACCTGGGACATAGGGATTGGCTCTGGGTTGGCCCAAGCCAGGCCATTGGGCCCAGTGAGTCTTAGTTCTAGAAAAGTTCCTGGAGCAACTAGGAAAGCCATGTGCTCGCGGCTGCAGGAGTTGCTAAGAGAGTCAGCATAAGCTTGGGATTAAGGTGGGCAGCTTGACAGAAACAGGCCAAGAGGTGGAGAGAGATGGGTCCTGATGGCATTGTTTGAACTTCAGATACACCCAGGCCCCAGGCCAGAACCAGCCTTCCAGTTCCGCGTGTCAACAAAGCTCTCCAGCCTGGTGAGCTGGGCTTCTGGTTCTCGCAACCAAGTGTCCAGGCCCACAGGTACACCTGCTTTCTTTCTGCAGTATCTGCATCACTATTTGTGGGTGATGTCAGCAACATCCGTCCTCTGCACCTCTGCACACCTGCCTGTTTCCCCTCTGGGTGTCCTGCCTTGGTCAAGAGGCAGCAGGACACGATGGGTAGGAGTCCTAGCTCAGCCACACAGTGGACAGGTGACAGCAATCTGGTGGCTCTGGGACGAGAGCATGGAGGCTGGACCCAGGGATGGCGGAGGGGGGTGGTCTGGTGCTCGGAGAGGAGGCTGGGGATGTACGAACGGGTCTGTGAGGTGAGCAGTGAGGTGGGACTGGGCTCTGGGACATGGTCAGCTCACCCGGAGTGATCAGTTACAAGAGGGACAGAGTCAGAATCAGAGGCAGTGACCTCACGGGTCATCAGAACTGCCAGGGTGGCCAGGGAGGCAAAGACAGGAGAGAACTTCTACGGAGGCAGGAGCTTCCTGGAACACACAGCCTCCTCTGGTCTTAAAGGCGCTCTCTTCAATTTTGCATAAAAGAACTAGAAACCAGAAGACCCTGGCTCCCTCCAACCTGCCACATGACTTTAGGCAGGAAGCTCAGCCTCCGTGAACCTCAGTTTTCTTGTCTTTGAAATGGGTCTTAAAATGAATGGGCCTCAAAGGACTATAAAGTGCATCAGACTGACATGGTAGATGGAAAGTGTTTTGCAAATAGGCAGTTGGTAGCTGACGTGATTCAAAAAGCTGTTTTCTGCCTAATAGGAGGGCAGCTTGCTTAAAGGAGCCTTCGGTGTCTTATCCCAAACTAGGAATTCATGGTGGTTAGGAGGAAAGAGGATTTCCAATCCAAATACTCTGAATTTCAGCCACGACTTTGACCTTTACTCTTTAGGAAACCTGGAACAAGACATCTTGGGGGTTTGTGCCTCTGTTTCAACATCTTTCAAAAGAGAAAAGGAATTCAGCTTTCCTTCCAATCTAGAGAGGAGACTGCATGAAGGCCAAAGAACTCAGTAAAACATAGTCACAAAACAATAACAGTAACTGCCCTTTAAGGAGCATTTGCTCTGTGCCAAGCACATCGCATCTAAGTCCCACACGGATTCTCCCAGAGAGCTGTGACAGTAATAATAACAATCACCGCAGGCGCTGGGTTGGTAACAGTCATCGTTCCCAAGCGCTTACTATGCACGAGGCCCTGCTCTAAGGGCTTTCCAGGCACTTCCTGCCTCTTGTCCCCCCAACGGCTCTAGGAGGAGTAGGTACTGATAACACCCCATCCTGCAGACAGTTCACAGGGAGCGATGAGCCAGTGGCACAGGGCCGAGGAGAGCACGGCGCGGACTGATGCAAAGGCAGGGCTGGTTCCACAGGTTATCACACGTGTGTTGGAAGCATGTGTGCTACACACATCACAGATGGCCCAATACACAAGTTTTATTTCAGGTCCTGAGAATGACTGGCAGGAGATGGATCACACAGGGCTCCGTTAGTCCCACACCCAGGACAATGACACCAGCAGCAGGAGGCCACGGACAGGACCCTTACTTGCATTCCAGAAATGAAGCTGTTTCTGTTCTCCTGTGAGGCTGAAGGGGTGACCTGGAACTAACCCAACTTGAGAACGTTGGGCCCCAAACGTCTACCCCGGAAGAACAGCTCCCTTCCCCTCTGCAGCTGCCCCAGCCGCCCCGGGCCGCATGCGCATTCCCGGGAGTCCCGGGCGCGCGCCCCTTCTCACAACGCACAGAAGCACCATCTAGACCCACACGCTGCCCGTGCACCGGGACTGAAAGCCTGGCTCCACACCGCCCAGCCGTGTGACCCTGGGCAAGTGATTTAAACGCTCAATCTGCTCACCTATAAAGTGTGCATTTAAAAGAAGTCCCTCCTTCCTAAGCTTGTGGAGAAGATCTAGGGCCTAGCGCTTGTAAAACGGTTAGAACGACACACAGTAGTCCATAATGTCTTAATATTGGCCATTGTTATTACCAGTTACAGTCAGTGAAAAAGAGAAACCAGAAGTGGGAGGAGTCGCACGCAGCCCCTCCCAAAGCCAGACCAGACGAATCCACAGAGCTTTGTAACACGACTGAGTGAGGAAGAGATGCTCGGGGTTCTGGTAACAACCAGGTCCAAATGCTGGGCTGGGTCTCCTGCACGGAATTACGAGGACTGTTTGGCCACGAGGCCCTAAGGTGAGATGCTTGGATTTCTACCAGGTGTCTGGGGCCATTCGAAAGACACGAGTGAGAAGTCGAGCATCTCTCCTTCCGATCCCTTGCAGGAACCCAGGACACCACCAGGGAGGTCAAGGATCAGACTGCAGGACTGCCTGGCACCCAGAGAAGGGGCGAAGATGAGCAGCAGCGGGTGACTGACCTACCTGCCCTCACAAGATGACAGCCCCGTACCCCACACTGCCCTCCACCAGGGCAGCCTCCAGCCTCCACCCGGCGGGTTCCCAATGAAGCCCCGGAGATGACACAGCCTGTACTCACCTTATCACATTGAGACTCACACAGCCCAGCTGAGGGAAGCATGACCATTCCCGTTTTACAAATGTGGAAACTGAGGCTCTGTGAGGTGATCTGTGACCCCAGGAGGCTACTGAAAAGTCAAACAGAAATGATCAATTGGTTAACACACTTGATAAACACACAGGACGAAAATGCTTTAAGAATGAGGGATCAGAAGGCAATGAAATCCCGGGGGCCGGATCATGACCTTCTGCGAGAGCCCTGAGAGAACACATGGGCTCCAAAGGCAAGGAGGAAACCAGTGAGGGAGAAAACCCTTCAAAAAAGACTTGCAGGGGTGGGGGCGGGGGGGGGGGGTCCAGACTCAGCAGCTCAGCTGTCATCTCTTCTGCCCTCACTGCACCTGCCCTGCCTGGGCCAAATCAATTCCCTCCAGGTCTCCAAAGCCTCCAGCTCAATTCCATTCAGCCCGAGCAGATTCTGGGCTGGGCTACAGCAATGAATGGGACTCAGCCCTTTGGTCCTTAAAGGATACAAAATTCAGGGAAAGATGGTGTCCTAGGCAGGGCTTCCCCAGAAGCAGCCCCACAGCAAGGACTGCAGTGGGAATGGTTTGGAAGGCAATCTCAGGAAACCACAGCAGGAGTGTGAGGATGTGGGCCAGAGTAGGAAGGAAGCCAAGACCCTGGCATGACTGAGCAGGGTCCGCTGTGGGCACCCGGGGCTCAGTCCCACTGGGGAGCACCAGGGGGCGACAGAGAACACACCTCAGAGTGGTCCCACCAGGGAGCTGGGGGACTTACCCTCCAGCTCTGGCCTGTAGTTGCAGGAGGGCTGCTCCAGGAGCACCACCTCCCCAGCAATGCAGAGCTCAGGAAGGCATCATCAGCAGGCCTGCGAACAAGGAGTGACAAAGGTGTGAGTCTCCCAGAGTGCTTACCGCTAAGTCGTCACCACGTCAGCCTCCCCCACCAAATCAGAATGTGGGCCGTGGAGCCAGACTTCCCATGTCCAAATCCATGCTTCTCCCCTGGATGTGGGACTCTGGTTGAACTTCTCCTGACCTCAGTCCTCTTACAGAGGAGGTCACGTTAATACCTACCTAGCCAGACTCACATCAGGTGACACACACGGAGCGGAGAACAGCACCTGACACATGGGTGGTACTCCTGAAAGGTCCACCATCATTCTGAAGACCAGGAGTTCTCAAGGCAAGGTCAGTGCCTGGTTCACCTTTGCTTTCCCTGCACCTGGCCTTGTCGGTGCCCTGCACAGAGAAGGGGCTCAGTGCATGTCTACTGAATGAATGAATGAGTGAGTGAGTGAACGAATGAGTGAACTGATTCAAGAGCTAATGTGTTGCCCTAGATCCCTAACTTCTAGTCTGGCATCTCAAGCTTGGCTTCCTAAACATCACTATTGGTTTCCATGGTGTCTTTTCGGAAAGATAAAGTAGTTTTAACTGGAGCTGATGAATAACAGAAGATACACTACATGCATCTCCTAGGAAACTTTCTGGGGCCACTCTGAGTTCCTTGAGGTGATCTGACAGCCCACAGACTGCTGAGAATGAGAGACCCACATAGGGTTCAGATTTTACCGGATGAGGCGCTCACTTGTGCAAGAGAACCGCGTTGAGGTTTCGTGCGTGGGCACCTGCTGCCCCCTGGTGGACAGAGCCAGAGAGAGCAGGAAGCCGTGGAAACCACAGAGGTTCTTTTCCACCCTTAACATGAAAAATTTGGGGGCAGTGCTCTAGTTTGCAAAGCGTTTTCCCATTCAGTGTCTTACATGAACCTTCAAACAGCCCTGCAAGGTAGGTAGGGCAGGGATTCTCCCCGCTTCACGATAAAAAAAAAAAACAAAACAAAACAGACTTACAGACCGTAAGCCCATGGTGAGCTAAGAACTGGAATTTCAGGCGCAAAGTTCTGATTCCAGAGCCCAGTAATTTTGACTCTACATGTCAATTTCCTGTTCTGACCATGCATAAGCATCATCTTGGGGCACTGGTTAAAAGGACTGAATCTCAGCAACTAATACCCCAAATATCTAGGGGCGAGACTTGGACTCAGCATTTTCGACAGCTGCCAAGCAACTGTGGTGCATTCAGGTCCCGGTAACTCAAATCAGAGATGAGCGCAAGCTCATGCGCCCTGAGACACCAGCTCCGCGGAGGGGATGCAGGATCCAGCCTGACCCAAGAGCAAGAGGAAGAGACCCGGGGAAGGAGAGCATGAGCTGAGCTGAAGGATGAAGAAAGAGGGAGCTGGCTGGTTAGAGAGGTCACTCGTAGTCACTGCTGCGGTCACTGGTCACCTGGAGAAGCGCTGTGACAAGCATTGAAGCACTGCCCCTCCCCCGCCCCAAAGGCATTTCCTTCAGGGAAGAGGAGACCTCTCCAGGTACAGAGCACCTAGTGATGCTGAGTTCTGCAGGCCCGATCTCTTTTCAACTCACCCTGCCAAACAAGCGGTATCCCATCTCACAGCAGAGAAAACTGAGGCTCAGCGAGGTTAAAAGAATTTGTCCGGTGTCACACAGCTGATGACGGGCAGGGCTAGAATTTGAACCAGAGTCTAAATGCTCTTTCCACAATTCCTGACTCTTAACCGTAAGCAAAAGAAAAGTAGAATTCTGAGTTTAAGCTGTCAGCGTCCACACTGCTTAATCTAGAAGGGTCTTTCCTGTTGAAAAGCATAACTCCACAGTCCTGACTGAGAAACCCCAGTTCTCTCATCATTCTTCACATGCTAAACTAGAAACTGAAGTCGGCCACAGCACAAGATGACAAGTGTTGAAAGCCAGGTATGGGAACTACAGAGAACGCCAGGGACCTGGAGAGAAGGGAGGAAAACCAGATGCGGGAAGAAGTCTCTCCTGTCTTCTAAGCAGTGATCCTCACCACCTGGCAAACACACACACACAAACACACACACACACACACAATGTACACACAATACGCACAGACTCATATATGCACACACATACACCATGTGTGCACACCACACACATACATATACACACTGTGCATACACATACAGATATATGCATGCACGCCATGCATGTGCAAAATGCACATGTGCATACACAAATGCACACACATCCCGCACATACACATACACCATGCACATGCCATGCACATACATATAGACACATATGCACACCATGCATACACACATATAGACACTCATGGAGACACACACGTACAAACACGTGCATGCATATCACACACATGCCACGTACATGTATGCAAACGTATGTACACACCATGCACTTACCATGCACACATACACATGCTCATGCACACATGCATGCATACAAATACATCATGAACACACACGTACACACATTATGCACATATACACCATGCACTTGATATATACACATATGTACACTGTACATACACATGTGCATGTGGTTGGGCACACATACAAATACATGTGTGCGTATCACATGCACATATACTCATGTGCACGTGTATGTATACACACGTGCATACTCCCTGTACATGCACACGTGTGCACACATGCACACTGCATGCACATACGCAAATACTCGCGCACACAAAAACATGCATGCACATCACATGCACACAGATACACGTGCACACACACATATACATATGTTTGTAACCACCTCCACAACCTTGGGCCTTAGGTATCCTCATCTTGTCACGACACCTGACTCTCACATTGATTCTCTCACCCTCCTCTGCTTGCAGACAGCCCCTCCTCCCGAGACGGGGACTTCAGATCTCCGTGAAACCCTCACTAAGCCCAACACGGCCCTCGCCACCTGGCAGAAGCCCAGCGTCTGTCCATGATGGGTAAAGAACAGGGCGAGTGTTCTCCTTTGGCAGGGCAAGAAAGCAAAGGCCAGCCACTTGAGTCTGACGTTCTTCTAAAAAAGTGAATCGGGCCCAGAGCCACAGTGTGTGGCGGCCGGTTCGGGGGTTCGGGCTGCCCCTGTGTTCTGCTCCCCACCACCCAGTGGTCTTCAGCTGGGTCTGGGGCTCTACAGTAACGGCCAACTCAGCCCTAGGATAACAGAAAGAGGCAGAAATAGCTAATTAAGTCATATCCTGGCTGCAGTGAAGGTCATCAAAACAGATAACACTGCAGGGGAAAACACGCAACAGTTAAACAGCCGGAGGTCCCAATGACCATCTGGGATTTTGCCAGAGCCATCAGAGGTAAGGGGCCCTGCGGCTGGTGAGTCACTGGGGCTCAGTTACAACAATGTCCCTGTGACCCACTTTATTCCAGCTGGATTTTTCTCATCGGTTGGGTTCACATGCCAACAGTGTGTATGGGCCACGGGGCCTCATCTGTAACACGTGCAGGGCTCCCTTTTTATCCTAAGCTGACATTCACATATAACCCATTTACATTTTTTAAAAGCAATTAAATGCACAAACTGAACCATAAAGGAGAAATGAGAAGTAAGCCATGTTTTAATCCGTGTATTTCAATTTGTGATGCTCGGGCACAGCAAGCTGGGGGAGCCCCAGGGACAGCGTCAGAGTTACAAGCTTGGACTCAAGAGAAGGGAGAGGAAGTGAAACCATTTCAGACAAGACCTACAGGAAAATCAAAGAAGAGAGGTGAACGCTGAATGAAAACAAGCACTGCGTTACATAATAATTGATGAGACTCTAGAACAAAGTAAGTTCTCTGTGGGTGTCAGTGGGGTATCTGCCAGCGTGTGACACGGGGAATGACATCTCACTGTGTGCAGGTCCCCAAGCACTGCTGGATGCCTTGCTTTCCTGGACTCGATCCACCAAATGCCAATAGTGTTGCTTCCACTTCTTGCAACAACCAAAAACCATCCACGCGATTTGTACAACGCCCCCTAGGAGCAGAAGAGAAGCATCGCCTTGAAAAACCACAGAGGTGGGTCACACGGAGACACCAGGGGCCGGAGGTGTTGGCCTCCCAGACTTGGGCACTACAAGAGAGGCGCTGGGAGGTCTTTGGGAAGACTGTGTTTCCCCTGCCTCCAACAGGCTCTGTCCCCAGGGTCCAGAATATACCCTGAGCCCAGGGTGCACCTTGTCCTGCCCTGGCCTCCCCCACCAGCGGAGCCTGCGGCATTGGCTGGGGGCAGCCTGCTCAGGAGGCAAAACCTGAGCCCGGAAGGTCTGCAGGTCTCTGGCATCTCAGAGCCTCGAGGTTCACACCCCTCTGCTTCTCAGTCAAGTTCCCCTTGTCTTCCATGCAGTCCCAAGGGAGGACGCCCCCTGACTCCTGCTGCTCCTGTTGGCAAGACCCAGCACACTGTCAGCCAGGTCCCGCCAGTGGGGGCTCAGCCAAATTGGGGGGCAAATGCAACATCCGAACACAGAGACCCCCCCAGGGGCAGGGTGGCAGCAGGAGAGGATGGGGGTGCTCGTTTGCATATCATTTGTCAGTGATGCCCAGGGGAATGGCTCTAGTCTCTCCAAGCCTCCCCCAACCAGGCCTGTCCACATCCTTCTACCCTATGAGGGGCAAGGGCTGTATGTAGGCCAAGAGAGGAGCTTGACGATCAAGAGGGTACAGACTGGCCCTCCTGGTGAGCAGCAGCCCCCTTCCAGGAAAGGACAGGCCTTGTAAGATGACCAGGGCCTCTGGTTATCCACAGCCTGGTACCCAGTGGCCCACCCAGTCCCTGAACTGCCCCTCCAAAGCCAGCTGGGTATTCATTGTGCAGGGTGTCCCCTCTGCCCACCCAGCCTCACTGTACCAGGTGGGAGTTCCTGCACGTGACTGGGTACACAGGACGTCCAAGTTCGCATCCTACTCAGTGGGCAAGTTCTAAGGTCAGCAGGTAATGTAAGAACCTGCGTGGATCCAAGATCACTCTGTAAAATTTACCCATGCACAGGCACCATGCTAGCAACTGGCAGACAGACCCAAGTCCCTCCAACACAGTGGCATTGCTGTCCAGCCTGGGAACAGGTCTCTATCCCTTCAATCAGGTTGTGCACGACGGGCGCTTACCCTCAGAGCCGCCATGTTGTAAGGAAGCCCACACTGCATGGAGAGACCACACATAGGTGTTCCAGGCAACAGCCACCATCGCCCACAGATATTGGGGTGAACCAGCCTTCAGATGATTTCAGCCCCCTGCCCTGCACCACCCCTGCCATGGCTATGTCTGAATTCCTGACCCAGAGAATGAGGAGTGAAATTTTGTACATTTTTTTCCTATGTGCGCTATTGGGTGTGCATTAAGGGGCAGCCAATTTCTGCATATCTTTATGTATTTCACAATCACTCAGCTCTGCAAAAGGTCTGCACCTTTAAGGCCCACTGGAACCAAGACTGATTCAGGGACAAGCAAAATCAACCCCACATGCAATCAGGGCTTTAGCTCGGAGGCCAGAGGCAAAGCCCCCACCCGTTAAGTGATTTCTCCTAAAGGAACGTGTGTAGATGAATTCTTGTAGGTTAAGCACAGGATGGATTCCACCAGAAGGGCTTCAGAATGACTTGGGGCTTGACAGAGGAGCTGAATCCTCTGGAAGGACACAGCAGGGTTTGTATGCGGTTGTCCAGAACAGCCAACAGTGAGTGAACTCAGAGACCTCGTTTGGCCTCCTCGGCAAATGTGAGCGGTGGGGTCTGGGCGCGGCTGTGCAGTGTCAGATGATGGTGCAGCCACAGCAGTACCTCTCGGGGTAGTCCACCACGTGCACTCTGTGGTCAGTGCCGTAGAGGTAGTAGACAGAAGTCTTTCCTCGGTACGAGTAGCGAACCTCCGTGAGGGGGACCAGCTCGATGGTCTGGCGCTGAGGAAACAATTGGCCAAGAAAAACCTCAGTGTTCTCTTCATGTCACTCACCTGCTCAAGAACCTTCAGTAGCTCCCTACTACCGGTGGGATGAAGTTCATGCTCTGGAGCTGGCAGTTTGGCTCCTCCCTGCCTTTTCAAATGTAGCTTCTACTGCACTCCTTCACATCCTCAGCTCTGGTCCAAATCAGTTTCTCATCTTTAACCATCATCTGATTCTAAGTTTCTGGAGTGGGGGAAGGGAGTTCCAGGATGTTACGGAAAGCCACCAGCCAAACAGGACATCTTCGAGAAGCATTAATTTTTAGATGAGGGTGTGGGGCAGAGAAAGTTAGAGGATAAAGTCATTTTAGACGTTTTTATATTAAAAACAACCATGGAGATAGTAGAGAGTGGACTATACAACTTGAATTAAATTTTAAGATAAAATGTTAATCCCAAAGAGATTCCAAGGTTTGATGAGCTTCTTGAGGCCATTTTCTTAGACCCCTCTCTCCCCACTCCTCGGTTTTGCATCGACCTTCCTTTGAGGAAAGACTTGTTTCCCCCTCCTTTTACAAATGGGGAACTGGGGCCCATGGGCTTGTGGAATTTCCAGTTTGTTAGATCTCCTGGCTGTAGCTGGAACTGTGTCATGCTCAGATCTCTTCCCCAGCATCTACGTCTACCTAAGAGCCTGGGGCTCTCACTCCCCTAAATCCCTCCCTCTCTGGCCCCTTCTCCGAGCAGTTACTCAATAATCTTCCAAAATCATGAGGTGGTCAGCAGAACACAGCAGGCTTGCCACGTTGGGAGAGGACACTGGCTCCTGCTGGGATACCCATGTCGTTAGCTGTGGTGTTGTGTGACGGACAACTACATGCATAATCCACATGGCAAAGTGACTCCTCACCATCGGAGCAAAGCTTTCTCAGGATGTATGTGGGCCAGGCTCTGTGCCAAAACCCTGAGTTCTTCTGCACAAGCTGCTCCCCTATCCCAGACTCAGACTGGGGGACCCCAACCCCAGAGGGAGGTGGTGTGGTTGGCCCAGGGTCAGACCTTCCCGCCTGCAGGAAGCTCCCCTCCTTGGGAAAAGAGCCCAAGTCCTCTCGTGGTAGGTGATGGTCTGGAGGCCCCAGGGGACAGGGGGAACCAGGCCAGGGGAGGCCATCTTGACAAGCAGGCTCCCTAGGGTACAGGAGGGGCAGCAGAAGGCATGTGACACCACAGCAGGAAGAGGGGACTCAGGGTCAGGGCCTATGCTTTCCATGAAGCGGTCTGTGTGATCTCACACTTCCTCTCTCTGGGCCTCCGTTTCTTCATCTGTGAAATGGGGGTAAAAACTTCTACATCACAGACTTGTCGGAAAAAACCAAAGGCGATCGTGACACTGAGTTTTCTCCTTATGCCGGAAATCAACCTCCAAGTGATAAATGTGGAAATAAAAGGTTGAAGGTTCCTCTTTAATTTTGGTATAAAAGACCCCAAAATGGGAACTGAGACCAAGAGCAGATGGGCACCAACATCACTGCTCAGAAACCACTCTTGTTTTTAGACTTTCCTACAAAGATCACATGGAGGCCCAGCAAAACCATCCCCACCCGCGTCCATTTCTGATTTTGAAAAGTCTCAGGGTTTGAGACCACAGGATGCTTAGGACATTTGCTGCCAAACCGTTGTCATCTCGTAATTGGCCGTTTATCTGCTCAGACACCTCAGTCATCCCCTGGGGCGAGCAGATTCCGGGTCTGAGAGGAGTGGCCAGGGCACCGAGTGTGACCGCTGTCTCCTTGCTGGATTCTACTCGCTCACTTCTCAGCCCCGACCCAAACAGCAGCATGAATCTTTATCTACAGATCCAAGGCCAAAGGACAATTTAGGAAAAAGATTCACCGATGTGGCCTTTCCTCCCATTACATTCCCTTTTAAAGAAAAGTGTGCGTCTGCCTCTGGTTCAGCCCTCCCTGCTCAGACTGGTTCACAGATGGCTTGTGTGGCCCAAGACGGGTCTAAGCTTTCGGGGAAAGTCAGGGGGACCCAGGGTCTAGACAGAGGCCTGCTGCCAACACACTGTGTCAGATAGGGCAGGACACTGCCCCTCTGCCAAATAAATGAAGGGTCCAAAAAGGACTCAAACTATCAGCCTCAGAAGCACAAAAGTCCCACTTCTATCGGCAAGCTGCTAAAATCACGTCCTGATCATTCTGCCTGTTTCAGAGCAGACACCTCAGTATCTGGGGCTCCTCACTGTAACACATGCCATACTGCACCCACGTGGCTGCGGTCTTTCCTGCACGGGGCTGCAGAACAGACGTCAGCTCCAAGGGAAGAGCTGCCGAGGTGTGACCGATGCTCAGAGCACCACCGCCCACACCGGCCCTTGCATGGTCTGTCCTTTCTGCTCCCATGCCATCACCCCTTTTCCGGTTTCTCCCAGCACCCTTTCCTTAACGAATGACTCACACACAGATCTTTGTCTCCGAGCAGCTTCTGCGGAGCCCAACCGCACCCACTTTATAGATGAGGACATCGAGCTGTGAAGGGAAGAGGGGGGCCAGGAGTACAAGCCAGAGCTGGGAAGTTAATTGTTCCTGCAGTGTCTGCCGGGTGAAAAGGGCCGTGAATCCCACATGTGGCTGTTATCCCTGCAAAGCCACCCCAGCTTTCAGTTGGTTGTGTGTCTTGAATGTGGCGGATAAAAACATTTCCCTTGTAGTTGGGAAATTTGAGTTCTACTCTTGGGTTTTTCCGCTACGAAGCTGTGTGACCTTGTTGAAATTACTTCCACTCTCTGGGCCTCCTCTGATTTATTGGAAAAGTCAGGGGTTTGGACTAGACCAGGGGTAGCCAACGATGGCCCATGGGCCAAACCTGGCCCATCAGTTCACACAGAGTTATTAGCATTTTTCAAATTTTGCTCTCAATATTGAAAAATTAGATTTTCTATAGAAGTCTGGACTTCAGCAGGCCTGAAATCTCTGCCCCTAGGCTACACAGAGCTGAAGGGAGGCCCACCCCTGTGGATATGGGGGCCTCCCACCCATGCTACCACCCACCCTGGAAGTCTTTGAGTTTGCAGTGTCCCAGTGCCATGATTTCTGCCATTCATTCCAGCTCCAAGATGGTCATTATTAATTTTAAACTAAAGGCATGCTTCTTTCTCCTGCAAATAGAGATGTGCAGAGAGAGAAGGGGAAATACTCATTGCAAAAAGGAACAGAAGGAACAAGGGCAGTTTGAGCAACAGGTTCCAGGCATTTAAAGCAAATGATCTCATGCCCACAAAACCCTCTGAGGCAGTGTTAGCATCTCTTTTCCACAGGTAAGAAACTGAACTTCAAGGACGAGTTGGAAGCTAGTCCAGGGCCACTTAGAATCAGGATCTGAGCCCCGTCTGTAAGAGTCGGATCCCCCCACAGACGCCCCTCACAGAGCTCTGGCACTGGGTGTTCCCCGGCCAAACCCCCATCTTCCACGGGATTCCTTCCCCGCCTCCTGCCCCCTCCCGCCCCCCGACACACCCGCCCCAAGCTGCACCTGGAGACAAGAAGGGCACCACCGCCACCTAGTGGCCATCCGGATACAGCCACACAGCAGCCCTCCGCCAGCCCTGCCCTTGGGAGGCCCAGAGGGACCAGCCTGGGATTTGGGAAGGGCCCTGAGGGACAGGAGGCTGGGTTCCAGCCCTGCCTACGACCCTAGATGTAGAGCTTTCGTCTTCCCCTCTCTGAATACCAGGGGGTGAGAACCAAAAGCACACTGAGCCACACTGCTGCGTGAAACCCTACAAGCTTCGTGTCACTCTCAGGATAAAATGCAAACCTCTCACCGTGGTCTCTGGTCTGGACCGCTGAGCTCTCTTCCCTCGGCCACGCTGGCCACAGGTCAGTCCCTAGTGCTCCTCGTTCTCCTCGGGCTGGGGCTCCTCCCCTCCACCGCCTCTTCCTTCCGCCCCGCCACTCTCAGAGGAAGGAGCCTCCGGGCAGAGGGAGGGGCCCATTTCCTCCTTTATGTGACCAGAGAGACAGTGCCCTCAATCCGCCGGTTGGACACCAAGAACCTCACCTCCCACCAGCCCTGCCCGCCCAGCTCACCTGCTGCAGGACACGTGCGCGGGAGGCCAGCGTTGCGTTGTGCTCGGCGATGGCCCGCTGGGAGGCCAGAGAGATCTCCCGCAGGGGGAAGTCGATGATGGGATACACCTAGGGGGAGATGAGAACCACCTGCCCTGATCCGGAGCCTCAGCGGGCTGACGCAGAATGACTGGAGCACGAGTCCGGAGAAGGGAGGGCCCAGGCCAGGAGTGAGTGGGGTGGGTGGGACTTGTTAAACCTTGATCACTCACATTACCACCTTGGAAATGCCAACAAAAAGCGGGGCTGTAGACAGTTCTGCCCCATCCACCGGGCCTCTGGTACAGCCTGACTCCGCTGGGGGGGGGGGGGGTGCAGGGTTTACCTGGAGCCCGCGATGCCTGAGGTGAACCTTTAGGAAGCCGGGTGACTGGGGCAAAGAAAGGAGCCTGAGGACTATATTCAGCCCTCAAGAAGGAAATCCTGCCATTTTCAACAAGACGGATGGCAGAGGGTGTTATGTTAAGTGAGATAAGTTAGAAAAAGATAAATATCGTAGGTTTTTATTCCATATATAAGTGAGATCAAAGACAAAACAAAACAAACTCCTAGATACAGAGAATAGATTGGTGGTTTCCAGAGATGGGGATTGGGGAATTGGCGAAATGGGTGAAGGGGGTCAGTTGGGACAAACCCGCAGTTGTAAGTCATGGGATGAAATGTACATCATGGTGACTACAGTTGATAATACTGGATTGTATATTGGAAAGTTGTTGAGAGTAGATCATAAAAGTTCTCACCACAAGAGGAAAAAGGTTTGACTGTGTGGTGATAGATGTTAACTAGACTTACTGTGGTGACCATTTCACAATATAAACAAACAGCAAATCATGATGTATTCCTGAAACTAATATAATGTTATATGTCAATTATGTCTCAATTTTTTAAAGTCATATTACAAAGTGAAAGAAGCCAATCTGAAACAGCTACATACTGTAAAAAAAAAAAAAAAAAAAAAAAAAAAAAGGAAAGCAGGAAGGAAAAAAAACTGACCCTCTTAAAGAAAACTGCAGAGGATGTCCCATAAAGGCCAAAAGGCTAACAGCAGGGGGCCAGAGAGTCTCTGTACTCAACTCTGCCCTCGCAGCCACAGACAATATGTAAACAAACAGGCATGGATGTATTCCAATAAAACTTTATTTATAAAAGCAGGGTAAGAGCCAGAGTTTGCCAGTCCCTTCCTAGCATACAGGACCCTCCCTGATCTGGCTCCTTGCCCTGCCCAGCACACTGCCCTCCAGCCTCCCTGCCCTCTGCTGCTCCCCAAGGCCTTTGTCTTACTGCTTCCTCTGCTGGACACCCTCACTCCTGTGGTCACACCGTCCACTCCCCCACTGCGGTGCATTCAGGGTCAGCTCCCTGGCCCCAGCTAGAACAATAGCCCTACCCGGTCCTGTCTCTTTACCCTGCTTATATACTTCCGATGACGCTTAGCACCCACCATCTGACACTGGGGAAAATGCTATTATTATCTTTTCCCAACTGTGAGGTCTACAAGGGCAGAGATTCTGTTTGATGGTATCTGCAGGGCCTAGAATAGTGCCTGGTTGAGGAGGAGGGTCTCAAAGTTTGTGGAAGGGATGGAAGGTGGAGGGAAAAGGAACAGAAGAAGAGAGAGGGCTGAATAAGTAAAATTCAGGACAAACTGGCCCCACAGGGTCCCAGCAGCCTCTGTCCTGCCCCGGAAAGCTCTGTTCCCATCCAGCCAGACTTTCTAAACAGAAGCAGCACCTGCAGAAGCCCAGAAGGCCCGGCCTCACAGCGGGGAGGAGGAACCCAGCCCCCTTTGTGGTGGTTGCAAAGCCCTCCTTACCATCGTGTTTTCATCCTTAAAGAGGGTCTCCCCTTTGGCTTTAGCAAGGAGCTCCCCAGGGCAGTCCAGCTGGTGCTCAGACACAAACTCAAATAGGCTGTTTTTCCTGGAAGTGAAGAGAAAGAGGGCAGAGCACATGTGTTGGGTTAAGAACATGGGTTTGGAGTCAGGCTGACCAGGGCTGGAGGGCTTGCGTTGCTACTGGTAGGACCCTGGGGAGGTGCTTTAGCCTCTCTGGGCCTCAGCATCCTCACCTGTAAAGAGGGCACCTAGTAAAGCACTGACAATTCTGTTCTGTTACATCACGTCACCCTCACCTGTGACGCGCTGAGCTGGGTGCCCAACAGGAGAAACCCCTTAATGCAGGGGAGCTCCCCTGATGTGGGGATTTAGGACCCTGGGACTCCTCTCCCAGCAGGTCCCTGCACTGTCAAAGCCCCCACCAAGTGGAGCTTCTCTGCAGAAACCGTTCCAGGCCACAGCCCCCAGCCGCCCCCGCCAGGCCAGGGCACTGGGAGCTGCACGTACCAGACGATGACCAGCTGGATGAAGTGCAGCAGTTTCTTCTCCCCCTTGCAGGTGGCACAGGTCTTGTTCCCCCTCCCTGAGCACGTGCTGCATCTGAGAGGGACACCATCGGTATGGCTCAGACAGTCGTGGCGTCCTGTGGCTTCCGAGGCTCCCACCCCACATCCTTCCTCACAGAGGTGGGCCGTGCTGGGCATGGACCGCTTCCTCACTTCCACCATCTAGACCTCCTGCTTCTCGTAGCAGTGCCCCAGTCTCCCTTCGGAGACCACGTGGTTTGTGGTCTCACCCCTGCCCCTGCCAGGACCAGCTTGGGACTTCAGCCTGGCCAGTGAGCTTATTCCCTCTCTCTGGCCACAGTGCCTGATACCAAGATTGACACTTGGCCCAGTGAGTGCATTGAGACCCACCCTAGAACTTTTGTTGGGATTATCAGGAAAGGGCCACCCTTTTCTACTGAGGTTACTACATGTGCAGCTGCTGGTGGCCCCCTCTGCCATCACAGGAGACAGCCTGCCTGAGAACGGATCCACCACGAAGGAAAGCAGTGTGAGGGATGGAAACAGATTCCTCGTGGCACTGTTTAAGCACCTGGATCCAGCTGTACCTAAACCCACCTTGGAAATATGTTCTTAGACTTTTCTGTTACATAGGCCTATAAATTTACTTTTTTGCAAAAGCCAGTTTGATTTGGAGTTCTTTTACTTGTAAGTGAAAGAATCCTGTATTTCTTTCCAAATTAGAGACAATCTTTACCCACCACAGGTGGCAGGTCCACCAAAGCTTTGCCATCTGGCTTGTTAGAAGGATGGCCTGGGCCTTGATGAGCCAAAAGGATTATTAACTAACACAGCTCTGAAGAGTTTCACTCCTCCTGGCTTCCTGTTTCCCTTTAAGGATTTATAAATACATGAAAGGACATCATGTCCAAGATGCAACATCCCACTGTTTGCAAAGCCCTATGAACAGACATGGCACTTTGTTGACTGAGTCAATCAACTGACCGTTCCTGACTCCTCCTCCATTCAGGCCCTGCAGTGGGTTATAAACAAGGGTTTGCCCCGGCCGGATCCTTGGAGAGTTAGGAATCTCACCTTCGGATGGTTTGCCCTATTCACTTCCCCTCCATGTGAAAAGAAGAGGGCTCCTCCCTGTAACTCATTCGCCTCCCTTCCTCCCTGCAGTGCCTCGTCCCTTCCCCCGACCCACAGACTGCTTGACGAGCTCCCTCTGGTCTCGAAATACCAGGTCTTGAGAAACACTCACCTAGGCAACAGCGCACCTACAATGCACAGAATTCTGGGGACACAGGAGTGACAAGACAGACAGGGCGCCAGCCTGCCTTCCAGGAGGGCAGGCAGTGAAAAGCAAGAATGGCAGCTCGGTGCCGGGAGACCCACCCTTACCTCTGCCTGCCGGACCCAGAGCACATCGGACACCGCCGGGCGGGCTTGGCTTTGCGCTTGGCGCCGCTGCAGGAGGGGCACCTCACCTGCGGACACACGTGGCCTCAGCCCCCACTGGCCTCCCGGGGGAGCAGGCAGAGGGCATCCTGAAACCTGGTTCCAATCCCAGCCTGTGACCCGCCCCCAGTCACTTCCCCACTTCCTCTCCCTGGGCCTCGGCCCCTTATCTGTAAGTGGGAGGGCTGGACGCAGTGTATCTTTGGACCTCTCCAGTTGTAGCCTTCAAAGACTCTGCATCCTCACTGTTTCTCCTGAGACATCAGCCTCTCCTGCTCCTCTCTCATCCCCACTGCCCCCAGGACCAGGACGGTCCTCTGACCAAACAGCCCTGGCCAGACGGGGCCCAAACAGCTGCATCTTGGATAGGTCCCCAGAGATGAGCCAGGCTACATCCCACAGTGGGGGCTCAGGAGACACTGCAGGGAAAGCCTGGGGAATGAGGTGGGGGGGGAGCAGGGGAGGGAGGAAGGAGCAGCAAAGGCCCCAGGAAGGGACACAGAGCCAACAAGGGCACAGCTGGGCCCCACTGAGGGGAGGGCGCTGTGAGGGCAGTGGGAGGAGCCTGCTGCACAGAGAGTAGGGAGCGCGGGTGGGCAGCTGAGGGCGGAGGGGACGTAGCCAGTGTGTGTCCAGGAGATTGGGCACAAATGGGAAGGGTGGAAAGAGCTGAGAACACTGGGGGCAGTCTCGCCGCTGGGATGGCTAGTAGCTTAGACGGTTCTACAAGGACCACTGATGCCACAAGGGGCTGCCTGAGTGCTGAGGGGCCCAGGGCTGCATGGTGTACGTTCGCTCCCAACCCCCAACATTCACAACCAGAACTTCAGAAGGGGACCTTATTTGGAAACCATCTTTGCAGATGTAATCAGTGAGGGTGAGGTCATCCTGGAGGAGAGTAGGCCCTACACCCCATGACTCGTGTCCCAACAGAAGGCTGTGAGGAGACAGAGACACAGACACAGGTCAAAGGCCGGGAAACAGCAGAGGCAGAGATGGAGGTGATGTCATTACAAGCCAAGGACTGCCGGCAGCCACCAGGGCTCGGAGGAAGGCCTGAGGCAGCTTCTCCCTCAGGGCCTCCGGGAGGAACTAACCCTGCTGACACCCTGGTTTTAGACTTCTGGCCTCCAGAGCTCTGAGAGAATTAATTTGTTGTTTGAAGCCACCCAGCGTGTGGTCATTTATTACAGCAGCCCCAGGAAACAAATCCAAGGCCTGAGTCTATTTTATCACTCAAAGGCCCCTGAACTTCACTTCCCGGCACTCACCACGCGCACCAGGAGTGCTGGTCACTTGTCAGTCTGCCCTACAGAGAGTCTCCACGAGAAGGACCCCAGGTCTTAGTCCTCCTGCACTGAGCAGGCACTCAATAAAGTTTGTAGGTGGAGGAGAAAAGGCGACAAGAATGAAAGTCCTAAACCATCAAAGTGGAAAAAGGTCAGTAGAGATCCAACTTACCCATCTTACAGGTAGGAAAACGGAGGCTCAGAAAGGGAGGATGGGGGAGGGTATAGCTCAGTGGCAGAGCTCATGCTGAGCACACACCAGGTCCTGGGTTCAATCCCCAGTACCTCCATTAAAAAATAAACAAAAAATAACCCCTAATTACCTCCTCACCCTTCCCCAAATAAATGAGTAAAAAATACATTTTAAAAAACGAAGAAGAAAGGGAGGGTGACTGTGTCAGGTCGCACTGCTAGTGCGGGCAGCCCCAGGCCCCCCGCCCCCCGCCCCCACGTGGCTCGGCCCGCACGCATCGCGCACACCGCCGGCCGTGCGTGACTCACCGTGCTGGCGCCGTGGCAGCCGCTGCACCTGTAGCGCCCACGCCCGTGGCACCTGTGGCATTCCTGAAAGCGCGTGCCCTCCTTGATCTGCTTTCCCGAGCACGGGAAGCTCTGATTCCCCCACCCCCACCCCCATGAGGTTGCCTTCCCAAACGGGAGTACAGCGCTTCCAGCCGCGGTGGGAAGGTGGCTATTCGCTGTTGATTAGATTCCAAAGGGCCTTGAATGCCAAGCCCAGGAGGTCATGAGACCGTTTCCTCAGAGCCCCAGCCCCATCTGTCCTGGATGCTCAGAAGGGGAGACCTGTTCTCCGACTGCCATGCCCTACCCCGACTCCCAGGCTAAACCACAAAAGCCGGGTTCCTTTGCCCATTAGGCAGCTAGAGGCAGTCTTTAGAGATGAAGCCATCAGAGATGAAGGGCATCTCTGTGAAAGGCAACGAGCTACTAGAATTCAGTCGCTGAATCAGAATAGCTTTTCCACCCTGGAGAAAAGAACGAAACACTTTCTTGATCTCTCAAAGTCCTCTTCATCTTATGATGCTATAAAAATTTGCAGGGTGAAATGACATGCCTGAATCATGTTCTAAAGTGAAAACAAGGCAGGTAATTCGATGAGAACATAATATAAAACATCTCAGCGGTGTTTGTGTTAATACATGAGCTGATCCTCACTGCCTGTCCTGATTATATTTATGGAAAACAGTGTGGAGGTCAAATTCTCTCCTACTAACTACCATAAAAAAAAAAATCCAACAAGGCTTTAATTTTATTTTATATTTGTTTCATTCAGCTATTTACTGACAGGCCAAAAAATTAAAAAATTAAAAAGATAAACACACTTACAATGTGTAGGGATGTGAATGCCCACTATTTAAGCTGGTGACATTTTGTACCACCCTGTTGCCATGTGACACTCTGTAATTTGCGTGGACTTTTGTTGGGACTACACTCCACACACTGGGTTTCCTTAGAAGTCCACTTATTTGATGGTCAAGGAATGAACCACCACCTTGGATTTGGGGTTTCCTTTTTTAAAGGCTAAAGCTTGAAGAAACCTATAGTGCCTGGAAAACTGGCTCAGAGAGAGAGGGACAGAGACTCCAGTAAACATGTTACCTTGACCAGTGATGAGTGAGGGACCTGGAACTTCCTGGTATCTTCCTGAAACATTGGGGGAACCTGGACCTCGATGTCCCAAAGCCTGGGGGAGGTCCCTCTTTGTGGCCCATCCACGGAGTGATCTGACAGAGAAAGAGGCTGTTATAAGACCAGCAAATGGCTGCAAGGACCAGCTTTCATTTATTCACCAAATGGTGTAGAGCCTTCACTCAGTGCCAGGCATTAGGCTAGACCCTGGGGCTCTGGGATGGGGAGGTAAGGGTTCCCTTAGAGTCTGTGGTTAAGCCCCCAAGCATTGGAGTTGAACAAACCTGGTTGACCCCTGGTTCTTTTACTTCCTAGAAGCATCTCCCTAGACAAGCTACCCCATCTCTCTGATCCTCAATTCTCTCCTCCCTAAAATGGGGATAATGGTGGTACCTACCATGTAGGAAGGAAGTGAAAGCTGAGTAAAAGAAGGCATACCAAAGCTTAGCACAGGGCTGGTACATGCTGAGGGGTCAAGAAACAAGGACTGTCATCACTATTGTCACCACCCCCAGCATTGTCTTCTTTCTCCTCCGCCTCCTCTGTTCAAGGAGACAGACACAACTTTAGCCACGATGCGACAGACTGCATGTAAGTGCTTTGGACAAGAGCTGCATAAAGGGCTCTGAAACCTCAGAGGACTGACTCATCCTGCTGGGGAGGGGGCAGCAGGAGAAGATATCCTCAAAGACTTCATGAGAGAGGGAACATGTGAGCTGAGTCTTGATAGATAAACCAGAGCAGTCAGCAGAAAAAACAGGTAGGACATAGGGCTTCCCAGACCAAGAGCCTGAAGCCTCCAGGGGGTTCAGCAGAAGATGTGATGGCACAGCGAACGGGGTCCCCAGGGGGTCCAGAAACTCAGGAAGGTGCTGGGGCGACCGGGGAGGCAGGCGGTCACCCGAGCACACTTGCTGACTTTGCAGTCTGGCCCCGGCTGGCAGCACCAGCTTGTGGCCAAATACAACACTAGGCTTTTTCAGGCCCTCCAGCGAACCAGTGCCGGGACAGGAAACGTTTGCTAAGACCAGTCCTGGAAAGTCTCCAAGAGGAAAGGCCACCCTCTCTTTTTGTGGGTGATGGGAAACTGAGGCTCTGAGCATAAGAACATCTTACTCGGGGTTAGTGACTAAGACAAGTGTTATTCTCCACCAGCACCTGCCGTATTTGCTCCCAATTAAACTGATTTCAGACAACTCACTAGTAAATGGCTGAAAAGTCCATTCACTTATCCTGGATTCGCTGAAGGTCTCTAGTCGATACTACAGAGAAAAAACAGCATGTCACACTTGTGCCCTTAGGAAGACAGAGCCTTATGTGAAAGAATGAAGCACCCCACCCTCGGGGTGAGCTCCCCCAGGCACAGCGCCTGCAGGCTGCTCAGAACAGGCCAGCAGCAGGGACTTCAGTGGCAGATGCCCCAGGACATCTGCAGGGGGTCAGTCAGCCCCGGGAAATTGTTCCTGACCGGCTCACAACTGGGCTGCTTCAGCTCCTCATTTTTTTATACATAGAAATGGCCCATGAGACAAGTTTGAAGCAACAATTTTCCTTTGACAGATGGAAGCAGCTGGAATCAACAGCGCCAAATACCCTTTGGAGGAATTTATCTGCCTGATGTCAAGATCTTCTTTCTTGATCCTCATCCACAGAATCACAAAGCGGGAAGGGATCATGGACATCACCTGGCTCCTCCTCTTCCATGTAAGGAAATGGGGGCTCAGAGAGGTCAGTTGACTTGCCCGAGGTCACACAGCTATACAGAGGCCTCTTCCCTGATCCCTACTCTGATTTCTCCCTGCAAAGCTCTTCTGATCTCTATGTGATTATGTGCCCTCTAGGGAATGGCTGTGCCGGTGAACTAGGAAATGTGAACTTCAACCTCTCCCTGTTAAGGCAGAAGGTGACAGAGGGGATGCTGTGGTCTCAGTACCAGACGCAGGACTTCCCTGTGGAGCCTCAGGCCTGGGGGTGATGAATAAATGACTCCTTGGCATAGATGTGATTTGAGGAAGGCAGGGAGCTGGGATCAGGGGAGGGGATGGCCCTCTCTAGCCCACCCCTCCAGGAAGCAGCTTAGTTTAATGGAGGTGCTGGGGGTTGAAGCCAGGACCTCGTGCATGCTAAGCATGAGCTCCACCACTGAGATATTGCCCTTCCCCCAGATCAGTCGTGTCTTTAACGACACGGCTTTGACACTAGCAAGCCTGAGTCTGAATCCCAGCTCAGTCTCTACTAGCTGCATGTCAGGGGCAAGTAACTCCACCTCTCTAAACATCCAGTTCCTCCTCTTAACTGGTGACAATAACACCTGCCGTGTGGGGCAGCTCTGAGGGTTTGGTGAGATATTTATGAATGTGGTTTCCAGATGCCTAGTGCATTCGAGCTGCTCACTGGCCACTGAGAATAATTATTCCTCGTATTATCACTCACTACAGACCCAAGACGCGGCAGAAAGGACTTCAATGTCACTGCCACTCGCAGGCACTGCCCCCTCACCCTGAGCCTCCCGGTCCCCGCCAGCTGCCCCCTCACCCTGCACAGGGTCTGCTGCCTCAGCTCCTGGATGATGAGGTCAGTGGCGGCTGCGCTGCCGTAGCAGCACTTGGAGTTCACGAAGTTGAGGAGGGCTTCCCGGGCCACCTCCTCTGTCACCACGGGGACTCTGCTGGGGCCAAGCAGAGGGGCAGCGGGTTTGGGGAGAGCCTGCGGGCTCACCCAGGCCAGTCAGCCCCCTCCCTGTGCAGATGGAAATGGAGGCCCGGAGACAGGGGGGCCCTGGCCGTGGTCCCCAGCCATAGTCGAGCCCTTGGCGTCCATCTGGGGAGGGTGCCTCCAGCATCAGGAGCTGTGAGAACAGATGCCCAGGTGGGAAAGGGACAGGTTCTTCTAGAGGACAGTAAAAGCACTTTACCTGAAACGTAGGGCTGGGGAGAAGCGCTGACGGAATCTTAGAACTTGAACAACAACAACAAAAAGAAACAAACAAACTCAAAAAAGAACACTAAAGATGAATTATGCCATTTTACAGATATGGGAAACTGAGGTCCAGAGAAGATTAGATGTCACACAGCTGGAAAGAGGCAGAGTTAGGCTAGACAAGGCTCCTGCCCCTCGAGGACCTTGACCTCGGCCAGAGGAGCTGTGAGCAACACTCATGAGAAGACCCAGGCTGAGAAACTTCCCACAACAGGGCCCAGAGAGACTCATCGTGAGCCTGCTGGGCGGGAGGAAGCGGCAGTGGGTGGGAAGGCAGACTCCGCATGACCCTTCCTCGGCCTTCTCTCTGGACCCCTCCCCTCCTCCTGGAAGACCCTCCCCTGGGCTGCCACCAGGAAGAGAAGGCAGGTGCTCCAGGCAGCAGTGGGGCCAGGAGCACCAGGCAGACACCCTCCAAAGCAGGACACAGCCGCCCAGCTTGGCACCCCATCCTGTCCACACAAAGCTGGATGGACAGCCGGAGCTCTGCGCCAAGTCCTCCAAGCAAGGAGAGAGCACGCTCCCAGGAGCAAAGAGGGGGTCAGCAGACTTTCGGTAAAGCCTAGACAATAAATATTTTTAGGCTTTGTGGCCCACACAGCCTGTCTCACCACTCAGCCCTACCGTTATGGTGCAAAACAGCCACAGCCAGTGAGGAGACAAATACACGTGGCCACGTGCCGAGCAAACTTGACAGACAAAAACAGGCGGTGGGCCAGAGTCTGTAACCCTCAGGTTGACTATGGTTTTCAACCCTGGCTCGCGAGCCCACCAGCCTGAAGAGCTTGGTGAAAAACACAATCCCAGGCTCCATCCCTAGAGAATCTGACCCAGTGGGGCTGGGGCCCCGATGCTCTGCCTGGGCTGAGATCTGTGGCCCCTGAGATCCCTGAGGAGGGCTCCAGGTTGGGGGTGGGGGATGGTGATGGCTCCATGGGGTCCCCAGGGCTCACCCGTGCTCCAGGAACGGGGACCAGCACCTCTGCTCCTGGGGTCTCCCTGGGGCCTCCAAAGGTGGGAAGAATATCTGGCGCCCTGGAGGAGAGGGGAGGAGTCAAACACCTGGCTCAAACGCACAGGTAATTGCGGGGTGAAAGAAGGGGGGGCTGGCTGCACGTGAGAAAACACAGAAGAAGAAGAAGAATGGTGGTTCTAAGACAGCATCAGTCTGGGGTCCAGTGGAAATGGACATGGTCATGGAAGGGCCACGGGCACAGGACCCCTGTCCTCCCGTCCCCTCCCAACAGTGACAAGAAGCTTCCCGGGGCCCCCAGGGGACAGGGGAGCCATCCCAGGCTGACCTGTTCCAGAGACACTCCCACAACCAGCTAAGCCCCAAGAAGAGGTTGAAGGGCCCAAGACCCATGGACCATAAGACTTACTGTCCCCTTGAAGAAGCCAGTCACAGCTCGGCAGCCTCTCCAGGAGTTCAGCCGGGGGCGCCAGAGGACTCTCGGCCTCGAAGCTGAGGTCGCCCACACCTGCGGGAAGAGCAGGAAGATGGCGACTTCACAGGAAATTGACGAGTGGGGGTGGGGAGCAGTGCATCACAAAGTGGCTCACAGTTGAAGTCAGTCTCAGTTCAGCCCCCTCAGGACACACAACACACCTGCAGGGCTGGCAGGGCTGGGTGGGGGTATGACAGTGGCAGCAGGAATAAGAATGATGAGAAAACCATGAAGCAGGGCAGCTCCAGTTTGCCGGGCCCCTGCTCCAGCCAGTCACAGATGCTTTAGAAACATTAACATATTCCATAGCCCGAGGGGACAGATCTGGAGTACCAGATGGTCACATTTCTTTGATGCTCTTCTCATCAAGAGACAAGTCTACATTTCCTCCCCCTTGAACCTGGGCAGCTTCGGACTGCTTCACCAAGGGAACACAGGGGGCAAAGGAGAGACTGCAGCTCCTACTTCTGGCCTCTTGATTCCCTGACCTACCAGGTAAGAAATCAGTCTGTCCCACTGGACAGGCCATGTGGAGATGCCCTGAGTACGTGGAGAGGGGCCCAGTGGAGCCCGGCCTCCAGCCACCCTGCCAAGCCACCAGGCATATGAGCAAACCGTGTGGGACCCTCCAGTCCAGAGCAGCTACCTGCTGACTACACCGAGTGACCCTGTTAAAGACTGCATGTCTGCACCCCGCAAATTCATATGTTGAGTCCCACACCCCCAGTGGAGTGGTACTAGGAGGTGGGGCCTTTGGGAGATGATTAGGTTCAGATGAGCTCTCGAGGATGGACCCCTCTGCTCTAGGAGTGCCCAGGGAGCAGGCAGCTGTCTACAAGCCAGAAGAGGGTCCTCACCAGACACCGGATCTGCTGGTGCCTTGATCCACCTTGGACTTCCCAGCCTGCAGAACAGCGAGGAATGTTTGTTCTTTAAGCCACCCAGTCTATGGTATTTTTGTTACAGCAGCTCAAACTAACACAGACCCTCGTCACTTACACATGGAACAGAAGAATCACTCAGCCGAGCCCTGTCCAAATTCCTATCCACGAAATCATGAAATATAATAAAATGTTATTAAGGCACCTCATTGTGGGGTGATTTGTCACGCAGCTTCCTCTACTGGGCAGTCTTTATTCTGAGTCTCTCCACAGACCTGGCCAAGACATTCTTGTTGCCACACCAGGGTCCGAGGCTCCTCCTGCTGCCCTCTCCTCTCTCACAGGGGTCTGATCTGCACTGTGGTCCAAAGATGGTCCCTGCCTACACCTGCTCCCTCTCCCCCTCTCCCTTCACAGGTCTCCAAGAGATCTCTGGTATGTCTCATGCCATCTTGGTGTCTGTTTCTTGGATGATCCGAACTGACACACTAGCACTACCACACTCGACCAATGAGGAGACTGAGGCTCAGAGAGGTTGTGACTCGCCCTATATCACACAGCCGACGAGTAAAGGAGTCGGATTCAAACCAAAGTTCCTCTGTCTCCAAAGCTGGTATTCTTTCCATGTACCTTCTATGAGGCAAACCCTATGGTGGAAGACACACTATCTCACTGTTTTTAAAACCTCATCTTGATCTGTCAGGCTGTAACATAGGTACATACTACCCTGAGACTCCAAGGAGAAAAGCATATTATTAGTACTGGCCTCTGGAAACTCAGGACAACTCATGAAGCATCCCACAAACCTGTTGCCTCATCCCACCGTCACACCTGTAGGTGTGGAAGGCAGGACTTCTAACCTCACTTGACATGAGGCATCTGAGGCTCAGAGAGTCACTCCAGTATCCCCAGGGTGCACAGCAGTCGAGTTAGAGCAGGACAAAAACTCCTCCCTCCTGTTCCTGCCCACGGACCACCCTTCAAACCTGTTCCCTGAAGTCCCCATGCTGGGGAACACGGATCCCTCAGCTCTGTCTTTCTAGTGGCCAACTGACCACAGGAAGTTGACTTTAAAGGGTGAGCTGATAAATGGTCAGTGGAAGGGGATTCTGTCTGCACGAAATCACTGCAGCACACTCAGGTAACATTTCCAGCTGACCCACCTCATCGCCTAGATCCTTCCCTTTCTCGCAGCTCTTTAAAGCTACAAAAAATAAAAATAACATGTCCTGCCCTTTGGAGTTTCATAAAAGCAAAGACCCGATGAAGAAGCAGACCTTGTTCGAAATTCGAACAGCCTAGGTTATCTGGAAGCGGAGACAGATGTCAGGTGATGAGCAAACCTGAAATCCAGAAACTCGTGGCCAAGAGCAGTGAGGGAGGCACAGGGTGGGGTCATTCAAACAAATAAATAACCCTGCTCTACTGCTCCCCACAACCCCCAATTAGGAATGCGCTTGTCCTTGGACAATAAGAAATACACATCTCTAAGTTTCTTCCTCCTTGCAGGAAACTTCCAAAGGAAGCTGAAATGGAACATTTAGAGATGGAGGGGTACTTTTCTGAACAGGAAGCAAATAATTCCGCCGAGAAAGAGGTGAGAGCCCTGGGGCAGAGGTGGGTGTGATGGAAAGTGACATCGTCCCCAAGCTTCAAGCACGTATCCCCAAATCCCCAGGATGAGAATTCACCCAGAATCATTCTTCAAACCTTGATTCTCAATATTGCTTTGCTTCTAATGAGCTTATTAGCATTCTAAGCAATTCTAGCCCCCAGGGACTTGGGGACCAGCAAACATTTTCTACAAATAGCCAGGTGGTAAATATTTCAGCCTCTGAGGGCCCTGCAGTCGGTCTCCATCACTCAACTCGGCCATTGTGCCCAGAAAACAGCTACAGACAATAGACAATTGAGTAAGCATGGCCTGGGTCCAGTGAAACTTTACAAAACAGGCAGTGGGGCAGATTTGGTTCATGAGCTGTATTTTGCCCATCCTGACCTGACACTCGCCTGTGTGGATGAGTTTTGAGGGGGATGAGAAAGGTGGAGGGAGGGTCTGTCTCTTTCTCACTGCTCCTTTAAGCCAAGAGTGAAGATGTCAGGCGTGGAAACAAAAGCGAGGCTATCCCAGCCGCCTTCCCTGGGAGGGCCCCCGCCCACCCAGAAGTCTTGGGTCTGCTGGGGCATCAATACTTTCCTCCTCAAAAAGACAGGGAAATGCCACGTGGCCGTGATGTCTTGCTGGAAACCAAACAAAGGGGCAGGAAGAGGGGGAGAATGAGAGGTGGGAAACTCAGAGCTCCATCCATCAACCGGGAGCCACCCTGACCTCTGGCCATTCGTCAGAGCTAAATTAATCTCTCCATTATGTTGCGGACAAAAATAAAGGCCCCCAGGCTGCAGTACAGGCGGACGTGTCATTTCCTGGGCAGATCTCCTTGGGCACAACAGGAATGTGGACGTCACGGGACTTCGTGTGGCGCCCAGCATGGGGCACTCAGCAGGGGGCCACCAGCCGCGTCACAGTTTCTACGGTGTCTGGGCTGAGTTCCAGGGCGACTGTCCAGCTGGACCAGGGCCCCGTAACACAGGCCGCACCAGGTTTGAGATGCTGCATGGTCTCCTCTTTGCACCTCAAGACAACCACTGTTTGGCCCATTTCGTAGAAGAACAAGTTGAGGCTCAGAGATGTGACTGGGGGCAACGAGCTCACACACTCAGAGCCAAGACAGAAACAGTACTTAGAACTCACATCCTGACTCCAAGCTCAGTGGTCTTCCCACTTGGAAGGTGGACACCCCAGTGATCCTTGCAAACACATCAAGCGGTCACTGCGAAAGCTTTGCAAAGTGCTTCTCAGGCAGTGTTTCTGCTCACTGGGCACCAGCTAGTTTTCTTTTGTATAGGAAGGAATTTTTTCCTATAGGGAAAGGCATAATTCATGATAACCCCTTTCGCTTTCTCTTTTTAAAGTGCCATTCCCTCTATTTCAGAGATCAAAGAAGTCCACGTCTTCTGCCCCTGATTCCAGATGAATGCTGTCAAAGCACTGAAATCAGGCCACGTCTCTGGGCAGACGGCCCCCCACTGCCATCTTGCTTTCCTTTGTTTTACATCTTGCCTCTTTCAATAGGTGTGAGAGCCCCTTTTGGACAGGGACCACCCCGCCTCCCCGCCAACTCTTGCATACAGGTGGTGCTCATACATGCCTGTGGTGTGCATTATACTTAAGATGGTGCAAGAGAGATTCAGGTGGTCAAATTCATACAGACAGAACGCAGAATGGTGGTTGCAAGGACCGGGGGGAGAGGAGAGGAGCCAGTGTTTGACGGGGGCAGAGTTTAGTTGTGCAAGACGCAAAGATTCTGGAGATGGATGGTGGTGATGCTTGCCCAATAACATGAGCGTGCCGTACACTCACAGTGAGATGGTAAATTTCACGTTATGTGTATTTTACCACAATGGAAAATAATTTTAAAAAGAAGGAGATTCAAGTGATCCTAAGATAAAGAAAAGAAAAAGTACTGTTTTGCCAAGAAGAACAAACAAATAATTGGCTACACCATTTGGAGGCCTTCCCAGCAAGACCAGAAAGCCTGACCAGGTCACCCCCAACCTTACACACCGCAGTGGCTCACTACTGCCCACAGCTAACATCCAGGCTCCTGAACCTGGCAGGTATGGCCCTACGTTACCTGTCGGGCAGGAAGGAAAGAGTCTTGTCAGCCCACACGATGGGGCAAAAGCCTTCCTGTGTTGTCCAGGGGAGAGAGAAGGGAAGACAGCTAACCGGTGGGGGTGGGAGGGTGGGGTTAAGAACAGAACAGAAATGGGAAATGAGAGAGAGCGAGGCAAGCCTGCTTTGAGGCAGGAGCCATTGCGAAAATATTTGGGGGAGCAAAGAGATTGCCCACCGTGGGTGTGATAACCACCAAAAAAAACAGGGGGAAGAAGACATGGGAGAAGTCTTTCTCGGGGCTATCGGCTCCCTCTGGTTCCATGAGAAGGCAGCAGATGTTACAGCTGATTGTCAATTAGTTGGCGTGTGGAACTCAGCCTCTGGAGAAAGTGCTCTGGAGCCAAGACAGAGCCACATGCAGGCTGGGCTTTCTGAGAGTCATCTCCTTTCCAGAGGTGACTTCCCACGTCATGACACTGATGTCTGCACTTACCCCCCAACACACAGAAGCATCACACACACACACTCCAGCCCCTGCTCTGGCTGTCCCTGCCCACGACACCCCCCGTCACTGGGCCCAGCCTGGCTCAGCCCAGACCTCACCTCCCACAAGGCCGGCCCATGTGTGGTTCCCCTTCTCCGGGCCCCCCAGTCTTCTCTCCCACTCTCTGTTGTTGCTTCCTCTGAAAGGCTTTATAAGAATTATCTGCAAAAAGTCCATGTGGGGTCTGCCTCCCCCATTAGCCATCCTGGTCCCCCAGCCATGAGCACAGCACAAAATAGCTCCCTTACTGTGTTGTCTCGGGGAAATCACTTTACTTGTTAGGGTCTTGATCTTTCCCTACAGCAAGGCTCAGGGTGTCACTGAGAGAAACGATGGGAACTACAGGCTAGAGACATCTGTGCTGATGGGCCTGCGAGAGTCCTCCAGACCATCTCTAAGCTGTAATACAGTTTCATTAAGGCTTTTTATTTCTTACTCATTCCCAAGACGGGATACTGTATCTTTCCTTTAGAAGTTGAGAAACCCACAGTCCCCGATCCCCTGCCAGAAATGTGCAGCTGCTGGGGAGACCAGGTGTGTCTGGGAGCCCAGGGCCGACCCGCAGGAGGCTCAGAGTAGCTGCGCCTCCACCCGAAGGGACGTGTGAAAAGCATGAGGCCCCATGGTCAGTCACAGGCTCTGGGCAGCAGGGTTCCTGCCAGGAAGTCTGGCATCTTTTCCCATCAACTTACGGAGATGGCTTCAGATCCGGTCTCAAACCCCAACTCAGCCAGGGCGGGGTCCACACTAATGAATAAGGCTTTGTAGAGCAGGGCTGGCCTGGGTACCAAGGAGAGTGTCCCATCTCATCAGCAGTGGGTCACAGATGGTGACAATGGTGCAGCTTCAGACCACTGCCCCCTTCCCCAGAGACCAATGCCAAGGCATAACGGGGTACCATCTAGACCCTGTGGTCTTGGACCACAGACGCCCCCTCCTAAAATTACCAGGGGCTCTAGTTACAGCCCATCTTACTCAAAGAGGCTCTTGCTCACCATTCCTGGGAAGGCTGTCAGTCTGTAATAAAAGAAGTTAGATTATAAAAGGTATGGTTTTTAGAATAAGGGAGGGGATTTTTCCTCTTTAGCTCTGTGCAAGGACATTCCCCTCTAAGAGTAAATGAAACCACATTGCATCTAGAACCACTGAAAAAACAGGACCTTGGCAAGTCAAAGAAGAAAAGACATCTAGGGGTTCTCATTTTAAACAGTGAATAGACATTCTAAGTAGTCTTGAGGGGGTAAAACCAACATCAAAGAGTAGAAGCTCCAAAGAAAGAGATGCCAACTCAGTGTGAGAAAGAACTTGTGACAGTCTCAGCTGCAGGAGGGGGACCAGTCCATCCCAGGAGGTGTTCCAGTCAATGGTGGGTGATGCTACCTCTAGTCGGGGATGCTGTCAGAGGTATCCTGGCATCTGATGAAGGCGATACTAAAAGGCCTTTAAGGCCACATGACTTCCATGTGGTACCAGGGTACCACATCCCAGAATGTCCCTATCCATGCCTACTTTGTTCCCAAATTGTGTAACTGGCAGAAGATATTCTCTCTCTGAGGCTGCCTGCATCATAGACTCATAAACCAAGGAGACAACACTTCTGTGACAAGGAAGGGTAACTCAATTGGATAAAGTGGACAGCCATCTCTCACCTAGGAAGGGACATTTGAATTATACAGATCCCATAGCAGGCTCCCTTTCTGAAACCTGGAAAAAATTTTTACCTTGTTTCAGATTTCATCAACCTAGTTTCTATTTCTGGACAATCCCCTACCTTGCAGTAGACCCTAAGTGCTGGCCTCAGGGTTTACTGTATTGGAAACCGGCACATAGTGTGACCCCAAGGCAGAATCAGAGTTTTCAGAATTTTAAGGGAACTAAAAAGAGCTCACCTTCCTCTCAGCTTGTTTTCCAAGACTTGATGCCAAAACAGAAACATCACAGTAATAATATTTTCCATTAATAGCAGTTTAATTTTAAAGCTCTGGGGGACATAATCTGATCATTATCCATGCCTACTCTGGGCTGAGTGATGTATCAGGCACTTTATATCCAATTAATCTTTTACCAACTCTGCAAGGTGACACCATCTCTTTTTTTTAAGGGGAGAAATAAAGTTCAGTGAGGTTAAGTGACTTAGGCAAAGTCACACAGCAGTTAAATGGCAGGGCTTGGATTTCAATCCAGGTCTGACCTAGCTCATTCCTACTAAAAGAAACTCCAAGTATAAATTGAAAGAATGCTAATGAGCTGTGTTTTGAAGAGGAAAGACTGCATTCAAATGTTAGTGGAAGCCTATTAAATAAGACTATGGACACACAATTTCCAATATCAGAGATCAGATGAGGCCCTTCCCAAATTCATGCTAAAATATCTCTGTACAGTTTCTCACTTCAATATAAAAAAGGATTCCAACAAAATTTAACCTGAGTTCTCTCTCAGATTAGCAGGGGTCCATTTTATATCTCACTTCAGCTCGGAAGCTTAAAGCTCTGAGATACCAGCATTTAAAAAAAATGAAGTGTTAGACCTGCAAAGCGCCTTCAAAATCACCAAGTTTGGTAACTCTGAAAATGTGCCAGTGTCACAGACCTCACTGGGATTCAAATGAAAGTTGTGCCCACTTGCTCCCAGCACATACACACACACACGCGAAGCACATTCACACAGTATTTTGTCCTCACCTTCATGGTCCTCAAATTAAGAATTCCTGCCCGATCTTCCTTTATAGATAGGGATATTGAAGCTCAGAGATGTTAAGTGACTTGCCCAAGATCACACAGCCAATTCACAGCAGAGCTAGAACTTGAACAATAGCCTCCCAATTCCCAGTCTGACATTCTACCACATTGCCAGTTCCAAATTCAGGCTTGAAACTTCCTTTTTAAAAACACAGTGCATCTCTTCCTAAAATACCACTTCCTTCTTCATCTCTTTAATAGTCCTTAAATTACTATTGTATTTCTGTCCCACTAATGACAAGACGGGGTCACCTGGGCTATGTTTCAAGAGCAGTAATGAACTAGTGAGATTTTTGCTAGAGGAAGATGACGTGTAAAGACCTTTCACTCACATTTCTTTAAAATTAACCTCATCTAAGAACTGAAGCAACTGTGGTTGAAATGAGAATCCTGATATTCAGGCTCACATTGGGCTCCAGGGCGGTGGGGGCAGAGGGGGACTAACAACCAAAGAAAAGAAGGATAAAGAATGTAAGATGTGGACGGGTTACGGTGTTACATAGCTTGGAAGAAAAGTTCTCACCTTGCTTTTTTCTACCTTCCTTCCACATTGCTCAGAGGCACCTAATGGAACAGCCACCTGCAGGCAGCAAACGGGCTTCACACTGGGAAGGAAGGAAGGGAGGAAAGAAGCAACGGATGCTCTCAGCAGCACAGATGCAGAACCAGGACAGCACTGAGGGCAGTGGGAAAATTTCAGCTCAGCACCCTGCAGAGGCGGGCACCCCATGCCTTCCCTGGTGATACTTACTGTCCGCGTCACTCAGATCACTGTCCATGGTCCAGACGTCCAGCTGAGGAGGAGGCTGCCCTTCTAGTGGGCTCAGGCTGCTGGGAGCTGAGGGACCACCCTCAGCCCCTCCCAGGACGGCGGGCCCATTGTTACCAGATTTGAATACAACAGAGGGAAACATCTGCAGGGCACGGAGCTGCTCTGGGCCCAGCCTCCAAGGTTCTTGGGGCTCGTCCTCACAAGCTCTTCCCCTGCCAGGCTCTTGCTGGTGTTCCTGGTCACCTGTGTCCTCACGCAGCTCTATGAGATGGGCACTTTGATGGAACCCATCTTTCTGAGCTGGATTTAAACCCTCGTCTGTCTGACTCTCACGTTGGAGCTCTGGACCTCTGTGCCACACAGCTCATCTGTAGGAGGCATGCTTCTGAGTGTTGTGTGGGCATGGTGGGGGGAATAGAGAAAAACGTAAAATGTAATCACCACAAGAAGGCCACCTCCCCGAGGTGGGGAGGAGGACGCGTGGGGTTTCTCAAGTCTTGAGCACTGACCCCCTCGGCTCCCTGAGGGAGAGTCGAGGCTGGGATTGTGAGGCGATGCTCCAAAGCCACACAGCGTGTTGGGGGCGGAGCCAGCCCTCAGCCCAGGCTGCACGGCCCACTGCTGTCACCACACCAGCCCGGCTCCCTGTGAAACATCTGTGGGTTTTCGGAGGTCTCTCCCTGAGCCCTCTGCATGAGGGTGTAACCCCCCTTCAGCCCTGGACCTGAGCTACCTGCTGGTGGAAGGGGAGAGCTCGTGGGCTGGTACCCCCTGCACTGCATCCTTGCCAATGACGCCTCACACATCTGGGCCTGGAGTTCTCTAGCAGGGCAGCCTCACTTCACAGGGCAAAGCAAGTACCCTACACCCTGCCTGCCCAGCCCAGCAGTGCCCACGGGTGTGTCCTGATGTCCCAAACGAGGACGGCTACTGTATCCACCTGGGAAGCGCTGTGACTGATGTGTCAGTGGCCTGTCTTGGATGGCCACGCCACACACAGAAATGGCTCCCAGGGGCTCCACGAAGAGCCCTCAGTCTCACCCTGCTGCTTCCCCCCATCATTCACTGCCCGCCCTCAACAGAATGCTCGTGACAATCATGAAAGCAGTAGTGATAATTTGACAAATGCTCCTTAAATACAGTCAGATAACTCAGCGCCCACAAACAGGTTTTCATGGTTGACAGGAGCACTGAATTCCTTAAACTGGAGAGCTATGTAAGTTTCATTACAGCAGGTACTGAGAAAGAGCAAGATCCCAAGAACTAATAGAACCTGTTGTTACCTTTATACATTAAGCGATGATTTTAAGCCCCTGTAGAACTGTCCCCATGGTGACAGGATTACCATGGATGTGTGTCCCTGGGTATGTGTGTATTTCACTCTAAACATAATATGTGTGTGTCTGTGTCTGTATGTTTGTCTGTGCATAGATTTAGATGATAGATTTACAGACTGACAGACTACTTGTGGCTTACTGAAACAATATACCATTATTACATCTTGAGCACTTTTTAAGCAGTAATGTGTGCTTGCCCAAAACCCTCCTCAGTATTTAAAAGAAACAATCATAGGAAATTTTTAAATGGCAAACAGAAGGACAGAATGTTAAACAGAGCTGAGAACTAAAAGGTCCCGAAAGACTGAGGCTACAAAAATGCAGACAACCAGGAGTTGTAGCTTAGATCAAAGTGTAGATCAAAGGCAGTGAGAAGTCCCTTGCTGCTCACTAGCTAGATCACATAGTAGCAGGTTAATAAGTACCTCTTAAAATGCCTGGAAAATGAACAAACCAACTACGAGACCGTTCTAATCTTGCTTAGGCATCAAAACAGGAATGCTGTCAGCAACGGCACGCTTGGGTGACTCAGGGCTAACAAGGTATCCATCACCATCACCACCATTCATCGTGTCAACAGGATCAAGCGTCATTAATTCTAGGACCCAGGCCAGTTTGACGTTGATACTGGTTCCCACCTCCCGTGAGTAACAAAGGGGCTTTGGGTGGGGAAGAGAGGCATTTGACATTCATTCTGTATCACTGCTGTTGACGTCAAGAAGGGGGCTCCTTCGAGCTCTTCTTCCTGACCCTGTCCTTAGTGGTCCATGGCCAGGATCCATCACCAGACTCTTCATGTCCTGCTCACAGTTCAACACTCATGAAACATCTGTTGGCTGAACATAGCTGTCCAAGAGCTAACTCTGTCCACTTCCTGCTGTCTGATAACCTTTCTTGTCCTTGGAAATAAAATCTATATAATCTCATGGTTTGGTCTCAGAGTCTTGAGGTTACGTTGTGGCTGCGGGAATCATATTAGGGCACTGGAGGCCCTTAGAGGGGAGTCTAGAAATCACAGTGTATGGCAGTGGTTGAATATGACGCTGACGGAAATGCCTAGAGGGAGGGCTCAACCAATACCTTCAAGTATTCAAAGGGCTGTCATGGGGAATCCAGTCTTGGGACACTCATCTTATGAGCAGGCATTCTGAGAGCTGATCCAGAATGGGGAACCACTTCAACTTGACAGAGAGGAGACCTGACCAGCAACAGACCCTTCTACTGGGGTGGGCCTCTCCAAAGAGTGTGAAACCAGAACCTTGAGGATGAAACCAAGTGGGCAGCAGTAGAACGGAACAGTTTATGGCTTCAGAGTCAGAGTGAACTGGGTTCAGAATCCAAAACTGGGTGCGGTAGCACTATGGTCCGTTTCGGGGGCATCCCTAGAGGACAGTGAAAGGAGATCTTCCTGGTGGGGAAAACCGCAAACAGTGCACCTGGCTGTACGTTTTGCCTGGAAGAAGAAATGGCCCCAGGTAGGAGTCTATACTAACTCACCAGCTGTCAAAAATGGTTTTGCTGTAAGATCAGGAACTTTGGAAGGAACATCACTAGAAAACTAGTGACAAGGAGGCCTGGGAAAGAGGTATATTGACAGATCTCTCTGAATGGGGAAAGAATATGAAGATATTTGTATTTCTTGTGAATGCTCATCAAAGGGTGATTTCAGCACAGGAAGATTTCAATCATCCTTCAAAGCTGAGGTGTGACCCTCTTCCCCCATCATCAGACACTTGGGTTGCTTCCACCTTTCGGCTAAAGCGAATCATCCTGCTATGAACATGGAAGGCTGGACAAACATCTCTTCAAGACCCCACTTTCCATTCTTTCAGGGATATACCCAGAGGTGGAATTGCGGGATTATATGGTAAGCCTATGCTGCATGTTTTAAGGAACTGCCACACGATTCTCCACACCAACTGGACCAGTTTACATCCCCCCAACAGTGCACAAGGGTTCCAATTTCTCCACGTCCTCGCCAGCACTGGTTTTCTGTTTATACAGTATTTAACAGCTTAAATTATTAACTCCACTTGACAGGTGTTTTTAAAAGGCTCAAAGAGGTGAAATGACTTGGCCAGGACCACACAGGAAGAAGCTAGGCTGGAACCTCCTAACTCCTGGTGCTGCCGTGTCCCCCACCACCACCACATGGTGACATGGAAGCACTGCTTTTGCTCTTTCCAGATCCAAGTCTTGCCCCACCGTCTGCAGAGCTCTCTCTCATTCACTCGTTCAGCCGTGAACACTCGCTTAGCATCTGCTAGAAGCCAGGCCCTGCCCCAGGCCCTCTCAACAGCCCATCTAAACCTACATCCAACCAGAACCCCCATGGGAGCCAGGACTGCCCAACAAAGGAGAGCTGCCCCAAAGGGCCTGGCAGCTGTGATAACATTGTTGCTGGCTTATCAGCAGGCTGGGTGGATGGAGAACCGTGGTGCTCATGGCAGGACTCGAGGATGGAGTGGAGGAGAATGGTCCTGACACGAATAAGAAACTTGCCCAAGTGGGGAGTTCCTGGAACACTGCACCCAAGTACCTGCCTCTCCCTGAGAGCCAAGGAACTGGCACATCCTTTCAGGCCCAAATTGTGGGCTCCTAGATACGTAGACAGAAAAGAGACTGAATCTTTTGAAACATCCCGAATGCCAAGGATGAAGAGAGATGCTTTCACAGGTGCTTTCCTACCTGCACCCTTACAGCAATCCATAAGGTATATATTGTTCTCTTTATAGATCAAGAAGCAGGGGCTCAGAGAGGGTGAGTGACTTACCCAAAGTCACACAGCTCCTCTATGGCACAGACAGGACTTGAACAAGATCTGTTGGCATGAAGGCCCTAATGTAGACTACCAACAATTCCAGGCATTACTATATGTCACTGCCAGGATCTGGGGAAAGAGAGAGAGACGTGGTTTTCACTGACCTAGCTAGAAAAAGGCCCAGTCCTTGTAAGCCTGGTTACCCAGTTAACAGAGGAAAGTTGTGAAATTGATGCCTGCAATTCCTTGGCCTTGACCTTGGAAGAGGACTCTTTCTCCTTCCCTTTTCTGAGTGGTAACAGCCTGAACCTCTGCCTCCTTGACAACAGAAAAGACACACATCATCAGGTGTCCCGCCCAGGCCTTTCTGAAGTTTCCGAGGACCCGCCACCACGGTACTTGTTCACTCTGTGCACTGCCACTCGGCACCCTGGCCTGATGCCCTTGGCTTCCCCCTTTCCCCTCCCCCAGGCCTCTGCTCCTCGTCCCTCCCCACCTTGACATAAGTGAGGCCCCTCCTTTAAGTCTCTAGACGCAGGTTCCCTTTACAAAATTCAGCTGCAAAAATTATGAAACACAAAGGAAAATCAGCCCAGATCCTGGACACATCACAGTGGCTGGATTCTACCAGTCATCACTCTCCCGGGAACCCCAGACTCACCAACTCTTGTAACAGACCCTGCCCTGCCACCGTCTTATAAGGGCCTGGCCAAGCCTCCCAGGGGGGCTTCAGTGGGTGAGGGCTGTGCTGCATCCCCAGGTCCCTCAGGACTCAGTCCCCACACCGGGAGCATCCCTAAGACCCAGGGGGTGTTCTTCTGGAATGGGCTGGGCAGAAGGGAGCTGCGGAGCCCAAGTGCACGCCCCACCCTCAGGAGGGGCCCATGTCCAGGGACTGGTCAATGCAAGGCCTCCTTGTCTGAATTCGGGGCAACTCTGGAGGCCCCCCGGCTTCCCACAGAATTGACTGAGGTCTTTGCTGTGACTGCCTCGCAGCTCGAGTCTCCCTCTACGCAAACCTGCGTCCTCTGCTCCCTCACAGATCCCAGGAGGGCCGCCCCCACAGCCTCCCTACTCGGAAATTCCTCCTCAGAGGGGGCCCCTCACCACATCCAGCCTGCCTGTCAGGGCCCACAGCCCCCTGCACGTGACATTCACCATCTGGATCACGTCACACTCTGACCACTTGCTCCCCTGCAGATCTGAGTCCCTACCCCCTTTCCCTGGGTCATTGCAGGAGCATCCTCTTTGGTCCCACTGCTGCTCGCCTCACTGCTGTGCTCAATGGAGCCCTCTATCACTGCATCCTTCTATAACTGCAAATCAAACCACAGTCCTCCTCTGTTCAACAACCCCACCTTGGCTGCCATCTCACAGGTTCTGAAAGCCAAGCCTTTGCCATGGCCTGTGAGGGGCACCCTGCCCCACATCCACCATCCCTGCCCTGGTCCCCACTGTCTCCCTCTCCCACCTCCTTGTTGCTCCTAAGCCACACCAAGCACACTCCCACCTCAGGGCCTTTGCACTGGCTGTGTCCTCTGCCTGGAATTCCTTTCCAGACCCTACAACTCACTCCCTCACCTCTTTCAGGCCTGTGCTCAAATGTTACCTTCCCAATGAGGCCATCCCTGGTCCTCTACTTAAAGTTGGACACCCCCACACCATTCCCACCAAATTGCCAGCTCCCTCATCCTATTTCCCACTTTTGTTTTTCTTCACAGCACTTATTATTAGTCAACTATCTTACTATTTATTTTGTTTAGTATCTGTCTCACCATCTTATAGTCAGGATATGGGATCCATGAGGGCAGATTTTTGGGTTTGGTTCCCTGTTGCATGCTTAGCGTCCTGAACAGGCCCTGGCAAATGGCAGGGGCTCCATAAATATGTGATTAATGAATGAATGAATGCACAGTTATCATTATTATGCAGTGACTTGTTCATCCCATTGTTCTCGACTTCTGAGCGGATTTCTCAGATAAGTTTGTTTCATCTGTGGAGGAAGGAAGGGGAGGACAGGGGAGGGAAGGAGAGGGAAGGGAAGAGAAGGGAGGCTACTAGTAATTTTTAAATATCAGTTTGTCCTTGTTTGTAGACTTTCACATTTTCAAAAACCGAGGAACCAGGTCTCAGAGTGTCTCATTACAAGGACACCAGGAGGAAATTCACTGTGACCCTGAGTCTGAAATGCTCAACCAAGAACATTCCCCCAGAAGCTGGGAATAAGGACAGCTCTGTCCCCATGGGGCTGGAACACCGAGTGGTGACAGCTCAGACCCAGTCCTAGCTCCCGGAAGGCAAAGAGGACAGAGCAGTTTGCTGCCAGCAGATGTCACAGATGCTAATCCCCTGACACACGAGGCTGCGGCCAGCAATTCCACACCCGCAGAGCTGTCCCTCCACACCTCCTCCCTTCCGACCTACCCAATCCATTTATCTCCACCACCAATTTGGCATTTTCAAAGGCCAATCTATTTGGTCACTTAAATTTTCCAACGCAAATGCAATTTGCTCTGTGAGGCACTGCCAGCTTCCCAGGCCCCGGGACAGCACTAACCCCAGCCCGTGTCACTCAGCCATAGAAAAGAACGAGATCTTGCCATTTGCGACCACATGGATGGACCTAGAGGGTACTATGCTAAGTGACATAAGTCAGACAGAGGAAGCAAAATACTTCTGTGCAGAATCTAAAAAACAGAGCAAATGAGCAAACATAACAAAACAAAAACGAAATTACAGATAACAGAGAAGAAACAGGTGGTTGCCAGAGGAGAAGAGGGTGCAGGGGATGAGTGAAATAGGTGAGGGAAACTGAGCTACAAACTCCCAGTTGCAAAGTAAATGAGCCACATGAGTCATGGTATGAAATGTACAGTGTGGGGAACACAGTCAATAACTAAGTGGTATCTTGGCAGTGACATATCCTAACTAGACTTGTGATGATAGTTTTGAAATGTATAGAAAAAAAAAATCACTGTATTATGTAACAGGAACTAACAGTATCTGTAGGTCAAGTATACCTGAAAAACAAACAAACAAACAAACTCATAGAAAAAGGGATCAGATTTGTGATTACCAGAGGCAGGGGAGGGGGAGGGTGAATTGGAGGGAAGTGGTCAAAAGGTAGGAACTCCCAGTTCTAAGACAGGTTAAGTACTAGGGATGTATGTACAACATGATAAATACAATTAACACCACTATACGTTAGGTATGAAAGTTGTGAAGAGAGTAAATCCTAAAATATAACACACATCATAAAAATGCACAAATTTTAAGCACACAGCTGAATGCATTTTCACAAAGTAAAGGCACCCTTGGGACCAACAGTCAGATCAAGGACAGAACATGACCAGACCCCAAAGCCCTCTAGTAACCACACCCCTGACTTGTAACACCACAGCTCAGTTTGCCTGTTGCTGAACTTCACGCACTTGAACTCACACGACAGGGACTTAGCCCGGGCTGTCGTACCACTAGGCTGGGTGGCTTACGCAACAGGCATTTATCTCTCACAGTTCTGGAGGCTGGGGGTCCAAGATCCAGGTGCCAGCATGGAGGACCCTGGTGAGGGCTCCCTCCTTGGCCTGCAGACGGTCGCCTTCTCCACTGTATTTCACATGGTGGAGAGAGAGAGAGAGAGCCAAGCTCTCTGGTCTTGTCTTGCAAGGGCACTGATTCCGTGATGGGAGCTTTAACCTCATGACTTCTTATAACTCTAATCACCTCCTCAAGGTCTCACCTCCAAATACCAGCACATTAACATGGTCAGGGCTTAAATGAATGGACTGGGGCCTCTCTCATGTCTGGCTTCTTTAACTCAACATCACCTGTGTAGGAATTCTCCCTGGCATCTCAGCCCCAGCCATTTTTAACACTTCATAGCACCCCACTGTAGGAATGTACTGTGATGTCTTCAACCATTCTCCTCTTGATGGACTCCCAAATTATTTCCTATTTTTTGCAATTACAAAGGCATTGTGACTTTAAAAAAAAAATCCTTATACACATGCCAGCATATGTGTGTTTCCACAGGGTAAGTGATTACAAATAGAACTGCTGTAACCACCTCATTTCACAGACAGATGCTGGGGGAAGTGAACACCTCAGTGTTTCAGTGAGTGACCTCCTCAGGTTCACAATGGGTGGTCTCCCCAAGGGCACAGTAAGCAGCCGGCAGAGGCAATGTGAGCAGCACGCTCCCCCACTTCCCACGCCTGTCCTGTCAGTCCACACTATCTTTATTTCATTTCATTGAAAATACTCACTTGGAATTAGTTATGCACACAAACTCTTTGGAACCCCAAACATGCCCCAGGCCAGTTTTCTGATTGACTTCTGGAGCTGACTATGCAGAGAGAAAACACTGCCGTGCCTTTGTTCAAAGCATGCCAGACAGCCATCACACAGCCTCCCACCCATTCAGCGTCTGACTCAACGCCTGACAGTTTCTAAAGCAGAAGACTTGGATCACTGGTTAATGGTGGCGGCAGAGGAGGCAAACAGAAACAGACAGAGATTGTGAAAGTGCACTCTGTTCTTTTTCAAGTGGGTTCCTCCACTTTTTTTCCTTCGCCTTGCACCACTGTGGAGCAGGGGAAATTGAATTTCCAAAGAGTATTTTTCTAACTAAACACAAGCCTGTGCTGCTAGAAAAACAAGGTTTTTGATTTTGCTTTTTAAAATAATAACTTGTGTCCCATTTGAGCAGTAGTCAGTGGAACAAGATTTTAAGAGAGAGAGACTAGGTGACAAAAATCTCAAACCAAGCACACAACTCAAAAGGCTTCGTATTCAGACTCAGAATTGAGAAACTCCCATCTCTGGCAACATGCACCTGACCCCTTTCTCACCTCCTACCAAATAGCTCTTTTCCCATCAACAAGTCTAGCAGGAAAGAGAACAAAAGGTCTATCCCAGGACAAACGTTAGTATTTATTCTGACGACACCTGGGAAACGAGACCTCTGGGAACTGGCTGCCCGCCATCCCTGTCTCGGGTCCCTGGGTCCCTCTGTTCAGGCAGACCTGCTGCTGGAGAGAAAGAAGGCATTGCCCTCCGTTCACTGGGCAGACACAGTTCCAAAGTTTCCAAGGAAAATGAATCGGTTCTGGGAAAGGCAGCAGGAGTGTCCTTTGGAAAATGGCAGGGGGTGGGGTAGTGGAAGATTCAAAGATTTGCCTCCAGACCTCCTTGCCATCATTCTCCTCCATCTCACAAGAGCATAAGCAAGTAGATGAATCAAAGTTTGGATCTGAACTTTAAACGTGATGCTGGTGGGTTTCTCTGCTTGTGAGGTAAGACCGGGGAAAGGGGACCTCTAGAAACTGCCCCCTCTCCCCAAAAATGTATTAAACAGACAGAGGTGGGAGAGAAATTTAAAAATATTAATCAAGTTGAAGTTTGATTCAGAGCATCTTTGGGGCCACACTGCACAAACCCTGCTTGTTGATGAATCAACTCCCAGGTGTTCGTCTTCCCTCGAGCAGCAGCAGGCAGCCACTGTCTGGGATTCAGGGACAGAGCCACAGCTCCCCATAAACAGTTATCATGCCCCCCAGGTCCCTGCCCCTGTGGCACTAACATGACAAGAAGGAGGGAGGGCCAGCTGCCTCACAGGCATCATCTCACTGAGTCCTCCCTACAACCCAGTGAGGTGGCAATGGCTATTATCCCCATTTTAGAGATGAGGAAACTGAGGCATAGGGAGGGAAGTGACATGACCAAGCTCCTTCAGGTGGGAAGCAGCAGAGCATGACTTGGATATGGGTTGCTCTGATTCCCACAACCTTCCTACCTCTTCATTCATAGGATTTACCACTCTGTTTTATAATTGCTTCCCTCCTTACCAGGACTCCTTGGTATAGTCTAATGTATCTCCACATCTCTAACACCGCACTCAATAAGCATTTATTGAATGTGTACATGGATGGATGGGTGGATGGGTGGACGTATAGATGGGTGGATGGATTGATGGATGGGAGAGGAATGGATGGATGGGTAATGATGGGTGGATGGATAGGTGGGCAGGTAGGTGGATAGATGGATGGGTGGGTGGATGGGTAGATGGGTGGATGGATGGGTGGATGGGTGGATGGATGAGTGAGGGATGCATTCATGGATGGATGGATGGATGGGTGAGGAATGGGTGGATGGATAGATGATAGGTGGATGGATAGGTAGGTGAATGGATGGGTGGAGGATGGATAGATGGATGGATGGGTGGATAGATGGATGGATGAGTGAGGGATGCATGGATGGATGGGTGGGTGGATGATGGGTGGACACATAAATGAGTGGATGGGTGGACGGGTGGGTAGATACATGAATACTTGGCCCTGGGTGCAGTAAGAAATCACTGAAGGTTTGAGGGCAGGGGAGTGATGTAAAGTAACATAAAGAAGCATAAGATTCAGCCCCTCCCTACCCTTAAGCGGCTTTCAATCCAGTTGGGAAGATATGGCATGGATACTTGAAACATCTCTTAATACTGAAAGGCCACTTCCACTGAGGTGCCCCATATTTACAGAGCATGGATGTGACAGGAGGTTAGTCAGGAGGACCCCATGCTGCTCTGGGCAGGAAAGAAGTCAGGGAAGGCTGCCTGGGGGGAGGTGGAGCTGGAGCTGAGCACTGAAGGATGTGAAGAGTTAGACAGATGGGGAGGGGGAAGGAACAGAGGCAGACTCCAGAGACCATGTTGCTACATCTGCTACAGGGTCTGTATGCTGGCAGATCACCTGCCACACCCCACCAAGAGGTGAGCAGAGAGGGAAGGGAGGGAGGGAAAATAAGAGAGCGAGAGTGAAAAAGGTTCTGAGGAAGAAAGAGAGGAGGGAGGGAGGAAAAAAGGCAAGACTTCCCTAAGGTAACCTATGGAGGACCGAGCTCCAATGGTTTCTGACCCTGGGCCCCACCCCTATCCCATCCCCTCCCCCCTCCCTCCTGCCATCACTCATGGGAGATTCAGGCAGGGGCATCACCCTCAGGGCTGACATCGACATGCTCTTGGCACGCTCTAAATCTCTCCCTCCTCCCTGCTTTCACAGCCCTGTGTGGCCAGGAGCACAAGCATTACTTTCCCCATAACAACTCCAATGCATGAAGGAGCCACTAGACTCAAGGTCTGGGTCATGGGAAGACCAGGATGACGAAGGTCAGCTCCCTGGCTCCTCCCTGTTCTGGTCCCTACGTGGGCAAGCAATGAGGGAGGCGAGGGGGACACCCACCATGCAGCCAGAGGCCTGGGGCCAAACCACTTCCTAGCTGGTTAACCCCTGGGCAAGTGATTTAACCTCTCTGAGCCTCGGTTTCCACATCTGAAAAATGGGGCTATTCCTCACAGATGTATTACAGGACACCACTATGATATTACAGGATAAGGGATGACGCATGCAAAGCAGTCAGCACAGGCCTGAGACCCGGGAGAGTCTCAGTAAGTGGACGACATGACTATCTGCAGTAGTACTGCCTTTATTCATGTTATATTAGAGGATAAAACTAAACCCTACTGCTTCTTGCCTGATGACTTCAGAAACCCTCTGAGTGAGAATCCTGGTCTCCTAATTCCTGGCTGAGAGAAGGTGGGGTTGGGCCACTCTGGGACTTTCTGGAACACCTGGCCTCCCTGCCAGGGAAACTGCACCCCCAGGGGCCCAGCTGTTTGCTTCCCACTGACGCCTGCAGGAGACCAGCCGGCCTTCACTGGCGACTGGCTCGGGCCGCCAGGCAGGGTGGGGCTGGCTCGCAGACTATGTGATGCATTCTTGGGCCCCCAAGGTAAAAATAGTTTTGTTTTGTTAGGCTGGGTGGTTACACACTCTTTGGCCTGGCCGCCTGCCTGCTGGAAAGGCAATTGCCAGACTATTTCAGGCTGTAAAAACAAGCCCCCTCCCGCAGGCCCCAGCATCAAGATATCCCAGATAACGGTAATAATAGCACACTGTCTCATTCTTTCAGGCCAGAAAGAAAAAAAAGAAAGCTCTGTGGCTGCGAGATGCCTCCTGCTGCCCACAAATCACAGCAGCCAAAACCACTGTAGACAACGCACATGACCCTCAAAACCATGCTCCCCAAACAAAACAAAACACAAAAGGCTGCAGCGGGAATCATCACCACCACCACAACGAGCACCCAGCACTGGCCGCACACAACGCACTATGACAGGCGTGTTGCTTACATTCGATCATCTGTTCACAGCAGCCCCAGGAGGTACCTATGACAAACCCCACGTTCTAGAAAGGGAACAGGAGGCTCAGAGAGGGAAAGTAACTTGTCCAAGGTCACACAGTTCATAGAAACCAGGCTGGATTCAAGGCCAGGTCTGCCCAACCCTGAAATCTACACTCTTTCCTCCAGCCTGAGGTTCACCGGTTCTCTTTTAAGTAAGAAACTCCACTGGGACATTTTCCATGGCTTTCTGGTGCCTTTGAGATAAATTTCAAACCCCTCAGTGTGGCCTTCAATGCCTCCTGTAGTCTGGCGCCTCCTATCTTGGCTGCCCCAGCCAGAGCCAGGGAACCAGCCAGCCCCTAGGGCAGACAGCAGGGTGGAGAGGGATGGAGGGTGACTCCAGAAGGGCAGAGGGAGCTGTCTGGCCCAGTCGGCCACGCATCCCTGATAGCTGCCCCCTGAACCCACATTGGCCTTCACACCTCGTGCCTTTGCTCACTCTGTTCCCTCTGCCTGGAACTCCCTCACCCAGCTTCTGGACCCATCAAGATCCTAAGCCTCCTCCAGCCACACTCACAGGCTGTGTCCTCTGAAAATCCCCTCCTTTTCTACTCAGCCCTCCTCTCTGAGCACTTGTGTCACCCCTCATGCATCTTTTTCCCTCCACCCCTTAGAAAGGCAGGGGCTGTGGCCGATTCATCTTCAAAACCTTGAGTCTCAGCCTCTTCAAAGTCATGAGCCTGGAATCTCTCAAGAATTGGGAGAGGTCTGAGATCGACCCTACTTGCAAGCTCACCACTTAGCCTGCCAATTTCATGGATGCTGGCACAAGACATGAGACTCTCAGATCAGAGACAGAGGACTTTATCACCTCTACGCAATAGTGGTACCTAGACGATCAGCGTTACCACCCCAGTTCCCTGAGCCCGCACCCCCACAGGCCCACACAAAGAGAACCAGATAACATCTGTACACACTGTGGGTTGCAGGGCAGGAGAACAACACTGAGCTAAGCAAACCCAAATATTTTATAGTGGGCAGTAAGCTCTTCATTCCAGAGGTAGACCGCATCTCTTTCCCAAGCATGTCTGCTGTGCAAACATCCTTGGAAAGATAGTCCAGCATAAAGAACAGACAAGGAAGCACCACACATGTGGAAACACCAGAGACCCATGGAGAAACCAGCCCCCAGCAGAACCCGGTCGGTACTCACCGAATGTGAAATGCCCACCTTTGGTCTCACTCTGCCCTCCTGACAGCAAACATCAGCACTGACTATTCACCAGAGCCCTGACCTGGTCCCTCCTGGGGGATTCCTTCCAGCAGATGCCAGGACTCACAGTGATATTACCAACAGAAACTGGGAAAGAGTTGATGGCTAATAAGGAACCTGACTGGTCCCTGCCACCCATGGGACCCTCAACCACGCATGGCGGCGGGGAAGGGAGGCCAGACGAGGCATACCAACAGGTGCCTATGGCAAGTCACAGAATTCATTTCTAAGCCTCATTTTCCCTATCTGCAGAAGGGGGACAAGGACAGGAACTAGTTCAGGGTGGTCAGGAGGATGAAACAACTTCATTCCTGTGAAGGACTCGGGCTGGCACATAGTCAGTGTTACATGTGTTAGCGAAACAGGAAGGAGGAGAACAAGTACACAGAAGGAGGAGAGGGCGGAGCCCAGGCACCAGCCAGCACAGCTCTGCTCCGGCACCAGCAGCAGAACCACAGCTGTGAATGTGAGAACATGCTCGCCCCGACCCTCATCCCCAGACTCTGACCAGCACTCAGGTGGTCACTTCCTAGGTCACCAACTCAGGTCTCCATCCGCATCTTCACTTGCAGACGGGACGTGATGACATCCGTGTGGCTGAGGATGGCTCTGGTGGTGCTGGTTGGGACAAATTATTACCCACTCAGAAACAGTGATGGGCAAATCATTTTGGAGTCTTTCCAAGTGCAAAACAAGTTCTGTGCTCCTGTTCCTACTGACATTTAGAAATTGATCTGCTATCTTCATTGGAAGATCATAACGGCAGTAATGAACACAGCCACTGCTGCAAACTGAGCTTGCCAATGAGCGGGCCAGGCCCTGAGCCAGGCTGTGAATACGTCTCCTACTTCACACTCACCATAACTTGAGACAGTCATGATCATCATTATCCCCATTTGACAGATCAAAAAGCTAAACTTCCCGGAGGTAAAATAACTTGTCTCAGGTTCTCAGCTCAGGTGTAAACTCAGGCTGTCCCAACACCACCACACTGCATTTTATAGTTACAAGGAGACTTGGAAATCACCTTTCCCCGTGTTTTTGACACACGGGGGAGCAGAGGCCTGCAGATAACTCTGGGTCCAGACTTCTGTCCCTCCCCCTATTCTTTGTCCTCTGATAGCTTCATTGGTAATTTATGAGAAACAAACACAAAACAACATGAAAGGCAGAGAAAATTAAGAAGATGGAGGCAGAGTAGGAACCACAGCAGCGAGGCCGCAGGGAAGGGTAATTTCCAGTTCAGCCAAGTCCAAGAATTCCATCATCGTTAGAGCAGCAATGTTCACCAGGGGGCGCTATGACTCTGTTAACTTATAAGAGCCTCAATCAAAAATCACTGAGATGTCCTCACCTTAAGGGTTTCCCAACAAGGGGTTCCCATGAATACTACTGGGGCACATGAGGTAATTATAAAAGGCACCCAGATGAACTCAAAAAAACTTTTAATAATTATTTATCTTCTAAGAAAATTTCATTTTCTTTTAAATGCACGCAGCAAAGGAGGGACCTGCTTTCTGCCTGGGGTATCAATATTTTCCTTGATTAGAAGGTAAGGGATTTCTTGGCTCTTTACTTCTCAAAAAAAGGGCCTCTAAAGGAAGGAAGTGAAGAATCTGAGTATTTCATGAGCTCTTCTGGCACTGCTAACACAGAGCGTCTGCTGAGCGCGGTGTCCTGCTGGAGGTTCCTGGCAGGTCACAGAGCCCCGTGGCTGCTGCTCCCCCGGAAGGCATGCACAGGGCTGCGTTTCTGTAAGGTGGGAGATGGAGAGCCCAAGTGGGTTGTTCTGCAGCTCCTAGAAAGCGAAACTAGGCAGAAGGGCATAAGGTACGTTACATCTTCCAAAAGCCTCACGTCTTTCTTGGCAATTTCAGGTCATTGAATCCCTGTCCACTGGGGGCAGGCCACCATGTTGGCCAGCTCCAGGGACATGATTCCTAGCACAGTCTTGATGAGCTAAGGTGGCCCCCTTGCCTTGGATTTGTGTGCACCACAGCCATAGCTGGGGGCCCTGATCATAAGCATTCATTCACCCATCTGTTCATTCATTAGACAGTATCTCTGAGCAATTGCTTTGGCCAGATCCTATGGTCAGACCTGCTTTTTAAAAACACTGAGCCAAAAGTGCCCAGTGCCGGGGCGGAGGTGTGGGAAGAAGGGGAAACAGTTTTGAATCAGGTTAAGGCATCCCATTTTGAGAAACCCAACTTCTGCATCTCACAGATGAGGAAACTGAGATCTTCAGAAGCTATCTGCACATGGATAATGACACACCTGGAAAACAGCAGAGCTGGACTAAAGCCCACGTGTCCCGGCTCCTCCCCATGTGAGGACTCTGACCCACACTGCCCCCCAGTGAGCCACGGGCCCTCGCAGTCTCCCTAACCTGCGGGAAGGAGACGAGATTATTGCGCCTATTTCACAGAAAAGCAAATTCAGGCATCCAGAAGGCAGCCTTGACAGGTTATCAAGATCTGCATCTATCCCACTCTTACACTTTTCTCTAGAAAGACACCTTCCGATTCCTGAAGTCTTTGCGAGATGTGAATCATAAACACCCTGAGCTAGGATGCTCCCTGGTATCCAGCACCTGCAGACCCCATCTTTACAAATGCCCTCCTCAAGGAGAACCCCCTCACACGCAGATCCTACCGCCTGCACCGTCTCCTCTCCTGACTCCTCCCCCACCCAGTTTTCTGTTCCACGTTCGACTGTGGGAATTCTGTGTCGATGCTCTGGACCATTTATTGTCAAAAAGGTGAGAAGCTGACTGCAAGCACTTTGGTTTGGGTGCATTTCAGTTGCCACAACAGAAAGGGGAAAAAAAGAAGAGGAAGAAAGAAAGATGAATGAGAAAAAGGTCCTGGAGGGGAGGGAAGATAAAAAGGGGTGAAGGAGGGAGGAAGAAAGGAGGAGCAAAGGAGGGGAAAGGGAGGAAGGGGAAGGAGGGGGTCCTGCTAACAGGGACCACGGTTGTCTATCACATTCCCATCCTGAGGATCCAGAACAGCCACAGACAACCGTGCTCAGTAGCACTGCCTGTTCAAACAGGAGGCTTCTCACTCTGCCTCTCTATCCCTCAGTGCTTTGCCTGAAACTGAAGTTTAACGTAACTTCCACAATCCTCTAATTAAGGGAAATGCCATTCTGACTCAGAGGCAAATCTTAGCTAAGGGTTAAAAAAAGAATCTTATTATTAAAGACTGTCAGAGCCGAGCAAGACCACAGAGGTTTTACGGGAGCACCCTAGCCTTCCCAACCACGTCCCCTTTCCATGAACTTCCCCCAAACCCAACAACAACAACAAAACCCACCCACTTCCTTTAATGTCATTTGAAAATCTCTAACCAGATTAAACATCACTATTAAAAACAAAGCAAGGCTATGGCAATTCTAGATGAAAAATATTTTATTTTTCCCTGCAAGGGAAACAGAATCTTTATTTCATTCACATGCTATCAATCTGCTTACGTGCCCGAATTTTTCTCTCTTGGGTCCCAAGTGGCAGCTAAGATAACCAAGATCATTTTCAACATAAAGGCTGTGGCATGCCATTTTTATGTTAATAAAAATGCTTACTTGTTTTCAGAAAATGAGAGAGAAAATTCACCCCCCTGCAAAAAGAAAATCTTTAAAATCAATTTAATGTACCTTGTCTTGGCCACTAAGTCAATCTTGAGTTCCAAAAATACATCTGGGAGATCTGGCAAAGACTGAATGCTAGTGAGGATGGGGTTCCTTACAATTTCAAATGTGCTTTTCAGCCACAATAGCAGAAAAAAAGGGTACAATCAGCCCTCCAAATCTGCAGGTCCTACATCCATGGATTCAACCAACCTCAGAACAAAAAAAAAATCTTTTTAATTCCAGAAAGTTCCAAAAAGCAAAACTTGAATTTGTCACACAGTGGCAATTATTTACATAGCATTTACATTGTATTCAGTGTTATAACTTATCTAGAGATGATTTAAAAGATGGTTTACAAGAGGATGTGCATAGGTTATATGCAAATACTCTGCCATTTTATCTGAGACTTGAGCATCATGGATTCTGGAATGAGTCAGGAATCCTGGAACAAAGCCCTTGTAGATATGAGAGGACAACCTAAACTGAATTCACCCTGCAGACACATTCGATGAAATGTTTTCTTTTTCCTTGAAAGCAAGGACGTCACCACATCTAAACACTTAAAAGAAAATTTTAACGCCAATATAATGCATCTATAAACATCAGCTATAATTTCTTGACACATGACATACTGAGGAATGAGGTGGATATTTATTTCTTAAAGTTTCATAGATGAACATACTCAAGGCTTCGAGTTATGCTAAGTATCTTAGGTGGGGCTCCCAAGAAGCAGACACTTGGTAACGATGCAGGTGCAGGGATTTACTAAGGAGACAGTAATGGAGTGCAGGAGGCAGAACAGGCAAATGGGCCATTCAAGCCAGGAAGCAAGTACACAGAAACCAGCATGATGCTGCGGGCCCACAAAAGGGACCCAAGGACTTCAGGAGACGTGCTGAGCGTGTCCACCATGCCAAGCCACATGGCAAGCTAACACTTTTGAAAGTCTGCAAAGGTCTTTCCCTGGGTATTCCAAAAATAGAGTGACTGAGTTTCATTAACTCCAGCCACGTTTATTCCCCTTTGGCAATAAACGAAACTCCTTGTTCTGGGCTCAGGGTTCAAATCTTCACACAAAAAGACAAGGGATGACCTGATGTTTTAACACACTCTTTTTCACAAACTGGCTACCTGGACAGCTAGATTGAGCTGCCCTCACAGAGTTTTCTACCCCAGTGCCAGACAGCCATAAGACATCCTAAAATATGAATCTTCCCTTGGATTTTTGTCTCAGAAGTTGATCTGGAACCTCATAGCATCAGCAGATGTCCGATCTTTTTGCTGAAATACCATCAGCAGATGTCCGATCTTTTTTTTTTTTTTATTCTTTTTTTCCATCTTGTTTTTTTTTTGGGGGGGGTAATTAGGTTGGTTTATTTGTTTATTTACTGGAGGTACTGGGGATTGAACCCAGGACCTCATGCATGCTAGGCACACACTCTACCACTGAGCTATACCTTCCCCAACAGATGCCTGGTCTTATTTATTTTTTCTAACTAAAGCTCATTACCTCAAAGAATTCTGACAATGCTTGAGAGAGAGATCTTTGATTTAAGGGGTTGTCTCCAGGGCTGTGGGATGCAGCACAGCCCGCATAGGCAAGCAGTGAGTACAATTTTCCCTTACTGGTGATGAATTAACCTGAAATTTGATTTTCTCAGCTAAGTCATCTTTTCAGCCTTTGACTGTAAAATCAGACAAAACAATACTCTGGAATTTATTTGTAATTTTCTCTTCAAATGAAGTTTTGGCGACACTCAGGATTCATGGTTTTCATGAGTCTCTTCAACAATATGAAGTTCTTGTCATTCTTTGCTAAGATTAAAAAAAAAAACACCTAGGGAATGTAAACTGGTAAGCACTATGGAGAACAGTATGGAGGTTCCTTAAAAAACTAAAAACAGAACTACCATGTGATCCAACAATCCTGTTCCTGGGCATATATTCAGAAGCAACCCTAACTTGAAAAGACAATGCACTGCAATGTTCAGAGCAACACTATTTACAATAGCCAAGACATGGAAGCAACCTAAATGTCCATCAACAGATGAGTGGATGAAGAATATGTGGTTTATATACACAATGGAATATTACTCGGTAATAAAAAAAGAATGACATAATGCCATTTATGGATGGACCTAGAGATTATCATCATATTAAGTGAAGTCAGTCAGACAGGGAAAGACAAATGCCATATGCTATCACTTATATGTGGAATCTAAAAAACAAAGATACAAATGAACTTATATACAAACCAGAAACAGACTCACAGACATAGAAAACAAACTATGGTTACCAAAGGGGGAAGGGGGATAAATTAGGAGTTTGAGATTAACATGTACAGACTACTGTATATAAAATAGATGAACAACAAGGCTCTATTGTATAGCACAGGGAACTAAATTCAATACCTTATAATAATCTATAGTGGAAAAGAATCTAAAAAACAATATATATATAACTGAATCACTTTGCTGTACACTTGAAACTAACATTGTAAATAAACTATAGTTCAGTTTTAAAAAGTCCTCTGTCTAGTTTAAGAAAGCCCATCTATTTCAGGTGTTTATAAGCTGGGTAGATTCCTGATTCTACACTCTAGTACAATCCAGACCCATACGCCAAAGAGAACTGGGCCCTATGAAAAAAGAGAGAAAAACCTCCATCACCTGACAGAGGTTTGTCTGTTTAACTCAAATACAGCTGAACTGCCTCAGGCTGGTCTCAGGGTCTTCTCCCATCAGATGAAACACCCGTTCAACATAATAGAAAGTGAGGAGAAGCAATTTTAATTATGTGCACTGTGTCGTATTGTTTAAATTATAAAATTAACATCTCATATCAGGAGGACACAAGAACCAGCCTCAAAGAGCCCCCCACTAGCCAAAGATGGAAAAATGCAAGCCATAAAATGGGTAGCTGAAGATTTTATCATAACCCAATAAATTTAAAAATATCCACCAGCCCATATTCAAATAAAAAAAAAAAGACTGAATAAATAAATGGGGGTGGAGAGAAGTGATAACTGTTCCTTACAGAAGAATTCCAATTAACAAATGGAGGGGAATGAGAGAAGTCGAAGACCACCAGCAGAGCACTAGAGCAGTAACAGCTCCAAGATTTACCACTGAACCCTACAAAATACGGGTGAAAATTGAAGGAGAAACGGGGTATTTGACAATCTCAAAGAATCCCCGCCGAAATAATTATGACTTATTAAGGGAGAAATAGCAACTTTGCAGTGGAGAAAGTGACAGACGCCACACGTCAAGGTGAAGATCAGCTGGAACAGACGCGCCAACGCCGCACACCCCGTTACTGCGCGCTAAGAAGGGCAGTATTCTTCCCCCCAAATCCGTAACCGCAGGCTATCTAATCCTGAGACTACATCAAACAAACCCAAACTGAGGGACATCCTACATCCTACAAAATATATATAGGTCTCCTTCATTGGAGACCTGGGAGACGCAAAGACTAGATGTAGTGTGGGGTCCTGGATGGGATCCCGGCACAGAAAGAGGACGTTGGTGGGAAAACTAGGGGAAGCTGAGTAACGGCCGTATTCTCCTTAATAGTCTTGCACCTGGATTAATTCTTAGTTTTGATAAACGTAGCATGTTAACATTAGGGGAAGCTGAGTGACAGGTCTATGAGAACTCTCTTTGCAGCTCTCCTGTAAGTCTACAATTATTTCACAATTAAAAAATTAAAACAGGAGAAAAAAGTAGAACATAGCACGGTAACAAGTCAAGCTAAATAGAAGGCATGAGGAAAAACTTCCACCTCCCCTCTCCAGCCAGCCCACCCCTTAAAATGACCCGTTTGGTGTTAACTTTATGATTCCTTTTGCTCATAAAAATATATAGAGACATATATATGTATATATACACACACATATACATACATATTCATATATATATACACACACATACATATACACACATACACATTTATTGCTTTTCCTTTTTTTTTATTTGATTATTTTTAAAAATGGGTTGCTGTGAAAAGCGAGGTAAATATTTACTGATTTAACCTTTACAGAAACCTCTTTAAAAAGCTCCAAAGGGACATTCTACGGTAGGATGCTCATGAAAACATGTGGGAACCCCTCTTCACCCTGATTTATTTCTTAATAAACAGCTCTTACATTCCCTACTCAAAAACCATCCGTCTGTCTCTCCACAGCATCCTTACCTCCGAGTTTCTAACCCACAGTGATTTCCTTCCCTGTTTACTTGTCTTACCCACCACCATTGCCATGGTTGTCTAGATCTACTGTGTTTATGCCACTCTTCCATGGCTATGTCCCCACGCTTTCCAGAGGAAGCCAATTCAACCTCCCTCCTCCTGCAGATGCCCCAGTCCACTTGGTAGCATGAACTCCAACACCAAAACAAGAGATGGGAAGGAAGCTGTGACTGTATCGCTCTCTTGGTTCTTGCCACACTACATTTGACTCAGATGTTTTCCAAGTCAATTGGGCTACATGGTGGCACTGCTCAGTATTTTTATTTATTTTTTTTAACATTTTTTATTGATTTATAATCATTTTACAATGTTGTGTCAAATTCCAGTGTTCAGCACAATTTTTCAGTCATACATGGACATATACACACTCATTGTCACATTTTTTTCTCTGTGAGCTACCATAACGTTTTGTGTATATTTCCCTGTGCTATACAGTATAATCTTGTTTATCTATTCTACAATTTTGAAATCCCAGTCTATCCCTTCCCACCCTCTGCCCCCCTGGCAACCACAAGTCTGTATTCTCTATGAGTCTATTTCTGTCCTGTATTTATGCTTTGTTTTTGTTTGTTTGTTTGTTTGTTTTTAAGATTCCACATATGAGAGATCTCATATGGTATTTTTCTTTCTCTTTCTGGCTTATTTTGCTTAGAATTACATTCTCCAGGAGCATCCATGTTGCTGCAGAAATAAAAGCAAGAATAAACAAATGGGACCTAATGAAACTTACAAGCTTCTACACAGCAAAGGAAACCAGAAGTAAAACAAGAAGACAACCTACGGAATGGGAGAAAATTTTTGCACATGAAACCGACAAAGGCTTGATCTCCAGAATATATAAGCAGCTCATATGACTCAATAAGAAAAAAATAAACAACCCAATCCAAAAATGGGCAAAAGACCTAAACAAGCAGTTCTCCAAGGAAGAAATACAAATGATCAATAGGCACATGAAAAAATGCTCAATATCACTAATTATCAGAGAAATGCAAATCAACACTACAATGAGGTATCACCTCACACCAGTCAGGATGGCCGTCCTTCAAAAATCCACAAATGACAAGTGCTGGAGAGGCTGTGGAGAAAAGGCAACCCTCCTACACTGCTGGTGGGAATGCAGTTTGGTGCAGCCACTATGGAAAACAGTGTGGAGATTCCTCAAAAGACTAGGAATAGACTTACCGTATGACCCAGGAATCCCACTCCTGGGCTTGTATCCAAAAGGAACCCTACTTCAGGATGACACCTGCACCCCAATGTTCATAGCAGCACTATCTACAATAGCCAAAACATGGAAACAGCCTAAATGCTCAGTATTTTTAGACATAACCCTTCCTGAAGAAATTATATCCCATTCTTTCCAATAAACCAGGATCCATATGTTGATTTGAGCCTTAGAAATTTAGGGGCAAGAGGCGTTTGCTGTCATACCCAGCAAGCAGCACCCCAAAAGAAAAAGGGGGGACATAACAATGAGAGGGCTGATGAATGGTGTCAGTGATGTCCTGTGGGGGGCAGAGCGGTCCCAGGAGTCCAGCTACACTGGGACCAATTCTTGTTAGCCTCTCTATACATGGAGAGCAGTAGCCTGTGAATCCATCTCATTGTTAAATGGATCCTAAGGGCAGATCCATGTGCCTCTACTCTGATTTCTTTTGGGCAGAGGTAGCGTGGATTCTAACTCCAGAGAGGATGTCATCAAAGTAATCGGTTTCGATTCTCTATTGTAGCAACAACACACAAAAAAAATTTAACTTTATTTGGCACCAGTTAGACAAGACACTGAACCTCAGTCTTCTCACTTACTAGCTGTGTGACACTAGGAAAATTATTTCCCCTCTCTGAGCCAATTTTCCTCTTTTGTAAAAAGGAAGTAATAGTATCCACCTAACATGATTGCTGTGAATGTTTAAGAGTTTGTGTAAGTAAAGAACCTACACAAGAGCCTGGCATTTAAAAACCCTCCATCTGGAGGAATAACTCTCCCAGACTTCAGACAATACTATAGAGTTACAGCAATCAAAACAGCATGGTATTCATACAAAAACAGACATGTGGACCAACGGAACAGAAGAGAGAGCCCAGAAATGAACCCACAAACTTTTGGTCAACTAATCTTTGACAAAGGAGGAAAGAATATACAATGGAATAAAGACAGTCTCTTCAAGCAAATAGTGTTGGGAAAACTGGACAGTAGCATGTAAATCAATGAAGCTAGAACACTCCCTTACACCATACACAAAAATAAACTCAAAATGGATCAAAGACTTAAACATAAGACAAAATACAATAAACTGCCTAGAAGAAAATATAGGCAAAACATTATCTCACATACATCTCAAAAATGTTCTCCTAGGGCAGTCTACCCAAGCAATAGAAATAAAAGCAAGAATAAACAAATGGGACCTAATGAAACTTACAAGTTTCTACACAGCAAAGAAAACCATAAGTAAAACAAAACGACAGTCTACGGAATGGGAGAAAATTTTTGCAAACAATGAAACCGACAAAGGCTTGATCTCCAGAATATATAAGAAGCTTATATGACTTAATAAGGAAAAAACAACCCAAACCAAAAATGGGCAAAAGACCTAAACAAGCAATTCTCCAAGGAAGAAATACAAATGATCAATAGGCACATGAAAAAATGCTCAATATCACTAATTGTCAGAGAAATGCAAATCAACACTACAATGAGGTATCACCTCACACCAGTCAGGATGGCCGTCCTTCAAAAATCCACAAATGACAAATGCTGGAGAGGCTGTGGAGAAAAGGCAACCCTCCTACACTGCTGGTGGGATGCAGTTTGGTGCAGCCACTGTGGAAAACAGTGTGGAGATTCCTCAAAAGACTAGGAATAGAGTTACCGTATGACCCAGGAATCCCACTCCTGGGCATATATCCAGAAGGAACCCTACTTCAGGATGACACCTGCACCCCAATGTTCATAGCAGCACTATTTACAATAGCCAAGACATGGAAACAGCCTAAACGTCCATCAACAGATGACTGGATAAAGAAGATGTGGTATATTTATACAATGGAATACTATTCAGCCACAAAAAACCGACAACATAACGCCATTTGCAGCAACGTGGATGCCCCTGGAGAATGTCATTCTAAGTGAAGTAAGCCACAAAGAGAAAGAAAAATACCATATGAGATCACTTATATGTGGAATCTAAACACACACACACACACACACACACACACACACAAACATAAATACAAAACAGAAACAGACTCATAGACATAGAATACAAACTTGTGGTTGCCAAGGGGGAGGAGGGTGGGAAGGGATAGACTGGGAGTTAAGTTTGTAGATACTGACAGGCATATGTAGAATAGATAAACAAGATTATACTGTATATCACAGGGAAATATATACAAGATCTTGTGGTAGCTCACAGCGAAAAAAAATGTGACAATGAATATACGTATGTTCATGTGTAACTGAAAAATTATTCTCTACACTGGAATTTGACATAACATTGTAAAATGACTGTAACTCAACAAAAAAATTGTTTAAAAAAAATTTGACGAGCTATCAATATAGTTAGCTAAAAGTCCCTTTTCCAAAGGACATGTTCTCTCCAATTTGCCTCAGTCCCCACCACTCCCTATTGTATTACAAATGGTCTGAGCCACTAGTTTCTATTAACCACTGGCTCCTACAGTCATCAAAGTTATAATTACTGAATGTACCTTTCCTATCCTTCATCTCTGCGAATAATATTTTACAGTTGAAATCATTCTATATTAATAATTTTTCAGTTGACTTTGCATCATCAGCAGTTTCCCACATTATTAGAAATTCTCTAAATATTATCAATGTTGTACAGCATTCCATTATAAACATATGTGCCCCTTAATTTATTTCTGACATTTTGCCATTATAAATGTGATGATTTTTTAGAATATTTAAATTTGGATTTTTTCGTTTTTAATGTGTGTAAGCATTGAATGATTAGAATATCTCCCTTTTAAAGTCTCTGATTCTGGGATTAATCATGTTGGTCCCTTTTCAATGCCACCCATGACCTATGACAGTGGCTGTTTCTTAATAATCCATCACCAAGTGTCTGGAGTTCAGGGCCTGAAGTGGTTCTCCATGGACTCAAGGTATTTTCTTGTCTGTGGAAAGGAAGGATCACCAGGCCCAGTGCTGCACAGAAGGAAGAGAGCCGGCTGGACCTCCAGGGCCACTCAGCTCCCACCCATGATGCTGCCCCAGAGCACTGGCAGCCCCCAAAAGACCCATCTCAGCTGCTGTGCCTTCCAACCTTGGAGCCACAATTTTACCCTCAACCCTGATGGTGAAGTGTCACTGATCCTGAGAATTTCACCCTTCAGAACATGACTCAACATGGAAAAGAGTCCAAAGGGCCTTGGCAAAGTCAAAGCTATCACCATGACCACATGTGTGCACCAAAGCCACACACAGCCATGACTCATATTTGAGACAGAATTTTAACAAGGTGAGTTATCTGATAGCCCAGATCACAGAGGATTAGAAATAGTGACTTAAGAGGGGGCAGAAATTAGAGGCAGCTGACAGTAACAAGAAGTGGCTGTTGAAAGTGAGGGAAGAAATGGACAAGCTATGAAAAGCAGCCAGATTCCAACACCACAGCAGTGTGGGGGCCGGTGATATCAGAGGCATCACCTGGAGAGGGCAGGGCAGGAAGTAATGCAGAAAGGGGTGAGGGCCACCGACAACGCAGACACGCAGAGCACAACCTCATTTAGCGTGAGGCTGCCCACTGCCCAAGGACACACAGTCAGCAGCACAGAGGGAAGGCTGGGGCGGATCCCCAAGTCCCCAACCACTGGCTATAGCGCTCTGACCCTCCCCCTACACTCAGAGTCCAGTTTAGAGGTGCAAATGGGCTGGGGCAGCCCCAGGGGAAGCAGCAGGTGGGAGAGGACATTCTAACAAGACACCCCTGTGGCCTGGGTGTCAGAACTTCAGCAGAGTCTAAACAAGCCCCAGACGACACTGAGCCAGCCATGACCCCTGGTTCTCCACCCAGACTCGGGCTCCAACCTCAGCGTGACTTGGAGGAATCCCTTAACCCTCCAAAACCCCCGCTCTGCTGTCAGGTGAAGATTTCAGTCCCTGTCCTACCTGCCTCGTGGGCAATCTCAGTAACTGGATTTGTGAAGATGTGAGAGCATTAGAAGCTGTTTTTATGTTGACAGTACCACAGTGAGGAAAGAATGGACTTGCTGGCTCAGAGACACGAGATCATGTTCCACATCACAATTAGTCATCGTGCCCGCCTGCAGGATTATCCGGAAAGTTTGCTCAGTGACAAATGGATGTGAGAGATGCTTTGTTCTAGAACAGAGCAAAAGGAAAACTACAAAACAGACACCAGCCCACTACTCTAGCAAATAGGAAGCCTGGAGTGGTCATTTTTGCCAGGAAATTTTTATAAGATATATTCCTTTTGCACTTACACATCTTTTCTGAGAGTCAGAATCTTTATAAACATTTGGATGTGGTTTTAACTTAGTCTGTGTTCAACCCAATGTGCCCCCTTAGGGTTACTTTTGCTTTAATCCTGATCAGGGTTGCCCATGAATCCCACCCCATCTCTGTTACAACAGGTCAACTAAAGACTGAGTATGAAAACTGAAGTTCAAAAAGGTGAAGAGACTTGGCCGCCCAGGCGACTGAGTGACAAAGATGAGATTCAGAGCCAAACCCTCTTTACTTCAAAGACTGTAAGCATCATGGGCGCTCTAAGGAGGTACAGAGGCTGGGAGAAGGGAGGCCAGGGGCCTGAAGACTTGGGCACTTTCATTGACACTGTCCATTTCAAGGGGGGGTGAAAATTGCATCCTCTTAATGAGGACCTAACTTTATTTGGGAAAATATCTTGATGAGACATTTGGGGAGATGTCACGTGAGGCCACGAGGGTAGAACCACATTGCCATTCGTTGGAATTGCCCAAGAACATGCAGACAAGGGAGGAGATAGATGGGAAATGGAGATGAGATGACTGGAAACGGAGGTCCAGAAATGCAGGACACGCTCTGGAAAATGCTGCTGGGGCCTGCCCAGGGGCTCACGCAGAGATACCCACCACCCAGTTCAAAGTCAGGGGCAGGAATCCAACCCTCACCTCGCTCCTTCCACATCTTCACCAGAGAAGGCTTGCACATTTGCAAACTGCCATGCATGCATGGGATTGTGATGGGGAGAGAAATTAAAGTTTTACCTCCAGGCTCATTAAGTGCAAAATAGACGAAGCAGGATGGCTTATATGTTACAGAAATAGGAATTCAGAACTGAAAGTCACCGTAAGAAAGGATCCCTCCTGGGGGCTCAGTGAGACTTTGGGGAGGGGTGTAAGATTTCCACGGGGAATGGTGGTGATGGGGAGGTGGGGCTTAATGTTTGAGTTAGAAACCAAGGCTAAGAGAGGTGAACCACCCTCCCTAAGGTTGCACAGCTTGTAAGTAAGTGGTAGAGTTGGTAGAACCCAGGCCTGAGGACTCCAAAGCCCATGTTCTGTTGGCTAAATAGGGAGGTTACTGGCAGAAGCTCAGCCCTGCCCTGAAACCTTCATAAGGAGAAGAAATTCTGATTCACCAGAAACCTCCCAAGGGAAAGAACACTTGTTGTCCAGAGGTTCCCAAACTTAGCAGGTGTCAGAATCACCTGGAGGGCTTTTAAACACAGATCACTGGGCCCCACTCTGGTCTGGGGTGAAGCCCAAGAATTTGCATATCTGACAAGCTTCCGGGTGACACTCATGCTGGTCCTGCTAGTCCATGGACCACACTTTGAGAAGCACTGGTCTCGAAGTCTTGGTAGGGCTAGAGCTTAGAGATGACTTGGGGCAGCAGGAAAGAAATGGTCTGCAGGAAAACCAAGGAGAAAAATGTATCCTTCTGCTCCCACGAGGGAAGTGAAATGAGAAAAGACGGAGCAGACGGGAGGGAGGCTGTGGGTATGAGAAGTGACCTCGCTTCCAACTCCACCGCTATCTTCCATTAAAGTAACTAGAACCACACGTGCTCAGTTGTGAGGGTTTTAGCGGGTTGGAAGGTGTGGAAGTGGAGAGGGTGAGCGACTGAGTGTCATGTGGGAGTAGGGGCGAGACACAGAGCCAACAATGACCAGGTGACAGGCTGGCGATCTGGATTCCAGCCACCTGTAAATTAGGGGAAGGGCTTTCAACATCCAAGGCTGTGGTTTCAGGGGATGGAGGACATGTCATAAAGCTCCTGTGGGCAGAGCCAGCAGACACATCAATCAGATGAACTAAAGATGGGGGCGGCCTTTCGAGGTCTCTCTCGTGCACTGACATGAGATTATTGTCATGCATTTATGCACGTGATATGAATGAAATGCTCTCATCCCATGGCTGCACCTGCTCCAAGGAGGGGTGAGGAGCCTGGGCAGGGGGAGGTGAGGATGCAGAACCCAGGTGAGTACCCTGAACTGCAGTGACATCTGAGATCCCACCACCAGAAATTAATGCCTTCAGGGAAGGCTTCCTATTTTCCAGAATCCTCTGTTAAAATGTCCTTGGATAGTTGACTCACCCATCAGCTCAATGGATATTTACAGGGCACCTAGCAGATGTCTCAGGATGTAAAACCTTTATTCCGTCAGGAGCTAATGCTTTAGTGGGTGTGAATTAACAACCAGCCTGTCAAGTTTTCATTTAAAATGGTCAGCAGGGTGAAGGAGCAGAGGGCTGAGGAACAATCCGGTGCACTGAGATTTAAATTCTAGGTGTCAGCAGGCTGGCGCTGTTGTTGTGATGGGGGGTATGTATCAGAGAGGCCGGCGTGGTCCAGAGCGGTCCACGGGCTCTGGACTTATGCCAAGTGTCAAGCCTGAGGATGGAGGAGTGTGAGCATCGTGGTGTAAATACAGTGGGGGTAGGGGAGGACAGGCAGCAGGGGGCACACGAAATGGGGACCGAGGTCACCGGGCTGCTCCAGACCTCAATGATGAGAAATGCTCATTCTGACCAGAGCTCCAGAGAAGCATGTGTAGGACAAACTCCAAGGGGGTGGTGGAGAACTGGGGTCAGTTCTTCTGGAAGCCATCTCAGAGGCCTCCACTGTGCAGGAGAGCCTGTTTGCACTCAGTCTGAGAGTGGTTCTGTATGTCTCACTGTGCTTGAAAGTTTTCAAAAGCCAACCTATAACCCTAACCCCAACCCCTCCCATCTCCCTAGCCATGAGAGACTGACTCATTAAGGTGAAGGTCTAGAAACCGCTCACACAGTCAGACCCAGGGTCTCCTACCTCACACTCCAAACCAGGCCCCTCCAATCCCCTTGCAAAAATAGTCCCAGAATCCATGTGTAGCATTGCTACAGAAGGTGGTCCCCACTCAATCAAAAGGCCATCTTCAGCTGCAAACCACAGGTCGTCCTGTTCTCTTTCACAACCAGCCTGTGGCCCGAGGGAAAGCTTTGGCATCACTGTGTTCAAATCTCAGCACCACCACTTCACAGCTGTGTGACCTCAGGTACATTACTGCATCTCTCTGAACCTCAGTAGCGCCACCTTCCTCTGAGTTATGATGGAGATTCAGTGAGAACTAGCAAATGTTACTCCTTCCTCCATTTGGAAAAACATTACTACCATTGCTTAGCAACAACAATAACTAATATATCAAGCTCTTCCAATGTGCTGGGCACTGTTGTGCTTTGCATGCATTAATTCCTCTGTTCACTCACTTCATCTTAGGAATTAGAAAACACAGCCCATTTTACAGAGGAGGAAAACTGAGACATGGTGAGATTAAGGAACTTGCCTGTAGTCAAACTGGGTATGTAGCAGAGCCAGGATGAATCTAAGTTGATACAGCTCAATTTATATCTCCCCTTCTCAGGAACACACAGCTCAAGATTTTCTGTATTTAATATTAAACATCAGTTCAAAAGTACTGGAAATCTAGCTGAAAGTTGCTCAGACTTCTTGACTCAGCTGTGACAAGTCACTCCAGGTGCATCACAATAGCCACTCCTAACAGCTTCCAGAGCTATGCAAAGCCTTGATTTGCTATCAGCTGCTTCCCTCCTGCTGGAACAGACATTCAACTTGACTGGAGCTGGACCTTCATTTTCCACCCTCTCTGTCTCTCCGGGAGAAGCCAGCCCAGAGATGCTAAGGTCCTAGACCCTCATAGCTCGCACAGACATTTATAATAAAGTGCAATTTTTTCCTATCATCTGTGAAAATTCATCACAGAATTTTCCGACCAAGTATTTCTGTTCATTGTCTCAGACATAAATCTGTGTGGTATGACCTCCATTTATTGACTCAACAAATGTCTATAGAGCTCCTGCTGGGTGCCCGGCACTCTGCTCCAAAAAGTTAAATTCAGAAGAACAACTTATTCCCAGTTCTCATTCATTTTCTGTGAATCAATTTCTTCCACAAGCCCCTTTTGGTCTCTGAAGGGGCTGGTACAGTTAATTCCTCAGAATACGGTCAGAAACCTTGAAAGTTCTGTAGGCTCAATAACTCCCCAGGTAACCTGACTTTATTAAAGGGAAGACTGTCCTGTTCCAACCCCTGTAGATAAATCTGCCGCCTCCACCACACTTGCCTGGGGCAGCTTACAAGGCCACTGCTTTCCCCTCTACACTTCCTTCCCTCCTCTGGTTCCATTCTCGCCCCTCAGTTTGCAGGCTCTCCTCCCTAGTCTCCCCTGGTCTCCTTGCCTGAACTCCAAAGCCAATGTCTCCTCAACAGCCCTCCAGGGCAAGATGCTCAGTACCTGCCTCCAGTGTTTGTTCTGCCCAGACCACCAAGCAATCCTGCACCACCAGCTGAGTGTGCTACAATTCAACTCCATGCTGACACTACATGGGGACAGCACCAGATCCCAGGGGCTAAGGGCTCAGTCCTACAAGACTGCCCCTGCCCTCCAAACACACACACATTTCCGGGGCCACCTGTAAATCCAGGCTGTCACCTGGGCTTCTGATTGGAGGTCCCCACGACCCTGTCCTTGGGTTCATCAATTTGCTAGAGCAGCTCACAGAACTAAGAGAAGCATTTGACTCACTATATTACCAGTTTATTGGCTTACTATAAAAAGATACAACTCGGGAACAGCCAGATGGAAGAGATGCGTAGGGCGACGTGTGCGGGAAGGGGCACGGGGCTTCCATGCCCGGGTGCTCCTCTCTCCCAGGACCTCCTCGTGTTCACCAACCCAGAAGCTCTGTGAACACGACACTTGTTGAGTTTTTACGGAGGCTTCGCTACACAGGCATGATTGATTCCATCATGGATGTGACTGCTCAGTGTCTCACCCCTCTCCCCTCCCAGGAGGTCAGGGGTGGGGGACTGTGTCAGGAATGGGGACAAAGACCAAATATGTATTTGTCATTACAAGTCACAGTATTACATTGTCCCTTTCTCACATTTCTGCCACTTCCCTCTTCCCTAACTTTCTTGGCTCCAGGGAACCAACCAACTGGACCATTCTTTGCCTGGTCCACTAAATTAAAATTAAGGATAAAATTAAGGTCTGTCAAAAGGATATTCCATTTCCCCAAATAAGACTAACTCCCCCTGTGCTAGGGTAAACAAACTGCAGACATAAATATACATGTTGGCAAAAAAGAAAATTTCTCTTTACAACTCCCTGCTGGCTTTACAGCATATGAAAATGAAATATTACAGTGCTATCCTCACATATCTGAGCAAAACAAAGCCCTCGTAGAGCTGAACAAAATAAAGGCCAATCACAAACCACAGAAGTCCTATTTCTGTAAGAATGGCTGTCATTACCTGGCAGAGGTGCCAAGTTCATCAGAAGTTCATCAGATAAATGAACGTACCTCCTTTGCTGCCTCAGTTGAATCATCCTATTAAATGTCCGAGAATGTTTTCCCCTCTGACTGGGGTGATCAAAGACTCTTTTAAAAACAAAAAACACTCCATTAACTCCTCACAGTCATTTCCCAGACATCCTATTATCTTTGTCTCCTTTGAGCCAGGGTTACATTTTAAGCTGGAGTTTACCAAGCTCATGCGGCTGGGACATTTTATTTTATGCTAGGTCATTAGCAGCTAGCCCTGCATTTCCAATGCTGACACCGGCCACTTGCTTTGTAACTTTGTAACCAGAGGCCATCTTCCTAATTTCCAATCTGTCGAGATCCTTTCTTATTGTAAATACACATTTCGTTACTCTTCTTGTCTGAGTTCTGAAAAAGTTTGTACTGTTTCCCATCTAAGACCAGCCACAACTAAGCAGTTGCACAAAAATACTGGCCTCTCTGCCCGCAGGGAGTCAGCTGTGCCTCTTATTCACAGCAGCCATCTTTGCCTGTCACTTTCATACTAAACTCCAAAGCCCAGGACAACAGGCATGTGGGACATGTGAAGCTCTATGAAGACAGTGAGGGGTCACGAAGAGAAGTCACACTGCACTGTCAATAGCACTCACCCCCAAATCCCCACCACGAATTCCTTCTCTCCCCCAGTCTCTCTCCCTGGCTCCAATCACCAGGGACCCCCATGGCCCTGATCTCTCTGTCCCCACTGCCAGACTGCTGATTCTAAAACTGGGAATCACTGACCCCAAAGTTCATAGCAGCATTATTTACAATTGCCAAGATATAGAAGCAACCTAAATGTCCCTCAACAGGTCGATAGATAAGGAAGATGTGGTGTATATATATACAATGGAATACTACTCAGCCATAAAAAGGATGCAAATTTTGCCATTTGCAGCAACATGGATGGACTTGGAGGACATTAGCCTAAGTGGAATAAGGCAGATAGAGAAAGGCAAATACTGTATGATATAACTTACATGTGGAATTGAAAAAATACAACTCAAGGATGTATTGTACAACATGGGGAATATAGCCAATATTTTGTAATAACTAAATGAAAAGTAACTTTTAAAATTATATTAAAATTTTAAAATAAAATTAAAAATAAATATTAAACATAGATAAAAATAAAATAAAATTCAGAATCACTGCAAGGAAAGCTCTAAAACTTACTGATGCCAGGCTCTGGCTTAGAGATGCTGACATAATTGGCCTGGGTGTGGCCTGGGCATTGGCTCTTCACAGTCCACAAGGACTAGTGCCCAGACTATGTCCCCCCTTCACTTGGACCGAGCCTGCAGCTCCATCCTCAAGCCTTAACACCATCTCCTCTCCAAGGCACTAGGGCATGTGGTCTCCAGTTTTCCACAGTTCCCACCACTCCTTAACTAAGCCCACACTGAAGCTGAGCTTCTCTTGGTATCATCACTAACGGTGGTTTCCCTACAGCTAAAAGGACAAGGGCGTGTCTCTTGTCCCTGGGTCTGTCAACAGAGAGATGACCAGCCAGCTGGCTTTGCTCACTTCTCTGGAGGGCATTTCTGTTTGGATCCTGGTGTTGTCCTCATTTCATCCTATTTTTTTATTATTCCTACCTTATAGGGGAGAAAACTAAGGCTCAAAGTCATACAACTGGTGGATCCCCTCAGTTCTGAATTTGACTCAGAAACCCAAGCTCTCAAGATCTACAGGATTCTGTAGTCCCCGGATGACCTGCCTTTAGTACCTTATTCCACTCCGTTCCCAGAGAGTGCTGGCTATTGGAAAGTCCCTCCATAGGGACTCCCAAATCTGTTTTTCATCTGCAAATATAACATTCATATAAAAACAGAGGGAGTGAAGAAGGGTCTAGGGGCCAGATGCCTTTTGGTTGACCAATAGGTTCTGCTCAGCTGGGGCCAGCCATGTCTTTGCTGTCTGGAAAGATCACCTCGGCATGTGGGGCCCCAGAATCCCCCAGAGCCGGATGCTGAGGGCTGAAAAGAAATCCAGGTGCTCATACGCCAACAGGCAAGAAGCAAAGGGCCCCTAGAGACCAGAAGTGTGAGGGTGGAGGGGGCACTGGGAGGGCAGAGCGAGGGGAGAGCCTGGAACACAGTCTCTGACTGGAGCCCAGGTTGAAGGGACGTGCTGTGAAGATGGAAGCAGAGGCTATCTCTACCAGAGAACGCACAAGGCTTTTAGAAGATACAAAAGGCAAGGAAACAAATTGTCCCCTAGAGCCTCCAAAAGGAACACTAGCCAGCTGACACCTTGATTTTAGGACTTCTGACCTCCAGAACTGTAAGAGAGAAATTTTTGTGTTATTAAAAAAAAAAAAAAAAAAGCTGCGCTCATTTGTTACAGCAGCAAAAGGAAACTAATGCAGTTAAAAGTGTGGGTCCTTCTGCATGTATGCGTTCCCCAGGGCTGCTGTAACAAAGCACTGCAGACGGAGTGGCTTAAACAACAGGAGTTTATTAGAAGTTCATTGTCTCACCGTCCTGGAGACTACAAGTCTGAGATCAAGGTGCCCACCAGGTGACACTTACTCTGAAGGTGGAGGGAAGGCTCTCTTTCAGGCCATTCTCCCCGCTTCTTCCTTGTCTTGTAGCAGCATAACTCCTACCTTCACATCATGCTCTCCCTGGGTGCACATCTGTCCCTGTGTCCAAATTTCCTTTCTATAAGGACACTGTCATGCAGGATGAGGGCCCACCCTAATGAACTTAACCTGATCATCTGCAAAAGTCTATTTCTAAACAAGGTGATGGGGAGTGATGATGTCAACATTTTTTAGGGGAGACACAGTTCAACCCACACACAACATTACTCCTAGAAGCTGCCTTCCTTTAAAAAACTGGGAGGAGGAAGGCAATAATTCCTTCCCTGCAAAAACAAGCCAGCCTCACTTCCTCAGGCGCTCTTGCTTGGCCCACACCAATGGCCCAGGATGCTGGGGACAGTGTCCACCCACAGCTCACTACAAGTTCATCACGCTCTGCGGGGTCACGGTGCTGCCGTGCCTCCCTCATCCCCTCCAAGGCAGTGAAATCCTCCAGGTGAGGACCACCTCCTCCTCCTCCGCCAGCTCCCAGTACCTGCTGCCTGCCTGCCACGTGTGGCATGATGACGGGCCCTGTGTTGGTCACTGACTTTTCTTGTCCACAGCCCAGCAGGACTGTGCAGTCACCCAGCTCGGGCTTCTGGCCTCCTCTCCGCTGTATCCTCAGCACCTGCTCGGAGCCACACACCCAGTAAGCGCTAGTTGAGATAATGCTTTATTCATCTGTGGTTCCCAACCCCTGAGCCTGGCAAACAGACCAGCACTGAGTTGAATGCAGAAAGGGCCCCAGGAAAGCTTCCCTCTACTCGGAGGAGGTGAGCATGGCCCTCAAATGCAGAGTTTTCAAAGGCTGTGTTGTTTGTGACATGAGGGAATTCTCTGAATCGCCAGGCCTCCGAGATTGGCCCCTGCAGCTCAGGTGGAATTAGCCAACTCTCTTTGAAGCCGAGACGGATGCTAAGGGAGACAAAGTAGTGGGGTAGGGTGCAGAGGCTTCGCTCTCTCATCTTAGCCCCTCATGATGTCTCAGATGGAAACATCCACTTCAGGGTACCCAGTCTCAAACACAGGTGCAGAAATCCCAGCCTACAGAACCCCCAGTGGACTTCAGGCCTCTCTATAAATGAAGCCACATACCCAAGGCCAAAGCTCTCGCTGTTCTCAGAGATCAGGGCCCGCTCCGTGTCTGAAAGAAAACAGCCAGCCCTGTGCCCAACCATGTGCACACAGCCCCTTCCCCCTTCCCCCCTCCCCCAGAGCTGCTCCAGGGTGGTTTCTTTTCTCTCAGCTGAGACGCAGCTGGACATCACCTGAGCAATGGCCAGGGACAGTCTCCCCTGTTTCGGCAACTACTCTTGCAAAGGAACAGGGACCTTATTTTTAATCAAGATTCACGGGAACATAACCATGGCCCCTGGATTTCTGTACTGTCCGTGGCTGCCTTCCTGCTACTACAGCAGAGTTGAATCACTGTGATCTAATACAATGGCAGAGCCCCCAAACCAGGGTCAGCTTCTTGGGCATGCAACCCACAGGGCCCTGGTTTCATTTTTTTCTTTTTTCAAACACTTCTTGTTTTGTTTTGTTTTGTTTTGTTTTTTAATAGAGATACTGGGGATTGAACCCAGGACCTCATGCACACCAAGCAGGCACTCTGCCATTGAGTGTATAGCACCCCTTCCCAAAAGCCTGGCTTCAAAGATGCCACAACCTTGGTATAATGCTCTCCTGCCACCACCCTGAAATTCTGGATCATTTTTTAACAAGGGTGCCACATTTTTGTTTTCCATAGGGGTCCTATAAATTCTGTAGCCAGTCCTGCCTAAAATGTTTGTGACCCAGCCCCAAGGTTTGTCTGTCTGTCTACTTTTCCAATCCTTGACTCCCTTTCACTCTTGGCCTTAATTCTGGCCTCGAGAAGCTCACCCCTTCCAGAAGCAGCCTATCGCACCTCTGGGAAACAGTCAGTTCTTCCTTAAGGGTAACCCCAACAGCTGTCACGATCAAGTGGGTCTACAGAAGCCAAGAACTGGCTTGAATGAAGCCAGAGTTTGCCACTTACTTATCGGTCCTTGGGGCCACCCAGAATAAATCTCATCCCTTCAACCTCCAGGGATTAGAGTTCTTCTGTTCCTCCCTGCTGAGCCTTCTCTTCTCTAACCCAAAATTGTTATTTCTCATTAAGACATGTTTCAAGCTCTTGTATCATCTTATGCACCCTTTCTAGATATGATCTATTTCCCAAGGCCCCAAACAAGGTTCCAAGTGTAGTACGATCAGTGCAGAGTTGGGTAGATGGATCACCTCCATTATTGTAGATGATATATCTCTATTAATGCATCCTGAGATCACATTGCCCTTTTTGGAAACCATTCCAAAAATCTCCAAACTCTCTGGTAGGAATCAGGTACCAAAAGCTGCTAAGAGATGCTGTTCTTATTGTCATCATGTAGATGGGTAAACTGAAGCTGGGAGGGGAGTGACCTGCTGATGAGCACCTGGCCAGTTACTCCTGGTTCTTCTGTCTCCAAATCCCAAGCTCTACCCTCCCCCAACCAAGACACTTTCATCCCTCAGTTTCTTCACCTGTAAAATGCAGAAACTAGGGCTCTTCCAGCTCTGACATGCTGTGATTTGTCTTCTAAATACAGATTTGGAAAGCCAAAGATTGAACAGAAGATAAAAACCCTCTGTCTAGGTCTAAAACTCCTAAGGAAAAAGAGTGTTTCCTTTCTACCACTCATTGTAGCCTTACCTGGCTTAGAAACTTGTGCCTAGGTGATAAATCTTGCTGGTTAATGGTAGCTCTAAATTTGATAGTTAATTGAGACTTCAGATATTTAGAACCAAGATTTACTCTGCAATTCCATCCACATCATGTTTCGTATTACTTCCCTTTTTTACACTCCACAAATTTATGTCATCCTGTACATCTCATTTTCAGAGAATGTTTTTCTCTCACTCCCTTAGCAAGCCAAACAATAACCTCCCCAAAAATGCCTTTAAAATAAGAACACAGAGTCTTCCATAAAACCCCAGGCACAAAATGGGCTTCAGAAAGTCACTTTCCTGGATAAAGAAGCTGTGGTATATTTATACAATGGAATACAACTCAGCCATAAAAAAGAATCAAATAATGCCATTTACAGCAACATGGATGGATCTGGAGAGAGTCACCCCTATTATTTTGCATCTTCATTATCAGTAGCCAAGCATAGTCACTTCTGGCTTCCAGCTTTTTGCTTAGTCTTCCTGCCTCAAACCTCACCCAGCTCCAATCAAATCCTCCTCACGTGCAAACCTGATAAAGACCCTCTGCTGCTTTGAAGTCTTCGATGGCTTCTCAGCACTTCTAGATAAAAATCTACACTATTTAGTAGGACATTTGGGATCCTTCACACCCAGACTGGAGCCAAGCCTTATCCCCTGCCTCACCTCCCAGACAAAATGCGCTCCAGTAGCTGCCCACTTCTAGTTCACATCAGTCCTCTGGTACCTTCAGCCTTTCTACCTGAAATGTTCCATAGGGTGAACTCCTGCTTATGCTTCAACACCTAACTCTAAAGCCACCTCCTCCAGGAAGCCTTCCCTGACGTCTTCAGAGTAAGCCACGGTCTCTTATGGACTTCTAAGGCAAGTTCTTTGTAAAATATCTCTGATCTGTAGCACTCTCCACATAGTCTTACAATTACTTATTTCCTGATTGGTCTGTCCCTCTAGGCTGTGGGCTCCCTGGGACAAGGAGGGACAGGGCCTGATGGGTCTGTTTATCCTCAGCTGTCAGCAAATCCTGAACAGATGAGTCGGTGGGTGATGAATGGATGCAAAGTCCCTGCCACCTGGGGGGTCAGAGTCTTCACTGTTATTATTATTACAGCCCCACTTTACAGGTGCAGACATGGTAGCCCAGAGAGGCGAGGTGTTCCCCAGCTCACACAGCCAGCAACTGGCAGAGCTGGGGACCGACCCCACACTCCCTCACAGAGGAGCCCAAGTGCCATACCAGGGCCCCATGCCAGCAGCCAACCGCGGTGGCCGGCAGGGGATGCCAGGCCCTCGGCTCTTGCATGAGGCCCAGCACCCGTGGCAGCCCCCTTTAAGGAGCTCTGGGCCTTCCAGCAGGGCTCCAGTCTTAATTTTAGCTTGGAGGTCTGCCACCAGAGGCTTTAGCCAGGGGCAGGCTGGAGTTATGTGGGACAGCTGTCAGCCGGCATGCTGGGTGGGGCCTATTTAGCCGGCAGGGGCACAAGTCTGGGGACACTGAACTGGTGTCCCTGCCCCAGGTCTTTTCGGCCCCGCCGGCCACGCGGCCCAGATCTCCTCCTACGGCTCCCCCAGCTCCACAATGATGGCCGAGGAGCACACAGACCTGGAGGCCCAGATCGTCAAGGACATTCACTTCAAGGAGATTGACCTGGTGAACCGGGACCCCAAGAACATTAACGAGGACATAGTGAAGGTAGGCTCACGGGCCTGCCCTGGAGTCGTGGGCCCCGAGGGTGTCGGGCTGGGTGCTGGCCGGGGAAGGGCTCTGCTCTGTGTGTGATTGGCTACCCTGAAAAGAGACCTGTTCTCTTCCAACTTCTCCAAATCCCCCTCTCCAAAAGCCAGCTTGTACCCCACAAAGAACTTGAGCGTAAACAGGTTCAAAGAATCAGCCACACATACAGGACCATTGACCCGAGCAGAGGAGGCAAGTCTCAAAAGAACTCTTTACAACTCTACAGCTCTTCCCATTAGCTCCTGGCCCTCTGCCGGGGACAGCCAAGGTGGCCAAGTTGGGCTCTTTTCTGAGCCAGGGGCATTCTGCGGTCTCCACAGTGGGTGCGGGGTTAATCCCTGGAGGTCGGCTGCCAGTACGGCTGACGGTCCCTTGCAGGGACACCCATTCCCCCGGGACACTGCCCAACATCCCCTGCCCCAGGCTGGGGGGCCGTGGCCAGCGCCCATGCCTGCTTCCAGCCTGCCCCCAGGTCCGGCGGCCAGGCCAGGGCAGAGGCCTCTCAGAGGGCACCTGGGCTCCTGTAAGGGAATCTTGGATGAGGGTTACCCAGCCTTCACGGAGTCTCTCCCATGACCGTGCCTGAGTCAGGTCTGGATGCCACCAGCAGCTCAGCTGCCTCCAGGCCCACACCCTCAGTCCAACCTCCACTTGGTAGCCACAGGGATCTTACTACAGCAGAATTCCTGGGAGCTTGGTGCCCAACCACCAGCATCAAAGTCACTGGAAGGGCCTTTAAAAAAGCAGGTACTGGGGCCTCCTGGGTCCTCTGAATACATCAGAATCACAGACCAGCTCTGTCCAAGAGCAATATAATGCGACCAATTATACAATCACCCTATGTCATTTCAAACTTTCTAGCAGCCATGATTTTAAAAAGGAAAAACAAGTGAAATTAACTCTCATGATATGTTTCACATAACTCAGTATATCAAAAATAGTACCATTCTGATGTGTCATTTCAGCTACAGAACAATGATTCATGAGCTATTGCAGTCTTTCTTCATCTTCAAAGTCCAATGTGTCTCAGAGATGTGAGGTGCATCTCAGTTCAGACTCCAGAGTTTTTATCAGAAATTCTTATTCTGTACTTAGGTATCATAAAATGTCCAGTTGACAACCAGTTCACATGTATGAACTGTTCCAAACATTCTTACAAGTTTCCCAGTCACAGAATTAACTCTCATTAATTCACATTTTAATGAAAATTTTTAAACAAGATTTAGAATCCTTCAGTTGCACTAGCCACAGATCAAGGCCACTGGATTAGACAGCATGGTTAAGGGCTGGTTCTAAAGCACAGTCCCTGCATTGTCACCTTCAGGGGGACACCTCCCATGCTGGATAAGTCTAAATTCTCCCCATGGCTTTCAAACCCCAACACAATCTAGCCCCCATCATCCTCTCTCACCCTCCAGCCCCTACGCCAGGAGCAGACCACATAAACCCAAACACACTCCTGGGTCTCTGCTCCACGTGGTGAATGTACCCCCTCCTCAGCCTTTAAGACCCAACTTCAATGTCACCTCCTCCAGGAAGCCTTCCCCAACTCCTCCAGGCAATCAGTTGCTCCTTCCTCTGTGCCCTCACTTCACTCAGGGCATTCCTCTTTAACAGCTCACATTATGCTGTTATCATATTTATAAATATCATTTGTTGTGGAGATAGGGTCATTACAGCACAGTGTGGAAAATGCTGCAAAGGGGAAAATTAGGGAGTGAACTTTGCAAACTGAAAAGTACTACATGATGTCAAACAGTTTTCGTTGTGGTTTGCACAGGGCGGGTCTAGAGGGAATAGTCCAGGACTTGATGCTAACAGATCTGGTTTCAAATCCAGATGCTTCTACCTAAGACCAATGACACTGAACAAGTCATCTAGGCTCTCAGGTCCTGCTGAGCTGGGAGTAAGCCGGCTTCAGGCTCAGGCCCAGACAATAATCCGAGGGAGGGATGGGGTGACCACACAGACGCAGGTGCTTACGCGGCCCCTGCTGGGGCTGGGCAGGCTCTCTCCTGGAGGCCCAGAGCCCCAGAAACACATCGCTCCAAGGCTAGGCAAAAAGGCCCCAAACCATCTTGTTGAGAGGAGATTATTATTTGGTATCTTTACTGGACCTTCCCTGGTTTGGGAATTTATTTGACTTTTTCTTTCATTTTTAATGAGTGAGAAATGGAAACATCTTGAAATTTAGAATAGGGATAACAAATAAATACAACAGACGGCTCAAGTAGACTTCAGGTTGATGTAGTGGGCCGTGAAAAAATAAAGCAAAGGAAGAAAGTGGAGAGAGAATGTCAGGAAGGGAGGGGGCACAGGCAATCTGTCTGAACAGGCCGGCCTTTGGGTCACCCAGGCATCTTTCATCAACCGAGGAAAAGACAAGGTGGAGGGAGGGGAGAGGACAAGGGAGCAAGAGGGTGAGGGAGACAGAGACGGAGAGAAAGAGAAACAAGGATGCCGAGATTAAGGCTGGCCAGGCACCCGCCAGCGTGGTGTCCGTGTGGTAACACACTCCACGTGGGCTATGATGACACGGTAAGATGCCAGAATAAGACAGGTTATAGAAATCCAAAACTATCCCCAGCCCAGACACTAACTTGCTGTGTGACTCTGGGCAAATCCCTTTCCCTCTCTGGGCCTGAGTCCCTGATGTAGACAGAGGCTAGGCAGAGAAGAAGGGAACCCTTCCCCGCTGCCACCAACTGCTGAGGTTTAAAAACACATGGAAAAGCCAAGGATGAAGAGTAGGAGGCGCACCCATCAGATCCGTGGATTTGACCCTCAGCGCGGGGGAGGTGATCACATTTGGATTTCCAAAGTCAAAACTTCCCCGAATTTCCCCAAGTATGGTCTGGTGCTGCCCTCAAGTGCAGGCTGGAAAATGAGTGCCGAAGGCAGATGGAGAGCCCTGCTCAGCCCAGTAGACTTGACTGTCATCTCCAAGCTCCCGGCTGGGCCGAGGGCAGAGGGAAGACGCACCCCCTTCCCTTTGCCGCCTACCAGCACCACCATTTGTCGAACATCAATTCCATGAATCTTTACAGAGCACCTACTATGTGCCAGGCACTGTGCTCTCTCAGAGGAGGTGGCGATAAGCCAGTCAGACCCACGTAAACCCCTGAGAACACCGTGCCCTTCAGGCTTGTGTTGCAAAGCCTCCAGCCCCTTTCCTGTGCATTTCTGCAGGGCTCCAGCCCCCACTCAAGGCCCACCTGAGTTACTTCCACGAGGGCTCATGGCTGCCTCAGCAGCCACCCTCCCTCTCCACAGGTCACAGTGAGGCCCCAGGCCCTAGAGCAAGGACACTTGAGCCCAGTGTCAGGCAGGTCCTTCAGCTTCTGGCTTCAACCGCTCTCCCCTCAGGCACTCAGAGCCAGTCCTTCAAACAGGGCCAGGGACAGACCTGATCCCAGCCTAGCGTCCTGGTTCCCACCCACCTCCAACCCACATCTGCCACCACACGTCCTCCTCCTTTAGGAGTCACACAAACACCACCTCCTGCCCATCTGCTCAGGCTAATAAACACCCAGAGGACCCAGGACCACCACCCCCACCCCTTGTTCTCCAAACTTCACTCCCAGTTTGGGCCCATCTCGACACCCAGTTGCAGAAAGATGAAATTGACCTGGTGCTTCCTCTTGAGAAGAATCTAACTCAGCAGAGAAGATGAGGCTAAAATGATGAGAATGTCCAGGAGGAGGTGCGAAACGCCATAAATCAGGGCCAGCTGAAGGGTCCAGGAGGTTACAGGAGGGAGACAGGACTTTCATCTGGGACAGTCAGGAGACAGCTTCATGGGCAGGTGGTATCCAAGAAGCATAAATAATGAGAAAAATGTACAATGTGGGACAGGGGCATTGGGCTTTCCAAGAAGAGGAGAAAATAAGCAAAGGCCGCAGCGTTGAGAAGGTTGGGCAGAGTCGGAACATGAGGCACGGGTATTGCCCCTCCCCTGTGTCAGTGGCAGACATTACTAATGGATCCCAGCACTTTTCCAGGAAGCCGTGGACCATCAGCCAGGCTGAGGTGGCACACAGATGAAACCTCTTTGCTCCTCTGTCTGCAGGAGAACAATGGGGCTAAGAGTATCTCACGGGGAATTCATGGGAGAGAAGGCAAAAGGGGAAGGTTGAGGCTAAATTAAGGAAGGTTATGACCTGCGAGGCATTCCAGGTTGGCAATTATTTCCTTTTGGAAACATCTTGCCTAAGAAGGGCTACATTGGACTAACTCACACTGAGGTATTTATAACTTAGTGTTAGGGGGACTCCTGGGTATCAACTAGTCTAGAGTTTTTAGAACGTGGTCCTCTTTAGCAAGGGAGTGTGTTAAAATGCAGATTTCTGGGCTCTGCTAGCAGAAATTCTTATTCGGCAGAGCTGGTGAATGTTTTGCACGTTCAGAGGCAAACCAGTCCCCCTAATCCTACAGAAGATACACCTGGAGTCCAGCGTTATCACCAGCTTTCCCTAAAGACACACAGGATCGGTTAATTGCTGCTGTGGAGCAGATCATCCTAAAACTCAATGGCTTAAAGCAACAGCCATTCAGTGATTGCTCACAGTCCTGTAGGTTGACTAGACTCAGCTGGGCGGTGCTGCGGGTCTCACCGGCAGCCTCTCACGCAGCTGCAGCAGCGTCCCTCCTACTGAATAGTTAAAGCAAGGCCCAGGGCAAGCCCAGACATGCTATGGGATTGGACTATGCAGGACATAAGAACTGAGAGGCATGACTAATCGGGGGGTCATCTTTGAAGACTCGCTAACCATCCCCCAGAAGCTGGTGCACAACCCAGCCTCAAACTTGGCTCAGGGCTATTCCTACTGCTCTCCAGTCCCCTGCACCAGCCTTCCCAAAGGCAGAGACAAAGCAGGCAGCAGAGGGAGAGGGTGGGAAGAGATGGGCTAGGGCAGGACTTACTGAGATCTGATGGGGCTCCTCTGGTGGGGTCCCTTCTCTCCCCTTTGATGCCTTCTGTTATCTCTGCCTCTTCTAGGCTCCTTTACATGAACCCAAGTGCCCCATAGACCCAGCCCAGGTGCCCTAGGTCCCCACTGTAAGATGCTCCAGACCCAAAGCTCCCGCTAATCCCTGACCCCCTCCTCCCGCCCTAAGAACCAGCTTGTGCTGCGTTCCTGCCACAGCTCCCACTCAGGTACCCAGTCCCGCAAAGACCCTGGTCAGGAAGATGGCAGAGGAAATTCAGGCACAGGATTGATGTCAGGCCAACGTGGGCTCCACCGCTGCTTGTCCCTTATATGCCGACTGAAATACTGGATATAAGACACATGGCCAGAAACCGACACCTACAAGGGCCAAATTGTAGGCGTCACTATGGTTATCCCAGATGGTACAGAAGCCTGTTACTGTTATTACCAACTACACCACGTGAAACATGCTTTGCCGTTTTTCTGCTATTCTGCAGCAATCACCTCATTTTAGCTTTCTACTTTATGCCAGTGCTTCTCAAGCTATGTGGATGAAGGGCCAGTTTAATTATTATTATTCCAATCTGTTGTACACCAATAGTTTGCAGAAGTCAATAAAAAATAACTACTAGAAATATGAAGTGAAAAGTCTGCATCGAAAATGTAAGCTCCAATTTTTATTATTACTAGAATCAATAGATACAACATTACTGGCTCAGATTGCTGTGACGATTTCTAAATGCCTACTCTCAGCTTCTTGACTTACCTTGTTGGGAAGGAGGGCACTGACTGTGGACCACACTTTAAGCAGCAAGGTAATAGGTGAGAAAACTAAGATCCAGCGAAGCTAAGCCACTCCTTTGGGTCTTCTGACCCCAAAACTAACTCCGTGTCACTAGGGATCTTGGCCCAATCTTTTCGGAAGAGTTCAAACAAACAAAAACAAACAAACAAAAACCAGAGGCCCAGAGAGGGAAAGCACCATGCCCCAAATCACACAGTAGCTCAGTGACCGAGTGGAGATGGACCCAGATGTCCATGCCCCTGCCTAGAGCCATTTCCCCCACCCACAGAGAGCCCTTCTGAATTGTCCAGGCCCCAGGATGCCCAAGGACTGAGTCACGCAGGAATCTGGGGGAGGAATTTTGGACAGCCGCCCCCACATCCTCCAGCAGCTCCTGGCCCTGCACCTTCTCTGCCCTCTGGGAGACGGCGGGAGTGGCCCTGGCGGGTTGATTAATCAACTGGCTCCCTTGCTGTTCCAAAAATAAATATGCCAGAGAAGGGGGCACCAACTGAATGAGCAGCCACTTTCTCCCCCTCCCACCCCCAGCCCCTTCTCCGAGCGCACACCCAGCCCCACAGCTCAGCCCACGGACCCAGCTCCCAAACCACACCCTCCAGAAAAAGCCACCCCCCCTCAGCTTCCGGAAACGAATTAAGAAATGAAGTCACTGTGTGCTTCTGATACACTGGCATGTCTGCCTAGAGCTGCCTGAGCCAGCCCTTATAAGTATCTCCCCAAACTAGCTCAGTGACTAGAGCTGTCTCAATGGTCAGTCCCAGTGAGGGGAAGGGCTGCCTTCTCCCAGGATGGCGCACCCCTTTGAGAGCACAATTTCAGATTCACAGACAACGAGACAGTTGCCCCGTGCACAGTGCCTGAAGGCAATGACTGGAAATAATTCAAACATCAGCCTCAATGGCTTCTGAAGAAAAAAAAAAAGATAATTAAAAGATAGAGATATCCTTGAGGGTAGGATTATGACCACAAGCAGAAAAAGAGGGAAAGGACTCCATCCATCTTATGGGCACAGGCTGAGTCTCCACACACACACTCACTGATGACTAGGTAGGCCAGAGAATTGTACTTACGATCTGGGGTATCAATTGACTTTCTGAGATGTATTTTCCTAGGAACTTCAGAGGAAATGAGTAAATGATTACGGTCACTGTGCACCTACCATGTGTCACATGTTGTACTAAGCATTGCCCAAGAGGTGGTGTGCCTAGTGCAAAGTAGGTGCTGAATAAATATTTGGATGAATGGGATGGATGGGTATGAATGAGTGGGTGGATGGATGGATGGAAAGAATGACAGATAGATAGATAAATGGGTAGATGGATAGGAATGGATGAATGCATATGAATGGATTGATGGGTCCATGGATCAATGCATGGATAGATGGATGGATGGATGGGAGGATGGGTAGATGGAAGAAAAAATATTTCTATATTCTTCATAATAAGGTTGTAAGAAGTAGCAAACCCATTTTACAGATAAGGAAATAAAGTTTGAAGAGGTTAAGTTATCTGCCAAAGTCACCCATCAGATCAGCAGCGGCACTGGTGTGCAAATACACCTTTGGGACTCTAGCTTCCTGTTGAAGAAAGCACCCTGTAACAACCACCAGCAGCTAACAGTGACCAGGTACTCTGTACCAGGCAATGTCCTGAGTATTTACATGTCTCAGCTTACTCAACCCTTCAATCAACTTTATGAGATACATCTGGGACAATGAGGCATTAAAAAAGCTGACACTCCCTGAGGGTCACAGAGCCATAAGTGGCAGAGCTGGATGCAAACCTCAGTAGCGTGACTTCAGTCAAGGGCTTTTTCTGTTCTGTTGCCTCTTAGAAGCCAGACACAAGTCATCAAATGTGTTGAAAGGAGAAATACGCTGAAATAAGCGAGCAAAGCAGGCTGGGCTGCAGAGGGTGAGGAAATTGCTAACTGCTTGGAGCAGAGTGGGGGGTGCTGTAAAGAAGGGGCCAAGGGCCCTGCCTTGGGGAGGGTCTCTCTGGCCCACAAGGACCAGACCTCTGAGGGGACAATCACCCACCCTGACAGCCAGCATCTACCTTGGGGTCTGACCCTGGCGGGGCCAGCATGAAGAGCTTAGATTAGAATCAGGATGCCTAGATTCACCTGTCTCTCCAGCTGGACTGTGAGGAGCCAGGGCGGTCATCTTGAGCGGGGAGGCAGGCACTGTCCTAAAGGAACAGCCACAGGAAGGGCAGGAGGGGCCACCGGCATGAATGGGCAGGGAAGGAAAGAGGGAGAGGATGCTGGACAGAGGCAGGGAGCATGTCTCCACCCAAAGACCTCCCTCCACCGCTGCCAACAAAGTTCCTGGGGCCACACCAGGCTCCAGAGGCCAGTCCGGATCCCAGGAGGCATGGGGCACAGGCTGGGCACGGCCACAATGGAGGAGGGGCAGGCAGCAGAGGTGATCACTTCCCAATATAGACAAATATCAAATCATTATGTTATACACCTGAAATTAACATGTTCTATGTAAATTATACCTTAATTTAAAAAAACCCTGAAATCCAGCCGAGCCACTCCCCGTGCATAAGCCTTCAGAGGCTGCTCATCTCACAATGTCTGCCCCGCCTGGCCTCTCTATCCTCACTCAGGCCATTCTGGCCCTGCAGTCAGCCTTCCAGAAGTACGTGCATCTCCCTGAGGACACACACTGTCTAGCCCTGTACATCCGGGCAGTAGAAGCCCCAAACACTCTTTTTCAGCCCACACCCCTCACTCTCCCTGGCAACCTTCAGGTACCAGCTTAGCTAGTGTCCCTTCCTCCAGGAAGCCTTACCTCCAGGCTGAGTTAAATGTTGCCCTGTGGGTGCACATGGCCCCTTGTCCTTCCCTTCCCCAAGCACTCGTCATTGTGATGTAACTGCCTGCCATTAGCTAGGGGAGGGCAGTCCTGATAGCCATCATATTAGCATTAGCAGGCACCCAATAAATCTTTTCAAAATCACTGATTCTCCAATTCCCTAGGATCATAAAATAACAGAATTTGAGAGAGTGGCTCCTGGCCTGCCTCTAACTGACAGTTGCTCTGAGCAAGTCACTCAGCTCTCCTCAGGGCCTCTTTTCCATCCCTGAGGTGAGGCGGCTAGACCAGCCCTTGTGCATCACTGCTCTAGGCAGCAACAGTGTCACCTGGGAGCTTGTCAGAAATGCAAAATCTCAGGTCCCACCCTGGACCTGGAGGGGATGGGGGGGTGGGCAGCCACCTGGTTTAACAAGCCCTCCAGGGAGCTTCTGACACTCGTGCACAAAAACTTGAGAAGCGGGTGGATGCTGTGATTTAAGGGCTCCCCTTCCCGCCCCTGCAGGTGGATTTTGAAGATGTGATCGCAGAGCCTGTGGGTACCTACAGTTTCGATGGTGTGTGGAAGGTGAGCTACACCACCTTCACCGTCTCCAAGTACTGGTGCTACCGCCTGCTGTCCACGCTGCTGGGCGTCCCGCTGGCCCTGCTCTGGGGCTTCCTGTTTGCCTGCATCTCCTTCTGCCACATCTGGGCGGTGGTGCCGTGCATCAAGAGCTACCTGATCGAGATCCAGTGCATCAGCCACATCTACTCGCTCTGCATCCGCACCTTCTGCAACCCGCTCTTCGCTGCCCTGGGCCAGGTCTGCAGCAACATCAAGGTGATGCTGCGGAAAGAAGTGTAAGGCTGGGTGGGCGACGGGGGTGGTGGGGCAGGGGAGCTGGGCCAGGCTGGCCCCCCTACTGCTCCGCAGGGCTGCTGGAGAGCTCTTTCTCCTTAGGGACTGCTACTTCCCCCAAAGACGGGAGCACACAGTGTAGGGAAGCCAGAGAGAAAAGACAGCCTGCCACGGAAGTGCAGTGACCTTCCCACTGCCCCCTGCCCCAGTCACAATGCCCCTGTCACTGAGCACCAGGGAAGATCATTTGCTAAGAGGCAGCTACTGCAAATCTTTGCATTCACTTGTACTGTAACAGCATAAACCAGCACTCAGTTCCCACCCGGGACGCACCCCACCTGGGAAAACCACCAGTGACTGTTGGCATTAGGAGGGTGGCTTCAATAAAGGGTTTCCGCTGCATGTGGTGAATGATGTGTTGTGTGTGTGTCAGAAGATGGGTGTGCATCCTGATCAGCTCCAAAAAAGATATTTTGCTGGCCTGAGAAACAGGAGGGGCAAGTCGGTTGGCCCTCCTCTCAGCCAAATGCAAGAACCAGACTTCAGTTTCTGTTGGGATTCTTGTTTGCTGGGTACCTGCTCCCTCCGTGTTCCTTGGGAGATTATTTCCCACCGACTTCTGTTGCCCCTGGGCCAGCAGTGGTCACTAATAGAAGAAAATGGCCCCTGGGCTGGAAGGGGCAGGTGACAACTCCCTGGGCACCACTGAGGGAGGGCCTGGGTTCAAAACCCTCAGAACCTCCCCTTTGACTCAGACACTGAGCCCCTGATATCGCCTCTTGGCACGTACACCCTCAGCCCCAAGAGATGTGATGAGGGCAGAAGGTCCAATTTGTGCCTGTGTGGCCTCACCATGGAAATTAAAAGCAACAGAAAGGGCATGCCCCCCTCTTGCCCACCGACATCCACCAGAAAAACAAACAAACCAAACAAAAATCTTACATTCTCTAGGGATGCTTTTCCCAAGTGTGTCATCCAGAACTTAGCCCTAAGAAAAAGGAAAGGGGGTAGCTTTTGTACTTAAATTTGTTTGGAAAGTGCCATATATTTCTCTCAAGAGATTTTCAACAGACATTAGTACATTAAAAGCTCTGACAAGTCCCGCAGTAATGAAACCTGTTTAGACCAATATCCCCCAATCCCCAAAGACAGCACAGGCAGCTTCAGTTCTGTTCCTGCTTCTCCTCCTAGTTGCCTTCTTTGGCCTCAATTTTACCATCCTTGAGATGATCTCTAATGTCCATGTCAGCTCTAACTTTTTACCTGTTTCTGTTTTTTCAAGTATCTTAATATGAAATTTCCAAACGCAGAGGAATGTTGAAAAGATTTGCTGTGGACCCCTATCTACCCACCATCTAGGCTCGACAACTCCCATTCACTGCTCCTGCTTTGTTGCATCTCTATCCATCTATCATCCACCCATCTCATCTTTATGCCTTTTTAAATAAGCTGCAGATATCGGTATATTTTACTGCTAAACACTCATCATTCATCCCTTACTTCTTGCAAACAAGAAAGTTATCGCCCAGAGGGGTCAGCAGACTTGCCAAAAGGTGCACAGCTAGTCACACTGATGCTGTGGTTCCAGCCCACTGCTCTCTGATCTACCAACGGCCCTGCATGTTCTCAAGTGGACTCAGCGAGGCCAGGCTCCTCCTGCTGAAAGAATTAAAGCCAAAATTACACCCCCTCGAAGGGCCTGCCCCTCAAACATCTCTCACGTCATTAGGCCTCCCATTTCAGACTTGGAATAGTGGGTTATGCCAAGACTTTTGCCCTCCTGGCACTGGCTATAACCTGGCTTGACCCTGACTCCAATTTTTCAAGCTCGTTCTCCTCTAAGGGCCAGGCTGCGGCAGGGGCTTGATCACCCATGAAGTTCATGGGGCTGGAGAGAGGACACAAATCTAGATACATGTCTGTCTGAGGGCTTCTTCCTTCTGGGACCACCTCCACCAAGCAGCCCACGAGACAGCACACCGCGGGGGGCGGGAGGGCGATGAGAGTGGCCAGGTGGGGAAGGTGGGGTTCCACGCTCTCTCATTCGCTACATCTGGCTCAGAAAGGTCTCCTGTTTAAGTTGCAGGTTTGGGGTCCAAGCTTCAAAAGGTGATTCAGTAGTGGAGCCCAGGAAGGGACATAAACCCATTTGTGATTCTGCAAGTGACCCCTTATCCCACTTGAAGAAATACGCATTAGGGTCCCTTCAAGGTAATGATCTAGAATCCCACTGTGCCGAGTTAGACTGCGACGCAGTGTGTGTGGCTACATCATACAAGAGGTTTTGCTGGTGGGTCTTAGAGCATCTTCTGACAGAACTCTGAGCAATCAGAATACCTGTGACTGAAGAGAATGGACCAGGGCCCCTCCTCCCACCCCACACAGCCCCGATGCACCTCTGTCATCATCAGGCAGATTGGGGTATTCAAGGGAAGCCCCACAAGGGAATTCAAGTCCACAAGCCACCTGAAACGGACACTGTTCCCAGGAGGCAAAAGAAGGACAAAGCCATGTATGAAAAAACATGTTTATTCAGTGCACCTTTTATAAAGCAGCTAATGATGCAGGCATCTCATTATTGGGCACATTATTCACCAACTGGCACAGACAGGAGGTACCACAGAAAGCCACCAAGTAGAACAAAACTGAGGAATTCACATTTTGCATTTAGTGGCATTTCATGACAATTAAGTACAAAAGGTTAAGTGATTTGAGACTAGGATCTTCGTAAAGGGCAGCCTCCCGCAGACACAACCCGCAGACCCACCCCAAAAGGAGACCAAATGTTGCGGCAGATTTTTTTTCAGGGCCTAAAGAAGTAATAAGGCTCAGGGTCTGCCAGTGTTCACACTTCACTTTGGACCATCAGGACAAACATTGCAGAAGAAAATCTGCACACTCCAATGTATTGGTCCCTCCAGCCACACGTTAGGTTTATAAACAGGTCTGAAACTGCAGGCAAAGGTGATTGGAAGACCTCAGGCGCGGGGTCTGGAGGAGGAGGACAGAGACCACTAAGCCTGAGGCAGCGTCCTGGCCCCTGCCCTCGTTTTTCCAGGCTCGACTTAGGGAAGGAGAAAGAGATGACAAAATATTCTCCAGAATGAGACTGTGAGGGAAGGGGCATGTAGCCAGTGGTGCGGCTGAAAGCAAATGTCACTGATTTTCTATAAAGCAAACCCCCTGTGTCATCGTGAGAATCAAGGTCCCATCCAGAGCTTTCACAGCAGGAGAATGAGAAAAGCATCCCAGTTGGTTCTGGTCCGAAGAACCTTGCAGTTCCAGCGTTCTCGGCAAGATTGTGTCCGTGGTCAGGAAAATCTACTGAGCAATGGTCTCTTTGATCCCCAGTGGCCTCTGGTGGCTGCTAGGATCGCACCTTCCCCGGGGACAGCAGAGACCGGGCATCTTTGGCTGGTGAGCAGAGAGGCTCAGATGCCCACAGACCCAAGCATCGCTGCATTTGCATCCAGGGTGCACTTGGGTCCTGGACATGGGCACTGAGACCCCAAACCAGCATCCTGTCAGTTTCCCAAAAAGCCAGGACTGGCTGGTGACAGCAACAGCACAACGCATTTCGGTCCAAAGATGACACTGTCTTCAGTCCCCAGTTAGCACTGAAGATCCTGTACTAAACGCTGGGGTTCTGAAAACCGGCATTTCAGTGTACGCCTCTCTTCTTAGCAAGAGGGCCCTGCTAGCTCTTTCTGCTGTGCATGTACATGTGCGAACGTGTGTGTATAATGCAGTGTGGAGGGAGAAGGGGAAGTGTTCATGGAGAGAGATCTGTGGCTTTGGGAAGTGCTCCTGCTGTGCCACAGTGAGCCCAAAAATATGTGTGAAAATTATAAAAAAAAAGTGCTCCAGAACACCATTGAGCTGGCCAGTTTCAGTCGAGAAACCTCCTATAATGTCCTGTATTTGATGACTCAAGGTATTTCTTGGACATGGTCACTTTGCAGCTCAAGACTGAGAGGACATTTGAGAACCTGTTTACCAGATTAAGTAAAACCTGAGACCCTCGGTGATGCTCTTCTGAATAAAACACAGCAGTCCACAGCTACAAGGCATCACTTCGGCCTTCCCTAGAGCAGGTCGCAGGCAACATCACTGCTGGTGCTTTGGGGCAAACAGGAAATACCACCTCTTGCAGGAAAAAACTAAGAATGAAAACCATGGGTTCTTCTGAAATGGTTAGTCACATGGAAACAAAAATTCTGGGAGGTAAGAGATTTCAAGGAATTCATCCTTCAAGCTGGCTGCCTCTGAATCCAGCTGGTAAAGATTTTTTTTTTAATTTTTAAAGTATTTAATTCAGTAGTTTTTAGCAGTCTCAAAATCGTGCACATCATTAATTCCAGAAAATTTTCATCATCTCCAAAAAAGCCCTGTATCTTAGTAGTCACTCCCCATCCACGCGAGCCTCCAGCCCCTGGCAACCACCGTTCTATAATTTGTCTCCGTAGGCTTTGCGGACACTTCACCTATGTGAATGGAACCACCTATGTGGCTTTTTGCAATGGCGCCTTTCACTTTACCTGATGTTTTCAGGGTTCTTCCACGTTGGGATCTGTGTCAGTACTTTGTTTCTTTTTCTAGCTGGATAATGTGCCATTATACAGACAAACTGTATTTACCCATTCAACAGCTGATAGACATTTGGTTATTCCTGCTTGGGGCCATTATAAATTAGAGCACTATAAACACTTGTGGACAAGTGTGTGTGTGCGCGCGACTTCACTTCTCTCGGGTGAAGGCCTAGGCGTAGCACTTCCGGCTCATAAGGTAGTTCTACGGGTCCCTTTCTGAGGAACTGCCAAACTGTTCTCCAAAGCGGCCATGCCACTTTGCATTCCCGCGAGCGGTATCTGAGAAATCCAGTTTCCCTGCGTCCCTGCCACCGCCTGTTCTTGCCCATCTCTTTGATGAGAACCATCTTGGTGGGTGTGCAGTGGTATTTCACTGTGCTTTTGATCTGCATTTCCCTCATGAGTCATAATACTGAAGGTCTTTTCATGTGCTTATTGGCCATTCATATAGTTTCTTTGGAGAAGATACGGAAATACATCTAGTCATGTGTGTCTTCGAATATTTCACCCATTTTTTAAATTGGGTCATTTGGCTTTGCATTGTTAAATTGTAAGGGTTCTTGATATATTCTGGATACAAGTGTATGATTGGCAAATATTCTCTTTCATTCTGTGAATTGTCTTTTTACTTTCTTCTTCTTCTTTTTTTTAATGGAGGTCCTGGGGATTGAACCCAGGACCTCATGCATGCTAAGCATGTGCTCTACCACAGAGCTATACGCACTCCCCCCTCCATCTTTTCACTTCCTTAATAGTGCCCTTTGAAGCACAAAAGTTTTGCACCCCTTTCGGATGAGGTCCAGTTGATCTATTCTTCCTTTACTTGTGTTCTGGGTGTCATCTCTAAGAAACTGTTGCCTAATCCAAGGTCACAAAGATTTAGCCCTGATTTCTTCTAAGATGTTTATAGTTTTAGCTCTTACCTTTAGGTTGACGCACTTTCAAGTTATCTTTTGCATACCATGTGAGGTAGGGGTCCAATTGCATTCTTTTGCATGTGGATATCCAGCACCATATATCAAAGAGACGATCTTCCCTACTGAATTCTCTTGTCACACCTGTCAAAAGTCTGTCGGCCACAGATGTAATGGTTTATATCTGTACTCTCTATTCCATTCCTCTGGTGTATACGTCTATCCTTTGGTCTACACCACACTCTCTTGATTACTGTAACTTTGGAGTAAGCCTTGAAACCAGGAAGTGTGACTCTACCAACTTTGTTCTTCTTTTTCAAGGTTTATGTGGCTATTCATATTTCCATATGAATTTTAGAATCAGCTTATTAATTTGTATAAAGCCAGCTAGGATTTTGATAGGGATTTCACTGAATCCATAGATCAATTTGGAGAGTACTGTTACCTTAACAATATTTAAGTCTCTGATCCATGAACCCAGGATGTCTTTCCATTTAAGACTTCTATTTCTCTCAATGATATTTTGTAGTTTTCAGAGTATAAGTCTGGCATTTCTTTCATTAAATTTATTTCTATTCTTTCTGACATTATGATAAATGGAATTATTTCTTAATTTCATTTTCATACTGGTCATAGCTAGTGTAAAGAAAAACAACTGATTTTTGTCTTGACCTAGTACTCTGCAACCTGCAATTATGTGTTAGTTGTAATGGGTTTGCGTGAGCATCTCTGTGTATGAATTCCTTAGAATCTTCTATGTACTTCTTTTCCAATTTGGATGACTTTTATTTTTCTTTCACCATGGTTTCTTAAGTAGTAGCTTCTTAAAACATTTTTTTACTTTTATTTTTTGTAACGGAGGTAATGAGGGTTGAACCCAGGTCCTCGTGCATGCTAAGCACACACTCTACCACTGAGCTATATACACCACCCGGTCTTAAATATTTTTAACCCAAGTTTTAATTGACTGTCTGTGCTGAACGTTCTCTCAAGAGAATCCCTGGCTCCTAGGGCCACCTTCTGGCAAGCTGGCGCTCAAGGATGCTAGCACCTTCCCACTCGAAGGCTAAAGGACTCTGAGGCCAGGGGGGATGTGAGCACCACCCTCCATCCGAGCTCCCATTCCCACCCCTTACCCCAAGCTCAGAATGCCAGGCTTCCGCACCCATTTGGTCACCAATCCTATACATACCACCTTTCACGTGATCCCAGGATAAAGGAGTGAAAGGATACTGGGGTGAAATCACAGGTCCAGGGGAAAAAAAAGCCCATTCAGTAGCCAGGGGTAGCAGTGGGGTCAGGGTAGCAGCAGTACCGTGGGAGCCCAGGGGGGCTCCAGGGCTTGTCTGACAACTGAGCCGCCCTATCATCTTCCCCCGTGAGACGGCTTCCCCACTGCAGGTCCCAATGCCCCACCCTACTCCAGCTCCACCAGGGTGTGGAGGGGTCCAAACTGAAAGATACCTTATATACACACGTGTGCAGCCACCAAGGGCCAGACTGTCCCTGTTGCACAACCCAAGCCAAGGGGGGCGGTCCTGACCCCGCCGGTTGGTCACACGGTGGGCAGCTGCGAGCCGCTTCTCTGGCTGGAGCTGTGCCCGCTCAGAACAAAGGTGGATGAGTTGCTCTTTTTGCTGACGCTCGTCTCTCCAGGGCGGCCGCCCTTCAGGCGGCTGGAGGAGCAGCAGAGGAAGCGCTGGACGAGTTCGTGGAAGAGGTGGCCGGTGAAGAGCATGTAGATCCAGGGGTTGCAGCAGCTGTTGAGGCTGGCCAGGAGCATGGCAATGATGAACGCTGAGGCTGCAGGAGGGAGCGGGGAGAACAGGGCATCACTACTGGGGCTTTCAGCCTTGTCTCCTGAGAACAGGTGCCAGGGGATGGGTCGCAAGACGGAGAGCTTAAGAGACGAAGTCTGCCTTCCTTCTTTCCATATGCTTGTGCTGGGGGTGCACTCAGCCAGCCCCCCAAGCCTTCCCTGGCTCTGCCCAGCCCTGGAAGCATCCCTGTCCTTTCTCCATCAGCATGGCCACCTGTGCATTCATTACTCAGCCCGCAAATATCAAGTGCCTCCTACTCAGAGCGTCCAGGGGCACAGAGTCGGAAGCTGCCAGACTGAGTTTATATTCCAGCCCTGCCAGCAACAAAGTAATTCCCCAAGAAACTGCTGTTTCCTAGTCTTTAAATGGGGATAACAAGAGCCCACAAAGCTCGTGGGGGGGCTACGAGGGTGAAAGAGCGTCTGGCACAGCCGGTGCCCAACACACGGACACTGCCATCAAGACCACGTGCCAGGTGCCAGGCTAGGCGCTGGGACACGAAAGTAAACTGTGCAGCCCCATGAGCTGGGCACGGTATGGGTCAGGTGGGCACACCGAGGTGGGTGAATTCGCTCTGAGAGTAAATCGTGGCCGGCCCCAGAGGCACCAGCATCTGAACTGATATCTGAAGGACACTCAGGAGCTTCCCAGGCGGAGAGGGGAGGAAGGGCACTCCAGGCAGAAGGAACAGCACAGGCAAAGGCATGGAAGCAAGAAAGCACCTGCTGTCTTCACAGCCGAGGAAGCGTTTCTGTGAGGACACCCCTAAGAGCACTGCTTCAGCACGACCAATAGGACTTGAACAGGAAAAGAGGGCACTGAAATTCTATGAGGAACTGTGCAGAAGCTGTTACACTGAAGACTTACTGAATTTCAGACCAGATTAATGATCAGAAAGCAACTTCAAGACATTGCTGGTCACAAATTTAAGCTTCAAAGGGGAAGACAAATTCCTGAGAACTTCCAGCTGAGGGGTGGGAATCTGGGTTTCTTTCAATGGCCTTAAATCTGACAAACTGCAGACACCCCCACCAGCAGAGAAGTACAGACACCCCCCCTAGAAATTCATGAGGAAAACAACGTTCCCAAGAACGCTGTTCACAGACACATCTTTGTGAGTGAAGGCGCTGCCAGAAGGCTTGGAAAATCTGATATTTAGTCCTCAATATTTTCTGCAAAAAATTTTCAAGAAATAGCCCCAGAATTCAAGAGCTCGATCCAGGGAAGCATTTCTCACAGGGACACTGGAGCTGCAAGATCTGGATGCCACCACCAATGTAGGCTGAGCACAGAGACATCTGTCAGCAAAGTCACCAAGTGCCAAAGGGGGAGGGTGATTGTAAGAGGAATTCAGTGGTTCTCAAAGTGGGGTTCCCGGCTCACCTGGGAAGTTGTTAGAAAAGTACAAGCTCAGGCCCCACCCTAGATCTACCGAATCAGACTCCCGGGGGTGATGCTCAGTACTGTGTCATAAACAGCCCTCCTCCCCTTTTGACGCAAGTCTGAAACCGCTGCTCTAATTACCTGGTGCACCTGTTAGAACAAAAGCAAGCCACAACGCACAAAGCCCCACGTCTTGCAAAAGAAAACGTTTAGGAAGCAAAGGAGTGGAGTCTAATCCTTAAACTAAACTAGGAAAGAAAAGAAAAGTAGAAAAGTAAAGGGTTGGGGTGGGGAGGGGGAAGCCAGAGCTTTTGAATTCCTCACTTTCTCTAACAGAGAGTGAAAAAGAGACACTGGATTTGGAGGGGTCAGAAAAAGAGGAATTTAAGTTGAGAAATTCTAGTGACATCACCAAGACTGAAACTAGAATGTCCTCAAAATCCTCATGAAACATATAGAATGAAATAGGCAAAATCAACACATGAACGTCAACATTTAGCAAGGCACTGAGAAGTAAACTGTCAGACACAAGGGATGAACATCCGTGTAGAAAGCTATGAAACGGGTAGAAGGACGTCTTAGGGGCAAAGTCCTCACGTGGACTGAGGGGGCAGCACGTTTCACCCAGCTGTACAGAATTATACGGTATAATCTTAGCTGTTGCAGCTGCTTGCCTCACTCTTGACATTTGGATATTTTAACTTGTTTATCCTATTTTTAAAAAACAACCTAAAGAAACAGTAATCACAAAAAAGCAAACAGTTAAGGAATCCCCAAGTAGCCACGTGGAGTTTTTCTACCTTCAAGTGGATGGGAGGAGCTGGGACCACAGCCAGCATCTCTGCCCCGACCTGGTGGCCACAGACACAAATGACCAGCCTGGCCTGGCTCTCGGGAAAGGATGACCCTCTAAGCTGAACCTGCTCATGTCAAGTTGCCAAATGCTAAAGGCACATTTGGACTTGTTAAAAAGTTGGCAATATCCTAACCAACCAAAGATATGGGTCCTCAGCAGTGGTGTTTCAAGCTGTTTGTGAAAAACAAACAAACAAACAAAAAAAAAAACAACAAAAAAACAGGCTATGTAGGACATTCCCAAGGAAGGAAGCAGCAGGAATAAAGGCACGTGAGTGAGACCATCCAAGCACATTCGGGGGCTGCCAGGCTTGGGGAGGGAGGGTTCAAGGGGGGAAGAGACTGGAAAGATCCAAGCGGAGGAGGAGGACCTTGAATTCAGGCTGAGCATGAACTTGAATCTACAGGCAATGGGGAGTTACTGGTTTCTGAGCAGGCGAGTGACTCACTGCACCTCATCTACTTTCTGAGCTTACTGTATCCTGTTTAGGTTACAACACTGCCCTTTCTGGTGGCTAGAAAGGCGTCCTAGGATTGAAGAACAGGAACAAAGCACAGAAATGCTGTCCTTGGCATTTTGTGATGTTGTTTCCAAGGGAGCACATGACAATGCAGTCAGTCGACCACCGGAATCATGGCTCAAGCTTCCGCAGAACACAACAGTGTTCAAAGCAGCCTTATCCCCATGTTATATATGAGGAAAGTGAAGCTCCGAGAAGGGAAGTGACTTCCCCAAGGACACACAGCAAGTCACCCTGTGCTCCTACTTGAAAGTAAATGAAGTCTGAGGCCTTGGAAAGCAAGGTCGGCATTCACACGTCAGGCTGGTTCCGGCTAGTTCCCTAACCGGATTGCTGGGCAATCACCCTCATGGTATGATTTGAAGGACAGAGTCAGAGAGCAATCCCCCTTTCCCAGAACAGACGTGGGCCCCCTCAGAGGCTAAACACTGCCCAGCTCCCAGTGATGGTCTTTTAAAATCCAGTGAACTTGGGAGGGGAAACACTCTGCCTCCTATTGGACCAGTATCCTCCCTGGCAGAAATGTCTACAGGTCTAGACACAAAAGGTGTGGGAGGCAAACCCTGCCCACTGCTTGTTTTTGTAAATGTTTTATTGAAACACAGCAAAGCCCATTCATTTACATATTGCCAATGGCAGCCTCTGCACTCCTAGGGCAAAGTTGAGTAGTTGTTACAGAGACCTTATATCCCAAAAGCCTAATATTACTGTTTGGCCTTTTAGAGAAAAAGTTAGCCTGTCCTTATCTAGATGCCTGTGGGAGGAGCAGATATTAAAAAGTAGAGGGAAACAACTCAGAAAAGGGAGGGGCAGACCCCCCCCCCCAGGCAAGCTCAGCCCACTTTTCCCCAAATCATTGGAAGCAGAACTGAGTGATGCCGTTGCTTTTAAAAAGTACCCAGACCTGGCACAAACCCTGGCTCTGGCACCCTTCACCCATGCATTCTAGGGCAAGTCAGCGAGCCTCTCTTAACCTCAGCTTCTCCACCTGCGAGATGGGAATAATACAAAGAACTTCTCTACAGAATCATTGCAAAGTTTAACCAGACAGGATGCCAAGTGCTCACCCTGATTCCTGGTACTTAATAAAGCTTAGCTAACTTTTATCATCACTACAATGATATGTGCATGCCCAATAAATGTCACTTCTCTTATCAATAAGAGAGTCAGGGCCGACGTGTGGAACAACGGGGAGAGGCTGCTCCCTGAGCTGGGCTGTGTCCTGGCAACTGAGGCAGAGACCCAGCGTGGGGCACGGGACTCGGCACCACCGTCGGAGCTTCTGGAGGCTGCACTGCCATATGGCGATGTCTGTCCAGTGTGGCTTTTGGGTCAGACTGCATGGCCGAGAAGGTCGGCTTATACATCGATTCTGTGCTGGCTCAAAAGTCCCACCCCCACCCCCTGCCCCACTAGTGTAACCCGCAGAGCTGGTCTGCCCTTCTCAGCTAGCTTCTAATTTCCTGATGGGTTTAAACAGACTGAAACAGTGGGCCATCTTTGGGGAGGACAAGGGCAATGCCTGGGGCCCCACTAGGTCAAAGGTGTGCTGAAGCAATGACGCAGCATTAGACAAGAAGGCTCCTGTCTTCTTCCAGCTGATGCATGAGGATGCTTTTGTCCTGGGAGTATCTGATCTTTCCCTGCAGACCTCAGTGCTAAGATCTGTTTTGCTTACACAGAGCCTGGTCATTCCAGCTGTGAGGAGCTGCTGTCTCTCTGTTGTAAAATTCCCTGTCTCCTGCCCACCTGCATTTCAGCACCAAGTCCTAGGGCCATGCCATCACCTAGGTGGTTTTTCTACCCTGAAATCCTTCCTGTGCTGATTGTCTTCTTTCAAAACAGCCACCCAGCAGGTTGCTGCAGTTGGACACTGAAAAGGTGGCTTACAGAGGCTAGACTCAGTGGAGTCTGGCAGGCTGGCAGTGGATGCTGTGGTACCCATGCCCAGTCCCATATTAGGTGCAAGTGCTCATCCCTGAGTTCCTCCAGAGGATAACACCCTGCTCAGGGCAGTCCACACCCAGTGCACCAAAGCCCACCCCTTCACCTTCATCCCAGCCTCCCTGAAGGGCCAGCCCAGCTCCTAAGTGCCCCATGACACTGGCCCCGGCCACACTTTCCACAAAGCAGAGCAATGATATAGTCAGTGTGGACAAAAGGAGGACCTGGAAGTCACAATCAACAGACTCACCAAAGGAGTGGCAGCCAGCAACTCCTGGGGGGTCAGGCCAGTGGGGAGCCCTTCACAGAGGATCAAGATGCAAACCCCCAGGGTCTGAACCCCCCTCCCACCTCATTTCCTGAGTCACATCTACTGTTTGAGCCGCCCATCCTTGAAGTGACACCCAGAGGACTTTGAGAAAATTGGAAAAAAAAAAAGTGTAAAAGGGCTTTGTGAATGGCAAAGTGTTTGTTCAAGTTACTATATTATTATTATTAACAGATATGAAATATGATCAACTCCGTAATTTTTTCTAGCCCAAGGCTGGGGACTCCTAGTCTATGGTTGATTCAAGAAACTGTCCTTTGTCCTTTCTTCCATGACTTCAAAAATTTAAAAAACAAAAATCAAAACCTGGAGTCCTAGCATTAGATTACATGACCCCAGGGGAACTCTAGAGTGTCCATTTTGGAAAAACTTACTCTGCCAGTGACGTAAGAACCCCAGAGGGGAAGGGGTGCAACCCTGGGCGAGAGCAGAACTTGAGGGTCTCCACCAGGAGAGCTCATTCTCATCTGTCTCTTCCACCCCAGTCAATGGCGGGGGGTGGGGGGTGTAGATCTGGGAGAGGGTGGGGGGACCCAAGGCTGGGGACTAGGGATCATCTTCCAGCACAGCTCCTATGTGCCAGAGGACTAAGCAGGGCCAGCCAACAGTAAATGTCCCCTGCTGGGCATTTGACCCCAGGGGACAGAAACAACTCGGAACTTACACCCAGCACTGTGATTCATCCAGATGGGCGGCAGAGGGCCACGCGAGGACAGTGTGCCCCCAGCGTTCCATCCGCCTACAGCCTGGCTTGACTCAAGCCCCAAGAACTCCCTTGTTCGGATTTCCCGGCACTCCCTCCACCCATCACCAGCACCGTCACCATGCGCCCAAATTAGCCCAGAACAGCTGACGGGCAGCTGGCCAGGGCCTCTCTGGCTGTGTTGTTCCTAGGGTAACTAACACGTTTCCCGTATTCATACGATTCAAAGACATATGGCTCATCTGACTTCTCTCATCTGGATCAGATCAAGCTCATCAATTTCATAAGAGGCTCTCACCCCAGAAACCAATCACTGAGTTCAAGGCCTCCTGGCCCCAGCGCTCCAATCAGGCCTCTCTCCCAGGGGAGCGGGAATTCAGGTCTAAGTCTCTCATCCTGATAGAGACTGTGTAGGAATTTGGAAACTGTGGTCTACTGAAAGACTTAAAAAATATATATATTTTATATATATATATTTTATATATATTTCATATATATATATTTCAATGTGCACTTACATAAAAATTGAATTCTAATATGTATTACAGGGCACCTTCTTTGAACAGACCACCAATCTACAACAACGGAATTGTTAAAGTCACAGATGTAGGATCTCGCCATGTATTCTGAAATCATGATAAGCAATAAAAGCCAGATTTGTGGGCTCCAGAGCTTTAAATGGGTTTCTCTAATGTCACTGCTCAAATCTGGGGGCATGTGGGGCCCACTACACAGGACCTACAGAATAACCACATTCTGGAGGCAGAAGAGCTGGGGCTTCCTGCAAACGACCAGCCCCTGTCTACCCTTCAGAGTGTGACAGGGCGCTGCTGCCAATTTGGGCCACCCATGTAAAGGCTAGCCACACATTTTGGTAACAGTGTTAATATATTAAAGCCTCATCATTTCATGTGCAGCCAATGAGCCAGCTGCATGGATAATGCACAGCCATCATTTAGGAGTTTGTAAAAATGCAGACTCCTGGACCCTACCCAGACCTACTGAATCAGAATCTGCAATTTAACAAGTTCCCCTATGTGATCTGTGAGCACACTGAAGTCTGAGACGTATTCCTCCAGTATGGGAAAAGATAATAAAGTAACTGTCCAGTGACCACAACATGGAATGTGCACCTGCTTCTTTGCACAGCCAGCTCCTACTCATCCTTCAAAACCCCTTTTAAATGCTGCTTCCTCTCTGAAATCCTGATTTCTTCCCAGGGAGACCAAATCAACAAATGCCTCCTGGGGCATTCACAGCACTTGGTAAATAAATCAGCACCATCCCTTCCTATTGTCATTATTTATGTTTATAATCTGTGGTCGAGTTCTGTGACTCATTTGTGGCTCTGTCCTTGGTTGCCAGCAGAGATTGCAAAGTAGGAAATGTTCAATAAGCGACTAAGTTGAACTGAAGCATGAAACTAGCAGACAGGAAGTCCTGGTCAGTCACTGCCACTAGCGTGTTGGAAAGACAAAAAGACAACTCCCCTGCGTAACAGTGGGAGACGGGCCCCTAACGAGACAGCTGGACTCCAGTGCAATTCCCTCCAGGAAAGTTAGGTTCACACTCAGATATTGAGGTCAGGTGGAGAGAAAGAAAGAGAATGAGTAAGAGTGACCATTACAGCATGAGACATGGCCGGAGTGCAGAGGCCCATGGTACTGAAGCTTCGGCAAAAAGGTGGGAGGAGCCAGCTCCCAGCAGACCACAGAGGGAGGGGCTGGCAGAGGCTGGTCTGCAGTGGCCAGGAATCAGGAGCACAGAAATCAGGAATCGGGGGCTGGGAATGAAAGGCTGCCTGGTTACTCCTCCCTCCCACCCCCAACCCCTCATGCAAGAGTCCCCTTGGGTTTCCAAAGCCCAGAGCTAGAACCTCCCCACCTCCTCCCCTACTGCCTCCTCCAGGCGAGGCCGCAACTTTCCTTTACCTGTTAAGTCTTGTTCCCAGCATCACCGGGCCTGCCGCCACTCAGTGAGAACGTGACCCCTCTGCTAGCACGCACTCCTGAGCTCAAAACAATTCACCTCCTCAACTGCACTGACTGACCTTGGGACCCAACATGGCTTGAAATTTGTCTCTTTTTCAAGCATTTACTGAGCACTTACTACATCCAGGTACTGTGTCACCATTCATTCCACCCTCCCCACAACCTAAACCCTACTCTTAACCCCTGAAAACTGAGTCCCAGGCAAGTCGAGTCAATCACCCAGGGTCACTGCCACGGCTCCATCTGGCCACAACATAGGACGGAACCATCCTGGCAGAAACTAGGGTTGTCCCTCCCAGAGGTCGGTGGGTATACCCAGAGACCAACCTTGGCCTGACCGCCCCACATTCATGCTTGTGCCACAGGAGGGTGGGTGAGGGCCCAGGGAGGGCTCCTTGCACGCTCTCCTCATGGGAAGACTGACAACTCAAGGCAAAGGTTCTGTGCAGGACCCTCGGGCAGTGCTGAATAACTGCCTGCAGAATGAGTGCACTGGCATTCACAGGAGGAGGGACACCCCAGCTGGGGGAAACAGGGAAAGCTTCATGAAAGTGACCAGGGGACAAAGCCGCCACATCCAGCTGTTAAGATTGTGCACTGCACAGCTCCTAGGAGCACCATTCTCACAGACCATAAGGTAAATGGAACCCCCTGGATTTGTGCACAAAGCAGCCCACACATTGGACTTGGACTGTGAAGGATGGGTCTCCACAGAAGAGACTGAGGTAGGTGCTCCTGGGACGGAAAGAGAATCAGCCTGCGTGCAAAGCAAAAGGCCCTGCGGGAAGTGGCAAGTCAGCAGGTCTGGCTTGGGCGCACTAGGCGGACTGGCCAGAGCCCAGTGCGGAGGTGGTGAGGGTACTCATTTGTTAGACCGTAGTCCCGGCCAGGCCTACACAGTGGGCCCAAACCAGCGCTCTCAACGAGGGCAATTCTGCTCCATAGAGGACATCTGGCAATGTCTGGGGACATTTCTGGTGGCTACAACCACAGGGAGGTGCTCGTGGCATCTAGCAGGTGGGGGCCAGGGATGCCACTAAACATCCTACCTCACACAGGATGGTCACCCCACCCCACACCACACTCAGAGATTATCTGCCCCCAAATGTCAACAGCGCCAAAGCTGAGAAACCCGCTCTAAACCGAGAAGCTGGTGATGGAAAGGGAAGGAAATAGAGACATGAGAGGTGAGAGGTACTAAGGGAAGACAGTGGATGGCGGGGAGGAGTGGAGAGACATGGGCTTTGAACCCAGACTGCTGAAAGGGCCTGGCGGTTAGCACAGATATAGCTCAGTGGGTGGGTGTGTGCTGGGTGTTACAGGAAAGAGGTCCCAGGAGTCAAGTCATCTGGGCCACACAGAGGGCACAGGGGCTGGGGCAGGAGGGAAGCAGTCTGGCCTTCCCAGGCATGGGATGACCTGGGTTCAGTTCCCAGCCCCGCCTGTGCTGTTGAGCAGTCTGTGCCTCTCTGAGCCTTAGTTTCCTCATGTGTAAAATGGGGAAACCACCCCCTTACCTTGCTGTGTTTAGGTGAGGATAAGAGATGGAGCCAGGCACAGGGTCCGGGACTCAGAAAGGGGCGGCTACTGATTTCAACTAATCCAACTCCTCACTTCACTGCAACTGATGCCCAGAGAGGGTGGCATGTTCCATCACAAGGTATTGTCCCCACTGCTCAGGCAGGAATGACAGAGGCCCAGAGACCACCCAGAGACATGCCCCCAAATCACACAGATGGCCTGAGACCAGGCCTCTGAAAGAGACTCTTACCACCTCCAGTGCTGTCCCCATCCCCCCACCCCCGCAGGGCTCTGGCAGTTGGGGCCCTCCCGGGCCCCCTGCTCCACCTCCCACCTGCTCCCCAACCCACTCAGACATCCATCAAACAGACAAATATATGTAGCAAAGCCTCACCCAACAAGCTTGTTTGTTTTGGGTTTGGTTTTTTTTTTTTTTTTTTTTCTGTTTTTGAGCAAATCTTTGGGTAAAAAATAAATAAATAAAGTCATCTTGGGGGCAGAAACCCAAGGAGAAACCATCAGCATTAGCCAAGAGCACACAAGAATCCACAACTGCTCAATCGGATGAGACTGTGGTCACTAATTGCCTGTCTAATTGCAATTCATGCCCAGAAGGACCAAGCTTGAGAAAAGGAAAGCTCTGTCTCATCTCCTCCTGCATCCCCGTCCCCACTGCTCTCCATCTCAGTGGGTCACCTGAAGAGCAAGCCCCTCCAAGGTACCCAGCCCACCCACACCTCGGGCACAGTGTTCTAGGGAAGGTAAGGCGGGCAGGCCACACAGGAGGGGCCACAATTCCACAGAAACAGGGAAGCTCATTCTGCAGATGGGGAAACATGTAAAACCAGGCCTCCTGTGCATTTCAGCCTCCTTCCTGGTGCAAGACCTTGACAGATGTTTGACTACCCCCAGTAGTGGGACACTCCTTCACTAAGTCACCAATTCTCTTGCCGGAGGGCTGCCCAGAAAGCCCTTATTTCTCTTGAGTACAACTCTATACACCCATCCCTGCCCCTTCCCCTGCACCTTCCTCCTCTCATCTCCCACATGTTTGTTCAACAAGCACTGGCTGAGCTCGGATGGGCGGCCAGCCGTGTGCCAGGCACAGAACACACATCCGTGAGCAGGACAGGTGGCGTCCCTGCTATGACAAGGCTCATAGTTCACCTCTCGGGCTTTAATATGCTTCTCCAAATAACAACCTCCCTGGACACACTGGCTACTGTCCAGAAGACCCTGCCTTCACCCCGCTTCTCCCTCCACCCAGGCTTTCAAGAGAAAAATGTCCATTTCTCCAGCTGGAGTAAGTGCCAGAATTCTCATAGTCAATCCCAAGAATGCAAACAAAACATTTAATAAGAAGAATGGGGAGAGGGGAGGGGAAGACAGGTCATACCATATCATCCTCATAACATCTCCAGGAATAGATTTGCCATCCTCATTATAACAGAGGAGGAAGCTGAGGCTCAGAGAGGGACACTACCTGCTCAAGGACACACAGGAGAAAGTGGCAGGGTGGGCTCCACACACAGGCCCGCCACGTGGCTCCAACATCTGCTCTTTCCCTGCATTGGGACCTGGGGTCCTACAGTGCCCACCGCTGTCCTGGCCAACTGGATACCTCCATCTCCTCTCCACCTCCCTCAGCACCACCCCGGGGTCAGAGTCCTTGGGACCAGCAGCAAAGCAAATTACACTGAGCGCAAAGGAAAAGGCTGGTGTCAAATCTCTTGCTGTGGAATTGGATCCTGAAAGTTACATCCAAGGCTTTTCCAAACCTGCCCCGGGTGACTGGTCCCAGCCTGCCTCCTGCAGCGGCACCAAAGCAGGGCCCAGCAGTATGGGGCTGCTCTCAAGGAGAGGGGCTCATGAAATCCCAAGCCCTTCCCCTTGAGGTTTTTCTTCTGTTTTTTCCTATGAATGTTGGAAAGATTGAAATTGAGTTTTCCTCTTTGCTTTGGCTCTGATGAAAAGGAAGCCTCAAGGACAGCTCACCACCCTGCCACAGAGCCTTCATTATTTTTGTTATTGCTATTATTTTTCTATCCTTTCCCCTTCTTCCCAGTTTCCTCATGTCTACTTTATCTTGTGGTATCCCCCAAATCTTTGTGCTCTCCTCAAATTATTTTTGGAACAAGGAGCTCTAAACCCATAAAGGCAGTGCTTGGTGGAGTGAAGGTGTACGGGGAAAGAAGTTGCTCAAGGAGAGAGAAGGAAAAGGAGCATCTGATTTTCACAAGAACAGCAGGGGTAGGGAACCCTCCTGAAGGAGGAATTTGGAGTCCCAAGGAAGCCTCCAGGGCACATGCGAGTTCTCCTCCTGCTCTGTTAGCCCCTGACCTGTCAGAGGTTGAGGAGCTGCTGGTTCTCCCCGAGGTTTTCATGACAAAGGTGTCAGCGGGAAGGATGCCCCACTCCTGCTCCCACAGAGCCTGCCTGCCCCTGGGCTTCGAGGAAGGATGTCATGCTGTTCACAAAGCACTTCCCACTCACCAAGAGATGAGAAGAGCCTGGGGCCCTGATCTAGACAGTTTGCATTCTTGTCAATTCCTTTCCTCTTGGAGAGAAAGGCTAGAGCTGCGCATCCATGTCACTTTGCTGATCAAAATCTCCAGTAGCTCGAACGTCCCTGCCTTGTTCCTTCCTTACCACTTGCCGAAAGCCTCTAGACTTGAGTCATGTCTCCTAAGTGACTGTAAAAGCCAGCATTCCGGATGGCTCAGCCTGCTACTTGCAATTATTCAAATGAATGCCAACTGAGCACCAGGCATGCTTCTGGCTCATGTCCCATCCACTTGGATCTGTATCCCTGAGGCTGAGGAATGACCTGACCAGGCCAGTGGCAGGTACCTAAGTCCTCTGTGCTGGGTGAGCTGGAAGCCCACCCCTGGCAACACGCTGGGGGAAGCGGGGTGCTGGGAGCCATGGCATTAGGACTCCCCTGTTGTTTGCATTTGTGCGCAGAGCACCCAGGACAGAATGCCAAGGAGCAACTGAGCACTTGGGTGTTTCATGAGACTCCACTCTTTCCTCTGAACCAGGAAAGGGAGCAAAGGGACCTGAGGCTCCTGGAGCCTAAGCAGAAGCCAGTCTCACTCAGGAAATCATCGGGGGACCACATGTACCCCAAAGTCCTCCAGCCCCCACTTCAGCTGGGGACGCCCTCTAGCTATGTCTCTCCCTGCGCCTTGTCTTTAAGTCAGAAACATGAATCATTCAACACATTTTAAAGGGTAGAAAAGATCTAAACTTCACTGAGTGATTATGACATGTGTGGATCACACATTCTCATTCTTTAGGAAGGAAAGTGAGACAGAGGGGCACAGGTGCGGGGATGGAAGTCATATGGGGGGAGAGAAGGAGGGAGGAAGGTCAGCAGGGAGGAAAATAAATGAGAGAGGCGGGGCGGGGGGGGGGCAGGAGGATGCAGCAAAGAGAGAAGAGCAGGATTATCCCCCATGAATCAATGGAAGGCCGAACCACCCTCATTCTAAAAGCAAGACACTGAGGTGCCAGGGGGAGAAGAGGACCCTTCAGCTAGTAAGGGCTGGAGGGAGGACTAGATCCCAGGTCTCCCCAATATCTGCTCTAAATGGGTGCAGCTCTCACTTCCTCGAGAGCTGGTGTTTAAGCTCCTCAAGACCTGGGTCTAGCATCTCTTGATCCTGCCCAGGAAACAGGTGTGGCCTGATGCCTTATTTAGAAACACTCACTACTGGCTTTTACTCATCTCAATGCCCTAGTCGTCTGCCCTTCAGAGGAAGCCTGGCACTGGGGCAACAAGGGTTAGGGAGGAAACCCCAATTCTAGTCTGCTTCCCATCTGCTGTGTAACCTGGAGCCAGTGCCTTGCCCTCTCTGGACCCCTGAACCCCCTCTGCAGGGTATGCCCAGGCTGGATCTGCTGAGTCTTCACAGCAGCCCTCACCGTGCAAACCACCCGGCCGGGCATTCCACAGGTGCTCAATCAATTTGAATTAGGTAACTGCTCCAGCCACAAAGGCAGACATTGGGCTAATTGTGAAGGTTGGGTAAAGCCAGCAGTCTGTGATTTTGGGAAGAGAGCAAAGCAAACTTATCCAGCTGAATGAAGGGAGATTTCCGCTTTCACGGGATGGTTGTATTTGAGACTGTTGGGAGGACTAGTGATTCCGTCCAGAAATGGGACATGTGCACTACCTCAGGGACAGAACGGATAACAGCAAACCCCTCAGCCTTTCCTTAGAAGCATTTAAGCCGCCGGCACCCCAGTGCACTGTTAATGCTTAACCTCGGGCAAAAGGTGTAAGTCATTCACCACCACTCACCTTCCCCTTTGCTCTTTGGAAATGAGCTACTGGAACTGTGGGAGATGAAAGTGGAGCTGCCTGCAGCTCAGAGCTCACAAGCGCTGGCCACAGCCTACAGCGGCCGGCGCTCTCTGCTCCCCCAAGTTCTCTCCCCACAGAGCCTCCCATTCTACGCTCTCCTGGTCTCCCCGACACCCAAGCTCAAGGATGGCCCCTGGCCACCCTCAGCCCTGACCTCCCCGTCCTCCAATCTGGACGGCGCGTTCCCTGCCTGCCTGCCGAAATCACCTAGCCTCCCCAGTCAAATGGGAAAGTTTGTATCCCCGCTCCCTTCCCCGCCCCACTCCCCGCCCCCATCAGGAGCTACTTACCGGTTCCTGGGCACCACCAGCCCAGGTGCCTGTCCCCAGCCCCAGCAGTACTCACCTCTCCACTCGCACAGCTTGTCCCGTCCACTGGGAGAGGGGTCCAGGGACTAGTCTCTGCACCCCAAGACGCCCTGCTGGCACCTTCTCAGAGCTTGGTTGGAGGAATGGAATTAACCACCTCCTTCTGCTCTGATCCAAACTAGACCTCACCGGTTCAGACCGACTTGGACTTAAAGGGGAAGTTCAATGTAAAGAGAACTTAACTTGGAAGGAACTTGAGCTGGGGCCTGGGTTGGAAAGTTACCTCCCCCACTCGCCAATCAGGTGGGAAAGGCAAGTTACTGGAACCTGTTTCCTGGTCCATATAGCAAACCTAATGTCCCACATGCAGCCCAAAGCCTGTGCTAAAGATTTTACGTGCATTTTCTCATTTCATCCCCCTACTGCTGGGGAGAGCTGGTACTTTTATCATCATTGCCATTTTACAGAAAAGGAAGCCAAGTTTCAGAATTTACGCCCAAAATCACTTGTCCAGCGGATGATGGGGCCATGACTCGAATCCAGGTCTCCAGGATTCCCAAACCCATTTCTCCCCCATGAGGTCCCCAGAACCCTGGACGTTCAGAGGCAGCCAGACCAGGGCCCCGCGCCGCCGCGTTCCCTCCTCCCGGTTTCCTGCCCGCGATACCTTCCTTGGGTGCATCGGCGTCCCAGACGCTCCACATCTGCACGAAGAAGAATGGGGTCCAGCACACGATGAAGGCCAGCACGATGATGAAGGTCATCTTGACCGTGCGAATCTTGGCCTTGGAGATGAGCTTGACGCTGCTGACGCGTGCCAGAGCCGCGCGGCCCTCGCTGCCTGACGCCGCGCCCTCGGGCCCCGCGGCCGCCTCGGCTGCAGCCGCCGCGGTCTTCAGCCGCAAGTTCTGCCAGATCTTGAAGCAGATGAGGCCGTAGCAGGCGGCGAGCACGATCACAGGCACGATGTAGACGGCGAGCGTGATCCACGTGATGTAGGCCTTGGGCCCCCAGGGCTGGATGAAGACCGCCCAGCAGTCGAAGACGCCGTCGGCCACCTCGCGCAGCGAGAAGATGTGCACCTGAGGCGTGCTGGCCACCAGGCAGCCCAGCCACGTGGCGAGCACGGCCAGGCGGTCCGTGCGGCGGCGCAGCGCGCGCAGAGGCTGGCAGATGGCCAGGCAGCGGTCGAGCGACATGAGCAGCAGCAGGTAGGTGGAGGCGAACATGCCCACCACCTGCAGGTACTTGACCAGGCGACACAGCAGGTCGGGCCCGTAGAAGCGGAAGGTGATGTCCCACAGCAGTTGCGGCAGCACCTGGAATACCGCCACCACCAAGTCGGCTATGCTCAGGTGCTTCATGAAGAAGAAGAGGCGCGAGTGCTTGTGGCGCGTGGTGCGCAATGCAAGCAAGACGCACGCGTTGCCGCTGAGCGCCAGGAAGAGGATGAGGCACAGCACCGCCACCTCCACGCGCGCCAGGGCCTCGTTACGCTGTGGCGGCCCGGAGGTGCGGTTGCCCTGGGCCCCCGGCGGCGCCGCGCTCCCGTTGATCGCCTCGGCGCTCCAGTTGGATGCAAGCGCCCCCTCCATGACCGTGGCTCCCGCCGTGCGCCCCTGGCCTTCGAGCCCTTTAAGGCGTGGTGCACGGGGCGGGGGCTGGACGCGCAGTGCCGGAGTGCCTGCGGGCGGGAGCGGGGGGCGCTCCTGGGATCCGCTCAAATCCGCTCCTGAAACAAACCCCGAGGGCCGCGAAAGGGCCGCGCGGTTCTCTTCCGACGCACCTGCGGCTCAGCTGCCCCCTTCCGCGGGAACTCAAGTCATCTGGGACTAGCGCCACAACCGCCAGCCCTGGGGTTGCTCAGCCGCCACCCCAGAAATCCCCATTTAAGGTACCTCCTCTGAGACACTGGAAATGAGCGGGAGTCTACCGGACCGGCAGTTCCTTGAGACATTCAGTTGTTTCCACTGAAAGAGGGAGGATCATAATCAGTTTCCTCCGGAGCTGGGACTTCTAAGCCAGCCACCTCCCCCGGGGATCCTCCAGCTAGCTGTGTACCCCCCAGAACCCACCTCCATCGAGACCCAAACCAGCCACCTCTCCTAGTAAACCTTACTGCAGGTGCTCCCTCCGGAGATCCCCAAACAGCCACTTGCCCTGGAAAGCCCAGTGCAGGACCATCCTCCTCCAACCTCCTGTTTCTAAGATGCTTAGGATCCACCCCTGAACTTCCGCAACAGCCGCCTCTTTGGAACCCCAGTCCAGCGGTCCATCCCGGAGGAACTCCAGACTCAGTACTACTCAGGACGCCTAGCCGCTGTTTCCAGTATCCCTCAGGCCTAGACACCTCTCGCAGGGATCCTCCCCAGCCCAGTAAACCTGAAGGTTCGGGAACCTAACGCGTGCCTTGGCCCCCAACAGATGCATCTGGGACCTGAGCAGTCACTTCATAATCTCCCAGAGCACTGGCAGCACCTCCAGGAATGAGGATCGCCAAGGCACCCCACCACCTCCACTCTGGGCTCCCAGCCATCACGTCCCCTCCGTGCGCAAGACCCACCCACCTGCACTGAGTCCTGGGGCTGGCCTAAAGTTGGCTCTCTTGGGGAATCTGCACCGATGCGGACGGCGCCAAAGACGCGTGCGCTCCCGGCCCAGTTGAGGTGGCTGCTGCAGGCACCCAGTCCGATAGGAGACTGAGGGTTTGGACTCTGGAGGCTGGGCTGGAATCCCCTCTTCCGCAGCCTGACTGGTCGCTGGATAGGGACAGGAGGCGAGTGAGGAGCGCTGCCGAGGTTGTGCTCGCGGGCAGCGTCAGGATGCGGCGCTGTCTGCTGGTGGTCCGCTTTTCTGCAGGTGGCCCAGGCTGCACCACCACACAAGTCCGCTAGGAGGCGCGGAAGGCAGGAGGCGCCGACCCCCGCCCAGAGCGGGTTACCTCACCCAGCGTTGCCCCAGAGAGGTAACAAACAGCTTATTTCAGTGGCTTAAAGCAGCAAGAGGCAAGGAGCTCGTAAATAAACCGCTTGGTTTCTTCCTTTCTTGGTTTAGAAGCTCCTGACTCTCAGGCAAATGGGAGGCTTGGATAGCAGGGTTTTCCCGTTGAGGTGACAGTGATGAAGTTACAAAAGCATGTAACTGATATTTCCCAATCATCAGGTTAATTTCAGCGCTTTTATTTTTCCCTCCAGTGAGCTAGACAGAGTGGATTTAGCAGTGAATTTCAAGTAAGTCCTTCCTTTGGAATACTTTTGTTATTCCCATTCACGAGGAATTAGAAATGCTTTCTGATCCAGTCAGCACTGCGAGAAGTCTTCATTCCTTAGGTCGTTTTAGGGAAAGATCTCAAGCAAAAATAAATAAATTAGTTAAAAATCTACAGTTTCAGGTGATTCTGGTAATCTGTAGCCTGAAGCCATTTCTCCCTCTTTGCCATGCTTCAAAATTAAAATCCTAAATGAAATGTTAAAGGTGGCTTCTCTAACTCCTAGCTCCTTTTCTATTCTAAAATCATTCTTTGAAGTAATTTACAGTGGCCAAAAACTAAGGCAGAAAAAAAAAGTGAGGATTCAAAAATGGACATGGCTCTTTAAAAATGATTAAATGCATATTTCCTCCTGACATTTCACTTATCCCTCTTTTAATTATGTGGCCAGAGTTGAGTTAGCCAAGGACAGGCTTTCCTGACTCCACACTTACAGCCCTGCACCAAGACATCCTGGGCTAGACCACTGCTGCCACCCTGGGCCCAGGGTTCTAGGTGAGCGAGCATCCCAGGATGGGCCTGGGGATTCTGGTAGCACTGGGAAGGGGTAAGAGGCAGAAGTTGTCTTTTTCTTGCCCTGGAGAGTTGTATCATAATATTGTTTAAAAACAACATTCAATGGAATAAATTTTAAAGATCTTATTGGCTTTATTCAATGATTCCTGAATCAGGCAGCATCCAACCTAGCAGATATAAAGGAGCACTGAGGAGCTGTACAAAAATGAAAGACTTATAGTCAGAAGGGAGTAGCAACAAGGAAGTTATACTAGGAAAGGGAGGATTGGTTATGGCAAGGTTACTTTCCCTATGTGGGGGATGGCAGGGGTCGATCAAGCAGATTACTTAACTCATGCTGACCAGGTGATTCCTGACTGGTTTAAAATTCCATCTCTGGGATAGCTGAAACTGTAATTAAGTTAAATCTCAGTTTGGTAACTTGGGGCTTAGCATAAGTGGCTCCATTTTGGTCCTGTTGTCTTGTTTTTAATTAATAGTCTCTCACACAAATTACAGGTTAAAGTTACAGACCAACCAGGTGAGGACTAAGTGACCCTGATCCTCTCCCCAAGCCTCAGTTTCCCCATATGTCAAATGAGAGGGCTGGTCATGATAGCTAATCTCTGAGATCTCATCCCCTGGGTTTTCTGATTATCTATGCCATCCGAGAGCTTAAACCTATGGGGTAAAAGACATCTGCCCCGCTCCATGGTGGGAATAGGAGGGGTTTTCCCTGAACAACCCTGAGTGGTAAGTTCAGAATGGAAAACACTGGCTCTGCAGAGCCCAGCCTGCCCCCCACTCCTTGAAGAGAGCTGCCTTCAGGGAGTGGGATTCCTGGGCCATCTCCCCAGGGCTGGGCTCTTCCAGCCCATGTGGAGAGGTCTGCCCAGTCCTGTGTGTTCTCTGCACTGTGGCTGGGACTGCCAAGTGAGTTCTGGATTCACTTAGCAGGACCGTCTGGTCTCAAGCAAAAGCTAAGCTCTCATTTAGCCTTCATCTGAAACAAGAAAGTGAATAGTGTGAGACCCATTTTCTCTCTTTTGTATTATTTCTCAACATGTTCAGAAGCCAGGCAGGGGAGAGAGGTGCTATTTACTGTGGAGTCCCGTGAAAACACCTCACAATGAGGAAGACATGCTCCCACCCCCTTGACCTCTAGCGAGGGAGACAATCACTCATATATTTGCAGTGTGACTATTCCATGTAGGTGGGATGAGTGTCTGAAACCTGGGGCATTACTACTAGTGTTAATAAATACTTTTAGAGATACCAAAAGTTTATACTGAAAAGCATAGGGAACTATATTCAATATCTTATAGTAATCTATAATGAAAAAGAATATGAAAATGAATATATGTACATATATAACTGAAGCATTATGCTGTACACCAGAAACTAACACAACACCGTAAACTGACTATACTTCAATTAAAAAAAGAAAAAAAAATCCTTATTGGTGCTGAAGGACCTTGCAGGCCTTGCCAAGAACAGATTTTATTCTGTAAACTAATGTTCCCCCCAAATGTGGGATGGAATACTTTCTCTGATGTTACTCAAGATGTGGATTTACTGTTGAGAGATACTGAGTAACATGGTGGAGAAGTGAGTTCTTTAATAAGTTCTATTTCATTCCTTTGAGTTCAGCAAAGAGACACTCTTTATAACAAAAATCATAAAGGAAGCTTTGAGGAACAGAGTTGGGGAAGGCTGGGCACACAGAACGACTGTAAGCAGAACATAGTCATGTGCTTTAGCGAGACATCCCTGGTGGCCACAGGGAAGATGGGAAGGAGATCCTGGCATCAGAAGACCCTTGCGGATCCAGGTAAGAGATGCTATTATAGTCACGGACTAGGTGGGTGACACTGGAGAGTATTAAGGTTCTCCAGAGAAACAGAATCTATACTGTATACACACACACACACACACACTTATATGTATGAAAAGAGATTTAGTTTAAGGAGCTGGCTCATGTGATTATGGAGTCTGGCAAGTCTAAAATCTCCAGTTTGGACAGACAGCCTGGACACCTACAGAAGAAGCAGTGCTGTAGTTCAAGGCCATCTGCTGCAGAATCCCTTCCTGTTCATTGGAGGTCAACCTTTTTTTTTCTATGCAGGTCTTCAACTGTTTGGATGAGGCCCACCCACATTAGGGAGGGCAATCTGCTTTACTCGGAGTCCACTGACGTAAATGTTACTCTCATCCAAAAATACTCACACAGGAACATCCAGAATAATGTCTGACCACATACCTGGGCACTGTGGCCCAGACAAGTTGCCACATAAAGTTAGCAATCACAGAGGGAGTCTCAGCCATCACTGTTCTACCAATTTCCCAGTCTCCCTGAGCAGCCAGGCCTCTTGAGGGTAGGGCCAGTATTGTATCTATATGGACTGCAGAATAGGACACTGCAGAGAAGGCATTTAACAGGCATTTATTAAACAGAGAAGGAAGGAAGGGAGGGAAGGTGGGAGAGGTGGACAGAGGGATGGAAAAAGAGAATATACATCTCTATGGGCAGTTTCACTCTCTTGAGTGGACCAGGTCCCCTAAGAAATGACCAGAGAATGACCTGTCCAGTACCCACTCCTACCTCCAGGAACTGGATTCTTAGTTGTAGTATCCTGGGAATTTTCCAGCTCTGGTACATTTATTTAGACATGGATCCAAGCCCAGGTGGTCCTGCTCTTTAGTCAGGGTGGAAGCGAGCTGTAAACACACTTAATCCACTCTCCCCACCCCAACACCATCCTCCAACACCCCACCCATCCAATGATCTCTCCATCTCTGCTGGGTCCTCTAGCTCAAAAGGGCATCCAAAACACTCTCAGACATGAACACTGAGGACACATCTTAGCAATAATCTTGCTGCCAGCAACCCTACCCCCCAGTCTCCTTGTTTACCGATGCCGTCCAGATACAGGAACATCAGGGGACATGGGATGGCCCAGGAGGTTCATGAGGTTGTGCCAGGATGCCAGCTTATAACTCTCACGTACATCTTCCAGTCAGCATCATTTTGGGCCACTTCTTGGCCTATGTTCCATTCCTATGTTCCATGGAGAGTAGAGAGAGAGACAAACATGTTTTCATATTGGAAAGCACTGTAAACTCGCAGCAGTAAGTGCTAGAGTCTGGGTTTTACCACCGACTACCTGTGTGGCCAAGTCACTGAGTCTCTGGGACTCAGTTTCCCTGGGTGCTGACCTCATGAGACTGTGTGAGTAAATAAGACTTAATTCACACGAGGAGTGCTTTGTAAACAACTCAGTACTGTACATCTGAAGCTGTTTTCTCAGGTTGACAATCCCCACCCCAAGACCATCCTCTGAAAATATTTTCTCATCCAATTAACCTCCATTTTATTAATCTCTCCAGATCGAACTCACGTGTCTTTTCAACTCAGTAAGACGAACCCTGTGTGTGTGTGTGTATTTGACTGTCCCAGGCAAGGAAAGTCTGAACTCTAACTGATGTGATGAGACTTTGAGATCTTTACCTCTTCAGAGAAGCCCTCCCTGACCACCTCATCCCACAGAGAATTCCTCATTTTCTGAACCTCTGCTGCAAGACTGCAGACATCACCTGTAGTATGAACATGCCCAGTCTCCCCAGTGCAGTGATAAGTGCCTAGAATAAGCCTCGAGATCACAGTACTTTATATATTCACCCATTATCTTTCCTACCATCCATACCGATCAATGAGAATGTGCCAAGAAAGTAACAGATGGATTACCCCAGAACCTCCCACAGCAAATTAATCACAAGGGTCAGACCCTTGCTTCCCGGAGCAATTATTTCAGAGGAATTATGGAATATTAAGCAATATTTCAGAGGAATTATGGTAAGAAAGCATGCTATTCATACACGTATGCCATTCTCCCGGAGAGGGGGCGATTGCAGAGATAAAGCACAATACTTCCAATTCCACAAACATGTCCACTGAACACCGAGGTGACAACACTACCCCTGTTAAGGAACTGGCTCAGTATACACATTCTCCATTTGTGGATGCTGTTGACCTGGTTTAAGGCATAGCCAGAGAGAAAAGGCATTCTTTGGGAGCAAGAAAGCTCGGAATACAAGCAGGCTGTTCTTCTGCAGAAGAAAAGGTTTATTGAGAATCAGGAGCTTCGGAATTTGTATCGTCTTTTGGAGGAGTTGGGCTTAGAGGAGGGAAGAGGCATTTAAACATGGTTGGTATATTCACTGTCAGCGGAATGACTGGGATTCTCATGATGTCTATGCTATGCAGGGGGAAATTAAGGTTCAGAAAGAGGGAAGGGCTTGCCCAAGGCCACATAGCTGGTTAAAGAAGGCCAGCAGGGCTGGAGCAAAGCATGAGAGATCTTGAGAGGTCACTGGCACTAGACTCCCCAGCCTGGGGGACCTGGCTCTCAAGAGTGCCGGAAGTACCGGGCGTTTTCCCTAAGGGACAGATGTGATCAGTGATAACACAAGGGGTCAGCAGAGGATGGGGGCACCAACTGTAAGGGGACGAGAAAGGCGACTTGAGATGGTCCCCTGGCATCACTGGAGAGGTCAGTCTAGACTCACACAGGGCACACAAAGAAAGCAAAACTCTTCTCCCGCCTTCCGCCCTGCCTTCTTCTATCCGTCCATCTCTGGTAGGACAAAGGAACATAAAGGAAATTCCAGGGACGTGATAGCTCCAAACACAAACCTTGTTCCAAGCCCCAGGCAGCCCCACTTCTCCTCCTCCACCAATTCCAACAGCCCACTTGCTTTTCTTTTTCATTAAAAAAAAGAAAAGAAAAATTTCTTCCCCAAGGGGCCCCCTGCAGAATTCTGCCTTTCTTCCTGGGATGATGTGCTCACGGTGACAGAGGGGAGCCTGTGCTGTTGTGCACAAACATCCATTCAAGACACCTTTTTGAAGCACCTACTATGTGCCTGGCAGGGGGGACCCTGGATCGTAGCACTGAGAGGCAGGGCTGAGTCTGGAGCTGAACTCCACCAACTAGCAGACCTGGCCTGGGCGAGAAAATCAAGACAAACAGACGGATGGGATCCCGAGTCACGATTCCACCAGGAACCCGCCACCCTGTGTGATCGAGGGTGAGTCCCCACTCCTCCCTGGCCTTAGTTTCCTCTCCTGAGCACAAGGGTGTCTGACAATCTCTCGGCTCCCTCACTGCTCTCACTGTCCATCCTTCAGCAAAACACGCAGCGAAGCAGCGAGCACAGATGGTCTGATGAAGCATCCTCAGGGCTCCGACGGCTGGGGCATCTCGTAGGTACTCAGTAAACACCCGCAGAAGGAACGAGCACGGACGGTTCAGAAATGGCTGAAGCGCTCAGCCAGGACGGTGAGGCTTCAACAACCGAGACGTCACTTTCACCAGTCACACTGGTGAAGCTGAAGGAGAAGGAAGCCTTGGGGGAATCCGAGGCTCTCAAACACCATTCACGTGACTGTATGCTGGAAGGGACTCTTTAGAAGGAAACTGGACAAGATGCAGCAAAAGCCTCAAAAACATGGATATCTTTGGGCACAGCAGTGAACCCTTGAGGAGGTAACTTAAGGAAACAATCCTGCAAAAATGCAAAGAGATACGAACACAGATGCTATGCAAGCATTGCTGATAACAGTGACAGAGGATGAGGGGAACAAGGCTGCTATGATGAATAGCCAGTGAAAAATGACAGAGTGGATCTGTGCTAATTGACACGGACTATTCCTGTGCGGGGAGTAGGGGAGAGAAGGGGGGAGGAGAAGGAAGCAGGAGGGGAGAGGGGAGGGGAGTGGAGAAGGAGAACCGTCCACAGAGGATACTACAAGCAAATGAACAGCACTTATCTCCGGATGGTAGCGTTAGGGGTGGTTCAAAAATTTTTATTATCTCTATCTTCTGGTTTTCACTGTACATAGGGATTATTTTGCAATGTGACTTTTCACATTGCAAAATAGAGAATCTATTAGAGAATCCTTAGAGAATCTATTTCCACAAGCCAAGGTCCCTACAGCCTGGGCTTTGGGGCAGCCCATGTGCAGAAGCTCTTCCTGAATGAGCTGCATCCTAGAGCTGACCCAGGAGCCCCAAACTGAGGGCAGGACCCCAAGGATTCTAGAGCCTTAGGAAGTGAGGAGCACAGGCACCCGTCTACATTCATGTCACACAGGATGAATCTGAGGTGTGGAACAAGGAAGATAACATGTTCAATGTCACCCAGCGAGTCAGAGATCCAGCTTGGACCAGGATGCCAGGCTCGGGGTACTGATTAAGGTCCCCACTGACGGAGCTGCCTCTCCAATACACTAACCTCCCAGTCTTTAGTGGGCTCTCCCTAATCCCACGCTGCAGACCCCTAGGAGCCTCTGGCCCGTCCCATCTGCCTCCCTTCTACCCACACAGCTCTCTGCTCCTTGGACCAGTCATGGCTCCCCAGACAGGGCAGGTCTCCCAACCCCTCCTCCTCTGCCCCTGGCCCATCCCCCCATCCACTGGGCAATTCCACCTCCACATCCTTGCTCAGCCCCTTCCCCTGCTGGGAGTACCCTCCCTCTATCGAATCCCATACCTTGCCCATGTCACAGATGGAAAAACTGAGGCTCATGACATGAAGTGATTTGCCTAAAGTTGCCCCAATTAGTGTCAGACCAGATCTCTGACTCCCTCCTGGCCTGTCACCCTTTTTTCTGAGAATTGTGTTTTGGAACTTTGGACTAGGATTCTAGAGAGTGGATGGGCCCTTTGCTCATGAAACGATACTGTGGACAGGACTGGACGGGGACAGCTCATCTCTGCTTCGTTCAACATCGACTGGAGCCATGCAAATACTGGGGGCTGGGACCATCATCTCGTGGCTGGTGAGGGCTGGCTCTCCCACACAGCCTTCCATTCGGGCTGGGACCCTGGCTGTGGGTCAGAAGGCCTGTGTGTGGTGGGTTCCTAGACTGCCCCACCATATGGGGGCCGAGTTCCAAAGGCAAGCATCACAAGTGAGAGTAGAGACAGACAGAAAAAGAAAGAAACAGAGAGACAAGAGATAGACAGGAAGAAGCCACAAGGCCGTTTGTGGCTTAGTCTCAGAAGTCATAGGGCATCCCTCTGCCACATGCTGATCCACAGGGCAGCCATGAAGTCCCACCCAGAGGCAGGAGGAGGAGAAACAGACTCTGTCTTTCACAGGGAATGGTGAGATGCTGAAAGTCCTGCTGTGCCATTTTGGGAACTTGTACACTCCCACCATGTCACTGTGTCGTTCAGGAAGCTTCCATGAAGTAAGAATTGCAGCAGTGCCTGGTACATGACAAGGATCCAAGAAACAGGAGCTACGATGTGGGTGCTGCCCACAAGGATGCCCAGGAGTCTAGGGACCACAGGTCAGGACCCAGTGGCCACGCCCAGAGGGTCAAGCTGGAATCTGTCCTCCACACCCCAAAACACAAAGCTCATGGTTCACTTCACTGTCCCCGATTTGAGTGAACCAGAGGCCTATGACTGGAAACCCTCATTAAGGAGAGTTTTCCCCATGCACCCCACCATTCATCCATCACCCCAACACTACTGCCCGACACCCCAGATTAGAAGCCAAGGGTGTTGGTCCTGGAGAAGCCACACATCCTAAACAAGACATGAAGAACTGAGCAAACAGCTTGGGAAGTAAGAACAGAAACCGCTGCAGAGGCAGTGGAAATGCTTGCAGCTTCCAGGAAGAGAGGGTCAGGTGTCCTTTAGGCCAGCAAAGCAGTCCCTGAGGGTCTGCACTGCCCAGCACAGGGCCACGCTGTGACCGGACGTCTGTCCTCTCTTAGTAAATCTCCCCCACCGCCCCCACCAGTGAAGATCATGCCGCAGAAATTTCAGCTGAAAGTAGCCCAAATATCACTACTCCCAGAAGTTTGTTTTTTTTACCTTGAGGTGCATTTCTCTTGAATGGTGCGAAATCAGGTACACAGTGACAAAGAAGTGACAGAGAGGACAAGCGAGGGCCCTGCCAAGCCCCTCCGAGCCTTCATCTACACATCCTGGCAGTCCTGAGGGCCTGGCACAGCATGGAGCACAGAGGGAATGGGAACAGACAGGAGAGAGTCCTAAAGACATTAAACGTTGGGCCAGGAAGGACTCACGCCTTGCAATCTCATCATTTCTCAGAAAATGAAAGTGAGATCTGAAATGGGATCAGGACCAGCCCTGCTTCCTGCTGCTTCTTTACAGGGCCCGGGCCCCTCTGGCTACAGCTCTGGCCTGTCCTCAGTTTGACGGCTTCGGCAGTGAGCCCCCCAGTCCTGGGCCTGTACCATCTGCTCCAGAAAAGCTGGTTTTCGCCTGCCTGGAGTGGGTTGGGGAAGGAGCCCGAGAGCCCCAGCTCCAGTCTCAGGGCAGGTCCAGCCACCTAACTTGCAAGGCCCAGTGCAAAGTAACGATGCTGATGGAGCACCTTGTTCCAACTTCACGAAGAATTTAGGAAAGTGACGGAAGAGCGTTAAACCAAGAGCCAGGCCCTCTGAGGGTGGGGCTCACGCACAGGCTGCAGGTCCGTGAAGCCAACCTGCTCACCACTTTCACACCATCCACTCCATCCCAAGAACTATCGGATTTATCTGCTAAGTGTCTCTTGAAACGTCTCCACCCCACCCCATCTCCATGTCAGTGCCTCACTCCAAGCTGCGGCCCACACACATCCTGGACACGGCAGCCCCTTGTCCCCTCCCACCTGCTCACTCACACACAGCAGCCAGTAACCTTGTAAAATGACATTTGTGATGACATCATCCTCTGCTGCAAATAGTTCAATGTCCTCCCCCTGCCCTGGGGGTAAAGACCACACACCTTAAGGCAGCCTAGAGTGCCCGAGCGGTCCAGCCCCTGCTGCCCACACTGGCCCCGTCAGGCATCACCCTCCTTCTGGGTCTCTGAGCTTCGCCACCCCCCCCACGTCGCTGGCCAAGCTACCTCCTGCTCACAACTCATATCCCAGCAAGTCTGTCCCATTCTCCTAACTCCATCAGGACCTGTCGTCCTTAGCACCTCCCATGGGTGTGATTTCATGTACATTTGTGCAGGTTTCTGGGTAATGCTGGCCCCAAGAGCTGAAGCCACCGCTGTGTCCCCGTGCCTAGAACATGGTGCATGCACAAGTCACGTGATACACAAGTGGCCTCATGAACCAATGCCTGCCACAAACACGGAAATCCTGGCACTGACAATGGCCTGGCTGGCCAAAAGAGGGAACAGGGACGTCTCCTCCGCTGTAACTAGAAGACTAGGATACCTTCCTTGAACGGATGTTGTAAGGATGAGACTGTGTTGTAGGTAAGTCAACTCATTATGCTGTACACCTTCAATTTCTACAGTGCTATATGTCAATTATATCCCAATTGAAAAACAAAGAATGGGACTGTGTATAAAAAGCACCTGGCACAAGAGAAATGTTCAATAGTGTCTATTAAATGTTCAGAGGGACACCAAAAGGCCCAGGGCAGGTGGACATAAAGGGAGTTCTCTCTTTCCCATCCCTTCCCCAGGTGTCTGGGATTCTAGGAAGAAACTCTTAGATTCATTATAGGTTACTACAAATATTTAATATCATTCCCTGTGCTACACAGTAGAAACTTGTGAATATGCTGTTATAAGCCAAAGAGAAATTAAAGTTGCTACTCAGCTGACCTTGAGACTTCCATGGATGGGCCCAATGTAATCACAAGCTTTCTTATAAATGAAAGGGGGCAGGGAGCAGAATCTGCGTCAGTGAGAGAGAGACTGGGAGATGTTGCCCTGCTCTCTTTGAAGATGGAGGAAAGAGCCACAAACCAAAAAAATGCAGCTGGCTAGAAAAGACAAGGAAACACATCCTTCTCTAGAGACTCCAAAAAAAACACAGCCCTGCTGAAACCTTGATTTTAGCCCAAAGAAATCCATTTCCAACTTCTGACCTCCAGAACTGGATAAACACACTTATGGTGTTTTAAGCCACAGATGTGTGAAACTAATATCCCAACCATCACCACAATCAACTGTAGAACATTTTTATCACTTTATGATGAAGCCTCATACCCATCAGCACACTCCCCATTTCTCTCCCAAACTCCCAGCTCCAGGCAATCACTCATCTATTTTGTATCCATGGGTTTGCCTGTTCTGGACATTTCATAATTTCTCTCCCAAACTCCCAGCTCCAGGCAATCACTCATCTATTTTGTATCCATGGGTCTGCCTGTTCTGGACATTTCATATAAACGGAGTTACACAATATGTGGTCTCTTATGTCTGTTCCTCTCTACTCAATGCAACGTTTTCATGGTTTATCCATGTTGCAGCAGGTATCAGTATTATTTTTCTTTCTATTGCCAAATACCATTCCACTGTGTAGCTGTGTCACATTTTATTCATCCATTCATCAGTTGATGGATATTTGGGTTTTTCCCACTTGGGAGCTATATGAATACTATTACTATGAACATTTGATATGGTATATTACATTATTTGATTTTTCTGATGTTAAACCAACCTTGCATTCCTGGGATAAATACCACTTGGTCATAGTGCATACAGTTGTTGGGGTTTTTGTTTGTTTGTTTATGGATTCAGTTTGCTAGTATTTTTTGAGGATTTTGGGGCGTCTGTTCTTATAACAGTCTGTAGGTTTTTTCTCCTGTGATATCTTTGCCTGATTTTGATATCAGAGTAATGCTAGCCTCATAGAAAGAGTTGGGAAGTGTTAGCTCCTATTTGATTTTTGGAAAAGTTTGTGAAGAATTGGCATTAAGTATTCTTTAAACATTTGGCAGAATTCATAAATGAAACCTTCTAGGTCTGGTTTTTGTGTGGGTAATTTTGTTTACTTTTAATCACTAATTCAATCTCTTGTCATAGGTCTACTCAGATGTTCCAATTCTTCTTCGGTTTCAGTAAATTCTGTCTTTCTGAAAGGAACTTGTCCATTTCATTTAAATTATCTAATTTATTGTCATACAACTATTCATTATATTCTCTTATAATCCTTTTAACTCCTGTAAGGTCAGGAAGTCTGTAAGGTGTTTCATTCTTGACCCAATGGCTATTTGAAACTATGTTTTTAAATTTCCATATATTTGCAGATATTCCAAAATCTCTCCTGTCTTTAATTTCTAATCTCACTCTGTGGGTGGACAGAGAACAGTTTGTATTATTTCCATCCTTTCAAATGTATTAAGGCTTGTTTTATGGCCTAGAATGTAGTCCATCCTGGTATGTTCCATGTGCCCTTGAGAATAATACGTATTCTGCTTGTGTTGGATAGAATGTCCTATAGATAATTGTTAGGTCTAGTTTGTTTATAATGGTGTTCCAGTCTTGTTGTGCTTCTGCTTAGTTTTCTATTATTAAAATTAGGATATTGAAGTCATCAACTATTATTGTTGAATTATCTATTTCTCCCTTAATTCTGTTGGTTTTTGCTTCATGTATTTTGGGGCTTCATTTTTAGGAGAGAGAGAGAGTGCGTGTGTTTGTTTATTTTCCTGATGCATTTACTCTTTTATCATTGTAGAATGCCCTACTTTATTTTTAGTAACTTTTGGTCTTAAAATCTATGATATTAGTATAGTTGATCCAGCTTTGTATAGTTGCTGTCTGCATGACATATTTTTTACATCATTTTACTTCCAACTTATTTTACCTTTGAATCTAAACTCTGTCTCTTGCAAACAACATATAGTTAGTTTTTTTTATCTAGCCCACCATTGCTTTTTAAATATCAGTGCATATGTCAACATTGTTTAAAAGACATATAATGTCTTCATATCATTATGAAAATAATCTTGACCCCATTGACCCCCCTGAAAGGGATCTGTGGTCCACTCTTTGAGAACCACTGAAATAATAAGCATTTATTTAGCTTATGCACCTGTGAATAGCTGGATGTAGACTGATCTAGGCTGAGACTGGCTGGATCCTTCTCCTGGGACCAGCAGGCTAGGGTAGACACATCCTTCTCTTGACAGCAGAAGCTCAAGATGTCAGTGAAAACAAATCTTTTAAGGATATGTTTTATTGCACTGGTCAAAGCAAGTCACATGACCAACTCAAAGTTAAGGGGCAAAAGAATACATAACACCCCTTTAGTAGAAGAACTGCAAAATCTATGTAAAGGGCAAGAATACAGGGAATGGTAGAGAACTGGGACCAATGATGCAATCTACACACAGATCAAGAGTGAAAGCAGGTGACTAGGTAGGAGACAGAGGATGACGCCTTAGACAGGGAAATAGAGAGAGATGTCAAAAACAGTTGGATCTGGGTACAAATTTGGGCAAGTCAGTTCTTCCCTCCAAATCTTCATTTCCTCAACTGTAAAATCGTGTTATTATAACAATTAAATGAGATAATGCATATAAAGTTTAGCTCTAGTGGTTTTGATCTATGAAGGCCATTAGTATTATCTCTAATGTAGGGATGTTTAAAGAACTTTACAGACATCTAATCAGGATCAAAGCACCAGGAGCAGAGGCTTGCTCATAAAATTATTCCAAGTGTTCATTACTTACATTCTGTTGGCTTCCTAAAAGGATCTGAGGAGTTCTACAGCAAAAGACCCAGTTATATTAACACTATTAAAAGCAGAGTGAACAATTAAGACAAAAAACTTGTCTCTTTGACTCAGTTCTTGAACTGATGAAGCCAATCCTTACAGAAAAGGATGTGAATCACTTTGCTCATTACGGAAAGCATTTTGGTATTTCTGATGGATCTAACCTCACCTCCCAGAAAGCATTTCCTGGCTGGGTTTAGAAGAGGGAGGTTGGTTGGATGGAGCTGGTGGGGAAATACCTCTAGATTAATTCAATTCAGACAGTTTCATAGGGATTTTCTTTGTTTAATTTTTCCTATCAGCATTCAATCTGCAGGAAGAGATGACAAACCAGCCAGATGATCTCGGCTAAGTTCTATCTCCATCTCAGTTTCTTCATCTGTAAAGTGGGAGTAATAATAATAATAATAATAATAATAATAATAATAATAATAATAATAATAATAATGATGATGATGATGATGATGATGATGATGATGATGATGATGATGATGATGTTTATTATTATTATTATTCCTTTAAGAACTAATTGCATCAATATACATAAGATGCACTCAGAGCAGGGACTGGCACAGTTAGTGCTAAGTCCTTCATATTATTGTTATTGGTATTTAATAAAACTCATTTGCTGTTGCCCAGAAAAACTGGGCACAACTTCACCAAGTCAGTTTGAGATTTAATCTTACTGCTTGGGAAAATCAAGGTCTAAATGCCTTCAGGGAATCAATGCTCTGCTCCTACCTCTTCTACCTCTAGGGCAAGATACAGAATACATCTTTTCTCTCTGGTTGCTCCTCCCTGATTTGAAGACAACAAATCATCAAGAAGAAAGCCAAGTCCTGCCACTGGCTAAGACCCATGCTGGGCATTTCCCTGCCCTCCTCCAGAGTACTCAGCTTGGCTATGTTCATGGTGTTTCTAGAGCTGTTACCAGGAGACAGTAAAGAATAGACCTAAAGGTAGATCTGCAATGCTCAAGCAAGGGTTGGCCTTAGAGATCACATTTCCAAGTCCTTTCTTTTAAAGCTGAGGAACTTGTGGCTCAGCAAAGGTGAGGTCAGCCCAAGGTCACACTGTTAGTGGCAGCACATTCTTCCTGGCCCTGATGCCTGTGGACTTGACTACAATGCCCTACAGACCCTGTAGCAGAGGTCCCTTGTTCATGCTCCTCCACCTTCATATCCCTGATCTCCGATCCCTCCTCAGGACAGAGCTTGTGGACTCTTCTCCCCATGTCGTTCTGCCCTGTCCCTCACAAAGCACAGATCAGAGGTGAGTCCACGGCTCCAGATGATATCTGCCCAGCCCAGAGGCTGGTAATATAATCGGGAAGAACAAATCTGAATCCATATTTGATTTGTTCCTTTGGCCCTAACCCTGTGCTCTGTTTCCAGTGCTTAGTCATGCTTGTTCTGCACCTTTTGCAAAAGAATGTTGCCTATAGCCTGAAATACACAGCATAGCCCATTCTCAAGGCTCTGACCTTGAAAAGTATAACACTTCCCCATTCATATAAAGATTTAAAAGTTGCATAATCGAAAATAACGCTTGTCTTGTTGGAGGTTTACAGGACATCATGACCTGACCTACGCAGACAGCTGCGAGAACAACAGATTCTGACACCAAGAAGCTTGCATCAACCAACCACACACCTCTCCTTTTTTAGTATAAAAGGAGACTGAATTCTGATGAGGATGATGGTTCTCTAGGACATTAGTCTCCCATCTTCTCAATCTGCTGGCTTTCCAAATAAAGTCATTATTTCTTGCCCCAGCACCTTGTCTCCTGATTTACTGGGTTGTCGTGTGGCAAGCAGAATGAGTCTGGACTTGGTAACAGTGAGACAGCCCTCTCCTTTGTCCTAAATGCTACAGTTCCATTAATGTAGCTAGAGAACAAACTGGTTTCCTTGGACGTTCCTTCCTATGACGTTGACTCACATGCCGCTTACCATCAACTGAACCCCTCTGGTCTTCTGTGGATGCAGTTGCTAAGCAACATGTGTCTCAATGTCACAATCTCACATTCAAAGCCCAATGGCTTCTAGCCCAATGGCTCACCCTGAGAGGCTTGGAGCACCCTGGCTGTCTGGCCGCACTGACTTCTGACAGGAAGGGAATTGGGGGTGGCAACCCAAGAAGAGGACTCCAGGGTGATCTGCTCCACTGGCACCTACCAGGCAGGACCATTGACGAATTCAGGATGGCAGGCACTCTCCTGGGTGGATATAAACCAGTGTTGGTGGCCCCCATCCTGCTTCCCTGACACTTTCTCTACCTTTTCCCAGGACCTTCAAACAATCCATCTCTGCCCATCTTCATCTGAGTCTAGTTACCCTTTGGAAATCCATATGTCTGACCGGAAAAACTCCATGCTCTGCAGTAAAGGGGGGAAGGCAGATGGAAAAACGACAGAGAGTATGGTATGGCTTTTTTTGCAAAAAGAAAAATATATTTAAAAAATTACATCCATTCATATTGATCATAGGAGAGGGAGGAAATTAACAATGCCTGGTTACCTCTGAGAGCTAGACTGGTGTCAGGTGGGAGAGCTAGGCCTGCTTTTTGCTTTACACGTTTCAGCATCACCTGGACTGGTAAACATGCAGGTTCATGCTAAACCCATTCATGTTAAACATGTTAAGTTAAATGAAAGGACGGTTGGGAGGGAAGAAGGAGGAAGACATGAATTCTAAGAGCTCAGCACGGCACCGGGCACATGGTTAAGAATCCAGAAGGTGTTAGCATTCATCAGCTCCTCATTCATTTTCAGGCACAGGTTGGTCCCTTGCCAGCTGCCAGCCTTTACCCTCCTCTCTCTGAGCACTGCCTCTTCTCACCTCCCCCATCCTGCCTCACCCCCATGGAACTGGTAACTCAGGAACAACCTCCCGCCTGCTCCACCTCCACCTTCCTCAGTGACCACGGCCTCCTGTCTCAGACATGGTCTCATCAACAAGCTCACAGCGAGATGCTTCTAACTTAGTATCTCTGCATAACTGTAAGCGGGCCAGACCCACAGCTGCAAAAACTTCCTGCCCTGCAGAAAGCAGCCTGGAGGGCAGAACTGGTGCTGTGGTGGGATTTCCCAGTGCAGGTGTCAGAGCCTCTGATAAGGCAGCCCTCCGGAAGAACCCCAGCGGAGCTGGCCCCAGAGCCCTCTTGGTCGAGAGCCCCAAGAAGACTGATCCCTATGGCACCGGCTTTCCTGTGCTTTCTCGACATCTCCTCTAAGCCTGAGATGAGGCCCTGGCTCGACAAAATTTCTTCCCCAAGGGGCCTTGTGCGATTACACCTGCCACGAAGCAGCAACAGCAGTTCTGCACTGCAGTGCAGGGTGGGTCGCCCCCCACCCAAGCTGTGAGACCCTGCGTGAGCCAGCCACCTCTCTTGGCAGCTCTTCCCTGAGTCTCATATGCTTTCCTCCCAGAGCTGTCAGGAGGAGCTGGGGAGAGAAGAGATGG